>NC_056736.1:693295728-693303228 GCF_019279795.1 Protopterus annectens
TCATAGGTTCATAGATTAGTAGTAGGCTAACTGCCCTTTTGGGCCATTTGAAGTCTAGCAAGTCACCCCATGTGAGAATCAAACCATGTACTTTGTGTGTTTAAGGTAAACACCTTAACCATTATGTTATCTTCCCACCCCCTTATTATAGCTAACTGAAGAAATGAAATCAAATATTTTATTATCAATAATCTTACATCCTTTACACAATACTGGAAAGTTTTTAATTGGAAATGCTTGCACAGAGCATTCTTAACTCCGGATAGAATTACTAAAATTAATTCTTCCACAAAGGGAATATGTTGGAGGTGTGAGCAAATACACAATGAAGATTGGAATCACATGTTTTCGACTGTGTTAAAATTAAGCCATTTTGGAATGGTTTTAAAAACTTTTTACAAGCTTTATTTAATGAATCGTTTAACTTATCTAAAGCACTGGTATTATTAAATGTGTACGAATGTGCTCATTTGAATGAGTCAAATATGTATCTGGTATAGACAATACTTGCAATCTCAAGGAAGTGTATAACAAGAAGATGGAATACAAACACAATACCAATTTTGGAAGACTTCTACAGCCTACTGAAGACCACAGCATTGTTGGAAATTAAAATTAAAGAATTAAGGATTCATCCTAAGCCATTTATCAACAATCCATGGAGAAAAGGCTTACCATTGAATGACACTTTACGTTAACTGAACAGATACACTTTGATAACTAGATTTTTATACCTATAAAGTAATTGTATATATTGATCTCTGTTATAGTGTCAGGCTGATGTAAATAGTGTACATACTTATTAAGATGTTATATACAAATACTATGGAATTTATTCAACTGTATTTGAAAAATAAAAAAATATTTGAGGAAAAAAATATCAACTAGGTTCAAACACATCAATATTTTACTGTTGGAAAAGGAAAGACTGAGTGACAGAAAACAAGATGTAGCTCTATGTTTAGGAAAACACAAATACAATGGAAATTAAGACTTGGGAAGAATTATCCATCATGGTTTATTATTCATTTATTTATTTATTTATTTACATTTGTTGACCGGGAGTGTCTGACTGGACGTAGGTCCATTTTCAGCGGAGGTCCGGGGAGAAAAGCTCCACAGTTAAAACAGACAGTAGTTACATTGGATTACATAGTGGTTAACAACATAACATAGCAATTACTTACAACATATTTACAGAAGAAGAACATAGTACATCAGTAGACAACTAGAATCTTTATCTGTGAAGTATATAACAGACATTAACAAATGTTACAATAAGAAGTTCCTGCTGTATAATAAGTACTAGGCTTATGAGCATCTGAGTTTGTTATAATCAAGGTATTTAGTGGAGTGGAAAGAAAGATAGTGGTTGGATGGGGTGGGTGATATTAGAGTGGGAGTTGCAAGGGCATAGCCAGCATGTCTTAGGTGCACTTTTAGTAAAGTTTTGAAGTAGGTGCATGATGGTATGGAGGTAATTGTGGTTGGGAGGGAGTTCCATAATTTGGCTATGGTGCAAGAGCATAGTGCTTCACCAGCAGAGCTTTTGGCTTTAGTGATCTGCAAGTGATTTTTGTTGCTGGATCTTAGTGGTCTGGTGGTGCGATAGGGTTGGAGTAGATTCTGGAGGGATGGGACATTTAGTGGATGGTTTATTAGTTTATGGGTGAGTGAGAGTTGATACCACTGAAGGAGATGAGGGAGTTCAAGCCAGCCCACTTCAGCAAGTGAGAGACAGTGGTGACTACGGTAGGATGCCCCTGTGGCAAATTTGGCGATTTTGTTGTAGCAGGTCTCTAGCTTGTTTAGATCGCATTGCCTTAGGTTGGTATATATTGGAGAGGCATAAAGTAGGATGGAGATAAGGTGGGAATTTGCTGTTGAAATCTTTGCTGCTTTGGTGAGAAGTTGCTTATTTCTGTATAACGCTCCTAGTTTTTTGTGGACTTTTTTTATGGTCATGGATATGTGAACGTCAAATTTTAGTTTATTGTCTATTTCCACTCCTAGCAATTCGGTGTGTTCATTTGGGTATATAGTGGTGTTGTCTTTTGCTGTGATGTTAAAGTGAGAGTTGTTTTGAGTATGTTTGTTGGGTTGGAAGATGAGTAGTTTAGTTTTGTTTGGGTTGCGTATTAATTGGGCATCGGATAACCAAGTTTCAACAGAGGAAAAGGCTTCCTGTGTGACGTTTTGCAGTTTGGGTAGGGACTGGGCTGAGCAGATGATGGTTGAGTCATCTACATATTGTATGAGTGTGCCATGTTTGGTGACAGAGGTTAGATTATTGGTGTAAACAGAGAAGAGTAGGGGTCCAAGGATGGATCCTTGGGGAACCCCTATGGAGACAGGTAGTTGGGGAGATATGTCATTCTGCCATACAATGGATTGTTGGTGGTCAGACAGGTAACTCTGAAACCAGTTAGTGACTGATTGAGAGAAGGATAGGTTACTGAGGACAGAGATAAGTTGTTTGTGTGGGACCATGTCAAATGCTTTAGATAGGTCTAGGAAAGCAGCAAAGGAGAGATAGCCATTGTTTTTATGCTGAAGGATAGTGTTAGTAAAGGAGAGTAAGGCAGTGGTGGTGCTATGGTTTGGTCGGAAACCATGTTGAGTATTGGAAAGGAGGTTGTTAGTAAGGAGGCAGTCTTAGACCTGAGAGTGTATGCATCTCTCTAGTATTTTGGAGAGTGGAGAGAGAATAGCTATGGGTTGGTAATTGGTTAGTTCTGTGGAGGGTCCACCTTTGTGGAGGGGAATTATATGTGATACTTTCCACAGTGTGGGAACGTAACTTTCTGACAGAGATCGGTTAATCAAGATGGATACTGGGTAGGCCAGAGCTTCAGCTGCGATTTGTAGGTATTCACTTGGGAGGTTATCTGCTGCTAATTTGGTGGGTTTAAATTTAGTTAAGAGTTTTTTTATGTTGGAGGTAGGTACAGGAGAAAAAGAGAAGGCAGTGAGGAGATTACTAGTTGAAGATGTGGGTTGAAGGGGAAGGGGGTTGTGTTGTTTAGCTAGTGATAGTATGGTTTCTGTGAAGTGTGTGTTAAATGAGGTAGCAATATTTTCTGAGGAGTGAGGGATGTTAGGAGGGGGGTACTGACTTTAACTGGGTGGAGGATGGAGTTTATGGAGGACCAGAATTGTTTTGGGCTGTGTTGTGAGGAGTCTAGGGCAGACTGGTAGTATTGGAATTTGTCCTGTTTTATTAGCTTTTTGACTCTGTTGTCTAGTTCTAGGAATTTCTGTCTAGTTGAGGGGGTTTTGGTTTTGCACCAGTGCTCCCAGGCTTTATCCCTGTTTTTAATTTCTGGCTTAGTGGTTTTCTGTAGCCATGGGGAGGGTTGTGCTTTGGTTCTGGAAAGTCTTATGGGGGCATGGTAATTAAGGATGCTCAGGAAGGTAGTATTAAAAAATGCAACTGCGTCATCAAGACTGAGGTACTTTAGAGGATGACAGTTACATTCTCTGAGGGATGAGATGAATGTGAGTGGGTTAAAGTTTAGTTTTTTACACGTTTGATGGTAGATGACAGGTTTAGCTTGGTATAGGTATTTTTTGAGTAGGAATGTTGGGGAGTGATCACTGAGGCCATCTGATAAGCAGGCTGTTATATATGACTGGGGGCTCTTACTGACTAGTATCCAATCCAGGGTAGTGTGCTTGCTGGAGGTTTTATTTATCCTGGTTGGTGACTGGACTAGTTGGGTGAAGCCATGAAGGTTTACATGATGGGTTGGATGGTTGCCAGAACAGGATTGCCAGTCAATATTGAAATCACCTAAAATGATAGTTTATTGGGGGAGATGGTGGGTAGACCAGCTGAGGAGGTTTTCTAGTGGAGGGACGTTTTGGCCAGGTGGGAAGTAGCATCCAATTAAGTTGATGGTTTTGTTTTGGTTTATTTTGAGGTTGGTATATATTATTTCTTCATTGCCTATTTGTGGAGCTGATGATTTTAAGATCTGGATGTTTAGATGCTGTTTAAATATTATAGCTATACCGCCTCCTTTGTTGTATAGCAGGTCTACTCTTAGTATGCTGTAAGCTGTAGGAAGTATTAGCTTACTGGTAATGTGAGGTTTTAGCCAGGTTTCTGTCAGGATGACTATATTTGGGGAGTACAAGTTTATGGTGGCATGAAGTTCATGGACTTTGTTGGATATACTTCTAATATTTAGGCTTAGTAGAAGGAAGTCACTTGGCTTTCTATTGGCTGTAATATGGGATAAGTTGTGGTTTCTAGTCTGATTATGAGGATTGGGGTTGGAGATGGTAGGGCCAGGGTTAGGGTGGATGTCTCCACTTAGGGCTAGTTTTGATATGCATGAGGTTATTAGTTTTCTCAGTTTTTGAATGTGTTTGTTTATAAGGGAACCTTTGTGATTGTGCTCTGTGGGTAATAGGTATGGTGGGAGGGTTACTTTGTTAAGCTGTAGGGATGCTTTATGTTTGAGTGATATAGTTGGTAGAATATGTGGGGGGTGCATAGGGATGGTTCTTGCGTTGGTGGGAGGGGAGCTGAGTGAGGTTGAGACATGAGTGGTGGTGTGAGTAGTAGTACAGTGGTAGTGGTTGAGTGGGCGACTTATGGAGCTTTGGTAGGATGTAAAATATGCAAGGACAGTGCATGCAGTGAACATAGGTAAGGTATGCTTGTACATGTTAGTTGAGGAGGTGTGATAGTACTGGGAAGATGGAGGAGGTAGTGTTTGGTTAGCGCTGTGGTTGGGTAATGGGAAAGATGGGAGAGGTTTGTGAGTGTAAAAAAGGTGGGACCCCTGGGGGCGCGAGGGAATAGGGGGCAGGGTGGGGACCGAAGCGGGTAGTGACCCTGTTAGTTGCTCTTATGAGGGGGCGGGAAACAATCAGTTAACAGAGTTAACTGATAAATGAACATATGATAGTGACAAGAGTGGCTGTAGTTTTAAAAATGGTGCCTGCCACAGGCAATATTTATAAACTTTGGGATTGTCTTAAGGTAATAAACAGGGGAGGGGGAGGGGAGAACAAGGGTGTGAGCAGGCAGTTTTTTGTACTGCTGCGAATGAGCCAAAGCAAAGACAGGTTTGTGTGTAAGAAACAATCACAATTGACCAAGGACTGCTCTGAAACTGTAAGTCATTTCTTAACCATTTTTCAGGTGGAAAAACAGGATAACCTTGTATCAGTAGGCTACTGTGGTCTCAGTTTAAATTAACAAACATGCAGTATTGATCAGTTATGGATACTATTTGCTAACAGAAGGGAATAAGAGAGAAAGTGGAAGATGAGTGTGTGTGTGTGTGTGTGTGGGGGGGGGGCTACTTACAAGCCAAAGCGGAGTGCTCTCCGCAAATGAATATTGGCTCAAACAGGTAGACACATACTCAAAGTTAACATTAGCTGTTTGCAGACAGTTCAGACCCGGACTGTGCTTTTCTTATAAGAATGATAAAGGTGGTACCGCAGTTGAATACTTAAGAGTGGTGTTAGGTTGAAGAGACACTGAGCTCCTCATGGGGCCTGTAGCAGAGTGGATTGTTTATTTTAGAAATTAGTCTCTAAACAGAGATAAAGATGACTTCTGCATTAGATAAAATTGTTATGCTTCTCTCTATTTGACTACTTTTATCTATTAAGTATTTCTACATGTCCTTAAGTATTTACTTGATTTATATGATTCATCCATTTTATTTATTTGAAGTGGGTCTGAGGTATATTTTGTAATATCTATTGTTATTTTTGGCTTCGTTATTGGTAGCTTTTGTTTTGTGATTCTTAAAAATACTATTAAATGAGCTGATTCAATGGTGCATTTGGTCTAAAGAAGTTCAGTGCCATGTGTAGCTAAAATGATTTACTATCATTAATAAATAGGTCGAGATTTTTGCTTTGTTATTTTTTGCTTCTCTTTTCATTATTTCTTTGCTGCAAAGACCTCATGCCACATTTCAGTATTGTTCACGGTTTTGGTTGTGAAGACATCTCTTGCTTTATGCGAAAAATGTCTTGGGTTTGTAAGGACAAGCTGTGAATTATTTATAGACGATCAGATTTACGCTAATGATTTGTTGGATCTGTGAGACTGTAGGGATTTGCATTATTTGTTTTCTCTGATAAGGTATGTAAAAATATCTGCTGTCAAGGAAGGATGACAATGGTCATTCCTTTTTGGCAGAGTGGGGTTCAATTTATCAAAACTGTACTGAGGGTGTAATGCTGTTTGAAAAAGCACAATACCAAAAAAAAGCAAAAAAAAAAAACTTTTTACCTAAGGCGAGTCAACGTGATCCATTAAAGACCTTAATTCTAATGTTGAAATTGTGTTGTCTATTTGATACATTAAACTTTTGTCCAGTTGTATGTCTCTGATTTGGTGCCTGTTCTTATCCCAGTGCTGTCTGGCATGTAGAATCCTAGTTTGTACCAAGATTATCCAAAAAAGTAATACTAAATGGTTGTAAAAATACTGATAACATGCCGAGATGACAGTGAGAATTTCTGTTTTAATGAATATGCTTACTGTGAGTAGCTTATTATGTTTTGTATGCTTTATGATTTATTTATTTTTATTTATTTATTTATTTGCAGTTGTTTAACCAGGATAGTCCATTGGGCCAAAAGAACCCGTTTTCAATGGAGTCCTGGGGAGAAAAGCTCCACATAAAGATTATACAGAGATTATGTTCTACATACAGATTATACAAAGATTATGTTCCACACATAGTTTACATGAGGATTCTAAAGAAAAACATTCTATAATTTCTGGTTCAACGTTAGAAATAGTAGTTTTTTTTTTTTTTACTAAAAAATTACTAGGTACAAATAAGGAGTTGTATGCTAGAAGCAAGCAGGAATTTGCTAGCTGGGAATTGAGACAGAGGAAGGAGGAAAAAGAGTTGGGAGTAGAGAGTAGGTTATGAGGGGTGTGAACAGGAGCATACCCATGAGGATGTTAGATGGGAATGTAGTGATTTTTTAAAGTATGGGAGGCTAGCAATTGTCCAAATTGAGGGGGGGAGGGAGTTCCATAGACGTGCTAGTGAGAAGGACAGGAGGTTGTGTCCTGGAGGGTGTAGGGGTCTATAAACTTCTATGAGGTTTTGATTGTTAGATCTTAGGAGTCTTTGAGTTTGATGCATTTTAAAGGTAGTAGAGAGAGGGACAGAGGGATGGCTGGAATATGAGTTTATGTGCATAGGTGAGCTGAGTGTAGGAGAGGTAGTTGGGAAGCTCTAGCCAGTTGAGTTTGTGGAGAGGTTCACAGTGATGGGTAGATGATTTGTTACTGGTGGCGAATCTAGCTATTTTATTGTAACAAGAGGACAGTTTGGTTTTCAGAGAAGATTGTAGGTTAGTTAGAAGAGGGCACCATAGAGAAGGGAGGGAAGGAGAAATGTGGTAGAGAGAGTAATTTTGGTAGTTGAGGTGAGGAACCGATTGTGACGGTAGAGCATGCCTAGTTTTTGGTGGGTTTTTTATATTTAGCAGTAGATGGGAGTTGAA
>NC_056736.1:693308228-693467624 GCF_019279795.1 Protopterus annectens
ACAAACCTTAAAATAAGCCCTAAGAGAACATTTAAGTAAAGATGCTGAATGCAAATGCCTATGTGATATTAGCAAAACATATTTGATTAATTATATGCACTTCCTAATGCAACATATGCACTGCTGCGTTTTCTGTGTCTTATGATGTATATGCTTTATTTGCTTTATTTATCTCTGCTAATGTTGTGTAATAACCACTAATACATAATATATTTATTGTCAACATGTGTTATGCTTGCTTAAAATCTGCTTATACTGTCTAACAACCATATTCTTGTAATATATGTAAATGCAAAACTTAACCGCTACAAAAAAAAAAAAAACAGTGACTAAAGTTAATGATGTTTAGTGCTTTCTTTCTTTGCTACTTACTAATTACAGATGTTCATAAGAAATTCTGGAGTAATTAGTAAACAAAAGCACCAAACAACAAGTTTGGTCACTGCTTTTTTAGCATTTTAAGTTTTTTGTTTGATTTGTTCTTTTGCTACATAGTGGTACACATTTTTTTGTTTGTTCTTGTAATATATGTGGTTTACACCAAGGTAATGACTGAAAATGGTCAGTAGACCAGCTCAGTTACCTGGTTAACAAACTGAAATAAACAAATTCATTATTTACATAAAAGAGGAAACAACATATAATTAGACATTGTAGGCTCATAGGAGAATACTAGGTTAACTGTCCTGAAGGGCTGTTATAAGCCTAGCCAATAATCTAAGGTCATAATCAAACCCTGTACATTATGTCTGTGAAGTTAAAAAGTAGTAACCATTATACCAAACTCATACACATGAAATAAATTGTTATAGGTTAATACTAGGCCATCAGTTTGCAGACTGTTATAAGTCTAACTAGGAACCAGAGGTGAGGACCAAACCCTGTACCTTGCATCCATGGGATTAAAACTGTAACCAGTATGGCAGCCCTTCTCAAAATATCAACCTTCCACAGAAGGCACACACTCACACCTAGGGCCAATTTAGGGTAGCCAGTCCACCTACAGCATGTCTTTGGGATGTGGGAGGAAACAGTAGCACCCAGTGGAAACCCACACAACTGCAGGGAGGACATGCAGACTCCACACAAAAGGCCAAGAATCGAACTGGAGAACCTCTTGCTGTGAGGCAACAGTGCTAATTGCTTCACCACCATGGCTACCCTCATTTAGCTATCTTATGTTGTGTGCTAAATCTTTCTTTTTTCATATCTAAATGTTTACTAGATGATCAATCTTTCTTAAGTTGAACTTAGTTTGGATTTCTTCCATTGAGACCAAGACTCATCTATAACTTCAAAAAAAAGTTTTCAATTGAGGAGTTATCTGGCTATTTATATATGGTTTTAGAAGGGGAGTAATTCATTTTGCACCATTGTCATTTTGACAGGACAATTTGTACAGGAATGCAGTTCCCCTCCATGTTGTTGCCCTGATTATTCCTGCAATTTAGTTTCCTCTAAAAGCACACTTGAAAGAAGTCTTAGAAACCCTGTCAGCAGCTAAGAATAATGATTTTATGAGACCAAGCAGCATACTTGGTTGCATTCTCATATGCATCAGGTGTGCACTGTCTGAGCCTCTGTTTTTTTTTCCCTTAAATTTTTTTTTTATTTTTCAAATACATTTGAATGAATTCCATAATATTTATACATAACATCATAAATAACTATGTACACTATTTACATTAGCCTGACACTATAACAGATTATAATGTATACAGTTACTTTATACGTATGTCCAATCCATTATCAGTGTCTGATCAATTATTGTATAGTGTCAATCAATGATAAGACTTTTCCCCAAGGAGTGTTGATAAATGGCTTTGGATAAATTCTTAGCTCTTTAATTTTAATTCCCAATAATGCTGTGGTCTTCAGTAGGCTGTAGAAGTCTTCCAAAGTTAGTATTGTGTTTGTATTCCATCTTCTTGTTATACACTTCCTTGAAATTGCAAGTAAAGTTCATACTAGATACGTTTGACCTATTCAAATGAGGACCTTCGTTCACATGTAATAATACAAGAGCTTTAGTTAAATAAAATTATTCATTAAATAAAGCTTGTAGAAAGTTCTTAATACCATTCTAAAATGGTTTAATTTTAACCCAATTAAAGAAAATGTGGTTCCAATCTGCATTGTGTACTTGCTCATGCCTCCAACATATTCCTTTTATGGAAGAACTAATTTTACTGATTTTATCTGTGGTTAAGAAAGCTCTGTTCAAGCATTTCCAATTAAAAACTTTCCAGTATTGTGTAAAGGATGTATATTTTATTGATAATAAGATATTTGTTTTAATATCTTCAGTTAACTGTATTGAGTGTCCTTTTGTTACATATTTCCAGTATGAGGTTTTGGGTGTTGTTTTATAGTTTATCAATATTTCGTAAAATTTTGAAACACTGCTTCCCATGTCAAAGTCATTATATATGATTTCATATATGTATTTCATAAATTTAGGTATTTCTTTTAAATGAAGAATTGTTAATTATTCTACATTAATTTTGCGAATAAGACAGAATAATCTAAAGTTAGCCAGTCCTGTTGTGGAATTTTGTATGTTGTTTTTATTACTTGGATATCTAAAACTTTCAGTTCTCTGATACATTGGAGCCAACAAACAACTCTTTTCTGTTCCCAGCAATTAATAATTTATATATATATATATATATATATATATATATATATATATATATATATATATATATATATATATGTATGTGGAAAGTTCTTTATGACTATAAATGGTATTAAAAGATCAAACCAGATTTTAAAATCTATATTTACATTAATAATTTTCCTAAATGAGTCAATGTAATAATTAATCATACGAGCTTTAGTGGGTTTAGTTATGTTATATTGCATACTAATATATATGTGCCATGGCAAATAGTTTTTATCTGTTATTTGAAATATTTTTGTAAATCAAATTCATTTATTGATATTACAGTTAGTAATTCTTTTAAATTTGCAGAGTGATTTGGACTTATCCAATCTCAGATTGTTTTAGATATTGATGTTTTTATATATGTTTCTATATCAGGAAAGTTTAATCCTCCCTGTTTCCATGGTCAGATATGATGTATTAAAGCTATTCTGTTTCTTTTGGGAAACCATAAACATTTTATTAGGCATGAATTAATTTCTTTAAGTATATTCCTTTCTGGTAACAGTTGTATTACCAAGGCTATATAGAGGATCCTGGGCAGTAAAACCATTTTTATTAACTGTTGTCTATATTAAAATGTTAATATTGTTTTGTTCCATTTTTCCACAGAGATTTTAGTTGTATTGATGATATTATTTTAGTTTTTTGAGACTAATTCATTATTATCCTTGCATAACTCAATTCCTAGATATTTTAAGGTAGATTCTTGTTTCCATATGATGTGATCTCCCTTAGTCTGCAGTTCTTTTTTATTTAAAAATAAAAATGCTGATTTTGATTTATTGAAATGGAGTCCTGAAGTCATGTGGAATTTGTCAATTAATATATCTAATTCTTCTAATGTCTCTTTCGTATTAGATAATGTTAGTAATATGTCATCAGCAAATAGCATTACTTTAGAATTGTATTGTTCATAAACATCTATTCCTTTGATTTTTATATTGTTACAAATTCAATCTGCCAATATTTCAATAGCCAGAGCAAATAGAATCAGTGATATGGGACATCCTTGTTTTGTGCCTTTTGTTATATGTATAGATTCAGAGGTGAAAGGATCTACCTTGACATACTATAAATTATTTGCATATATATTCTTTAGGAGATGAACAAAGGATGCAGGAAATTCAAATAGCATTCAGATTTTGGATAAATAGTCCCAATTTAGGGAATCAAAGGCTTTCTTTATATATAAGCCAATTATGAGTGTTTATTTTCTTTATTAACAAAATCTATAAGAGAAATTATCCTTTTAATATTGTCATGTGTGTGTCTATGATATATAAATCCAGTTTGATCATTATTTATTGTTTTGGATAGTTGTATTTTCATTCTGTTAGTTAATATTGTCATAAATATCTTATAATCATTATTTAATAATGATATAGGTCTGTATGAGGTACAGAGGTTTGGGGATTTGTTTTTATTTAGGATTGTTGTGTTTAAGGAATATCTCCAAAGGGTGGTATTAAAGCTTGTGACTGAATTCCTAATATAGTTTTATGGAAGAGGGATAGTATCTTTGAAGGACAATGTTTCTATATTTCCATAATTATGCAATCTACACCTGGTGTTTTATTATTTTTGCCCTCTTTTTTGTATCTATAATTACTATGTAGGATATGGGTGCTTACAGATCTAGTTTTAATTTTGCTGGTATTTTTTTATATTAGAACATTTTTCATCTAGATTTAATTGATCAATATTTATATTTTCTTTTTGAAAATGTTCCATATAGTGATTTCTATAGGCATCAAGAATGTCACCAATATCCGAGACATTTTTCCCATTATTTTCATGGAAGATACTTTTAATGTTATTAGCTTTTGATTGTATTTTGATTCTAATAAGATATTTGTTTTAATATCTTCAGTTAACTGTATTGAGTGTCCTTTTGTTATATATTTCCAGTATGAGGTTTTGGGTGTTGTTTTATAGTTTATCAATATTTTGTAAAATTTTGAAACACTGTTTCCCTTGTCAAAGTCATTATATATGATTTCATATATGCATTTCATAAATTTAGGTATTTTTTTAAATGAAGAATTATTAATTATTCTACTTTAATCTTGCGAATAAGACAGAATACTCTGGAAAAGTTAGCCAGTCCTGTTGAGTAAGTTTGTATGTTGTTTTTATTACTTGGATATCTAAAACTTTTAGTTCTTTGATACATTGGAGCCAACAAACATTTTTTTCTGTTCCCAGCAATTAATAATTTTTCTAAATATATATATATATATATATATATATATATATATATATATATATATATGTTATGTGGAAAGTTCTTTATGACTATAAATGGTATTAAAAGTTCAAACCAATTTTAAAATCTATAATTACATTAATAATTTTCCTAAATGAGTCAATGTAATAATTAATCATACGAGCTTTAGTGGGTTTAGTTATGTTATATTGCATACTAATATATATGTGCCATGGCAAATTGTTTTTATCTGTTATTTGAAATGTTTTTGTAAATCAAATTCATTTATTGATATTACAGTTAGTAATTATTTTAAATCTGAGGAGTAATTTGGACTTATCCTATCTCAGATTGTTTTATATATTGATGTTTTTATATATGTTTCTATATCAAGAAAGTTTAATGCTCCCTGTTTCCTTGGTCAGATATGATGTATTAAAGGTATTCTGTTTTTTTTTTGGGAAACCATAAAAATTTTATTAGGCATGAATTCATTTCTTTAAGTATATTCCTTTCTGGTAACAGTTGTATTACCAAGGCTATATATAGGATCCTGGGCAATAAAACCATTTTTATTAACTTTCGTCTATATTAAAATGTTAATATTATTTTGTTCCATTTTTCCACAGAGATTTTAATTGTATTGATAAAATTATTTTAGTTTTTTGAGACTAATTCATTATTATCCTTGCATAACTCAATTCCTAGATATTTTAATGTAGATTCTTCTTTCCATATGATGTGATCTCCCTTAGTCTGCAGTTCTTTTTTTTATTTAAAAATAAAAATGTTGATTCTGATTTATTGAAATGGAGTCCTGAAGTCATGTGGAATTTGTCAATTAATATATCTAATTCTTCTAATGTCTCTTTCATATTAGATAATGTTAGTAATATGTCATCAACAAATAGCATTACTTTAGAATTGTATTGTTCATAAACATCTATTCGTTTGATTTTTATATTGTTACAGATTGAATCTGCCAATATTTCAATAGCCAGAGCAAATATAATCGGTGACATGGGACATCCTTGTTTAGTGCCTTTTGTTATATGTATAGATTCAGAGGTAAAAGGATCTAACTTGACATATGATAAATTATTTGCATATATATTCTTTAGGAGATGAACAAAGGATGCAGGAAATTCAAATAGCATTGGCTTTTGAATAAATAGTCCCAATTTAGGGAATCAAAGGCTTTCTCTATATATAAGCCAATTATGAGTGTTTATTTTCTTTATTAACATAATCTGTAAGAGAAATTATCATTTTAATATTGTCATGTGTGTGTCTATGATATATAAATCCAGTTTGATCATTATTTATTGTTTTGGATAGTGGTATTTTCATTCTGTTAGTTAATATTGTCATAAATATATTATAGTCATTATTTAATAATGATATAGGTCTATATAAGGTACAGATGTTTGGGGATTTGTTTTATTTAGGATTGGTGTGATTAAGGAATATCTCCAAGAGGGTGGTATTAAAGCTTGTGACTGAATTTCTAATATAGTTTTATGGAAGACGGATAGTATCTTTGAAGGAAAATGTTTCTATATTTCCATAATTATGCCATTTACAGCTGGAGTTTTATTATTTTTGCCCTCTTTTATTGTATCTATAATTTCTATGTAGGATATGGGTGCTTACAGATCTAGTTTTAATTTTTCTGGTATTTTTTTATATTAGAACATTTTTCATCTAGATTTAATTGATCAATATTTATATTTTCCTTTTGAAAATGTTCCATATAGTGATTTCTATAGGCATCAAGAATGTCACCAATATCCGAGACATTTTCATTTCTTTTCATGGAAGATACTTTTAATGTTATTTGCTTTTGATTGTATTTTGATTCTAATATTTGTTTTAATATCTTCAGTTAACTGTATTGAGTGTCCTTTTGTTGTATATTTTCAGTATGAGGTTTTGGGTGTTGTTTTATAGTTTATCAATATTTTGTAAAATTTTGAAACACTGTTTCCCATGTCAAAGTCATTATATATGATTTCATATATGTATTTCGCAAATTTAAATATTTCTTTAAATTAAGAATTGTTAATTATTCTACTTTAATCTTGCGAATAAGATAGAATACTCTGTAAAGTTAGCCAGTCCTGTTGTGGAATTTTGTATGTTGTTTTTATTACTTGGATATCTAAAACTTTTAGTTCTTTGATACATTGGAGCCAACAAACAAATCTTTTATGTTCTCAGCAATTAATAATTTTCTCTCTCTCTCTCTCTCTCTCTCTGTGTATATATATATATATATATATTGATATGTTATGTGGAAAGTTCTTTATGACTATAAATGGTATTAAAAGATCAAACCAGATTTTAAAATCTGTATTTACATTAATAATTTTCCTAAATGAGTCAATGTAATAATTAATCATATGAACTTTAGTGGGTTTAGTTATGTTATATTGCATGCTAATATATATGTGCCATGGCAAATTGTTTTTATCTGTTATTTGAAATGTTTTTGTAAATCAAATTCATTTATTGATTATACAGTTAGTAATTCTTTTAAATTTGCAGAGTAATTTGGACTTATCCAATCTGAGATTGTTTTAGATATTGATGTTTTTATATATGTTTCTATATCAGGAAAGTTTAATCCTCCCTGTTTCCATGGTCAGATATGATGTATTAAAGCTATTCTGTTTCTTTTGGGAAACCATAAAATTTTATTAGGCATGAATTCATTTCTTTAAGTATATTCCTTTCTGGTAACAGTTGTATTTCCAAGGCTATATATAGGATCCTGGGCAGTAAAACCATTTTTATTAACTGTCATCTATATTAAAATGTTAATATTATTTTGTTCCATTTTTCCACAGAGATTTTAATTGTATTGATGATATTATTTTAGTTTTTTGAGACTAATTCATTATTATCCTTGCATAACTCAATCCCTAGATATTTTATGGTAGATTCTTGTTTCCATATGATGTGATTCCCCCCCCCTTAGTCTGCAGTTCTTTTTTTTATTTAAAAATAAAAATGTTGATTTTGATTTATTGAAATGGAGTCCTGAAGTCATGTGGAATTTGTTAATTAATATATCTAATTCTTCTAATGTCTCTTTCGTATTAGATAATGTTAGTAATTTGTCATCAGCAAATAGCATTACTTTAGAATTGTATTGTTCATAAACATCTATTCCTTTGATTTTTATATTGTTACGATTTGAATCTGCCAATATTTCAATAGCCAGAGCAAATAGAATCAGTGACATGGGACATCATTGTTTAGTGCCTTTTGTTGTATGAATAGATTCAGAGGTAAAAGGATCTAACTTGACATATGATAAATTATTTGCATATATATTCTTTAGGAGATGAACAAAGGATGAAGGAAATTCAAATAGCATTCAGATTTTGAATAAATGGTCCCAATTTAGGGAATCAAAGGCTGTCTCTATATATAAGCCAATTATGAGTGTTTATTTTCTTTATTAACATAATCTGTAAGAGAAATTATCATTTTAATATTGTCATGTGTGTGTCTATGATATATAGATCCAGTTTGATCATTATTTATTGTTTTGGATAGTAGCAATTTCATTGTGTTAGTTAATATTTTCATAAATATCTTATTGTCATTATTTAATAATGATATAGGTCTATATGAGGTACAGATGTTTGGGGATTTGTTTTATTTAGGATTGGTGTGATTAAGGAATATCTCCAAGAGGGTGGTATTAAAGCTTGTGACTGAATTTCTAATATAGTTTTATGGAAGAGGTATAGTTTCTTTGAAGAAAAATGTTTCTATATTTCCATAATTATGCCATCTATACCTGGAGTTTTATTATTTTTGCCCTCTTTTATTGTATCTATAATTTCTATGTAGGATATGGGTGCTTACAGATCTAGTTTTAGTTTTTCTGGGGTTTTTTATATTAGAACATTTTTCATCTAGATTTAATTGATCAATATTTATATTTTCTTTTTGGAAATGTTCCATATAGTGATTTCTATAGGCATCAAGAATGTCACAAATATCCGAGACATTTTTCCCCTTTCTTTTCAAGGAAGACACTTTTAGTGGTATTAGCTTTTGATTGTATTTTGATTCTTGTGGATAAATTATGTAGATATTTGGCAGATGTGGCCAAGATAATAATTTTTAGTTTTTCTAAAGCTAAACTAGTTGTATGTGTTAGAATTTTGTTGTATTTATTGTTTAATACTTCTACTTTCTTTTTCGTCTCCAAATGATTTTGATTTTTTGTCAGCTTTTACTGACAAAAGTTTGCATTGTAGATCTAATAATTCAGAATCACATTCTCTGATTTTTTTAATACTAAGTAAGGGTTTTATCATACATGTAAATTTTTAATGAATCTCATATCATTATTTTATTTATCTCTGTGGTGTAATTAAGATCTAAGAAGAACTGTAATTCAGGTAACCGGGGTTTGAACTCTTTCATTTTAGTAATATATGCTTGAATTCTAGATTTAAAGATTAATGGTTTGTACCCATTTTGAAGTTTTAGTATCAATGAATTGTGGTCTGAAAAGGCACAGGGAGTGATTGAGAAATTAATGATTTTAGAGTGTAAGTCATAGGCAGCAAATATTTTATCTATTCTAGTTTGATTACCAAATCTGTGATCTTGATGGGAAAACAACAAAGATTTATCTTCTTTAAATTTGAAAGTATCTACAAAATGAAATGATTATACTCACTTGTTTAAAGCTTTTGATACAGCAGATGTGCACATCGGTCTTTTATCTGTAGTGTCGGAAATGTCAAATATGCAGTTAAAATCTCCTCATAATATTAAGTTGCCTTTATAATTACTGGAAATGAAATCCAAGTGTTTTTTAACAGTTCCTATTCCAAATGCTTGGGAACCAGTATAGCTTGGTTAGGGTCCATATTCTGTTATTATATTTAACTATTACTAATGCCATAAGGCCTTCTTTATCTTCATACTTATAAATGATTTCTGGGGTAATCACATTTGTTTTCCATAAAATTGGTACTCCCGTTGTCTTTGTCTTATAAGTGGATTGTACCAATAACATATATTCCTTAGGATTCCATTTGTAATTGTCATTTGTTTTGAAATGAGTTTCTTGAAGGAAGACAATTTGTGCTTTGTTCAATTTTAAATATTTCAGTAGATCTGATCTCTTTCTAGGATTGTTTAAGCCATTTGTATTTAAAGATAATAAAATTAAATCCATCTTAGGTTATTTAAACTACGTATTTTTGTTTTATTGTGACTATTAAACATTTTCCTCTGATAACTATAACATATATGTTTGAGCTTTTAAAGGAAATTATCAGGTTTATACTTTAAGTGTTTACCAATAAAGTAATGTTTTGGTCAGGCATACTAAAATGTTTTTCTGAAATAAATTTAAATTAATAAATGTTAACAAAACTAAGATCCGCACTAGCCATGGAATGAAAATCATTCCTAATCTGATGGATAACCTAAATCCAACGAATTATCACTCATACCTTGACAATCCAGAACGTCTGAGCTCCATAAATTGAATTATCATATGGAGAATATTTGTAATAGGAATAAACAATATTTATAATATTTTGAACAGATATAGGACTATTGTAGATTAGACAGAATTCTAATATAATATAAATGTCTACTTATTGTATAAGCAATTAATATTTGCATGAAAGATAGATGACAAGCAATTCAATAATAGCAAAGTAGGATGCATCACATATAAAACCTCAGTAAAATATTATAGCACACAGTTATTTAACATATTCACCCTTATTGATGAAGTCTTTCAAAATTTATTAGTTAATATTTAAGTAATCACTTTGTTTGTTGCTAACTTACTTAAAGCATCAAATTTGTTTTATGTGAACATTGATGAAAGCTAGTGCATTTTAATTATCAGTGCATCCCTCTTCCTCCCATTTCCTACACATAAGGATTTTCATATCTGTCATTTCTTATTCTAAAATGAGTGAAATGGTAGGTTAAAAACAACAAATTCACTTATTGTGATTAATGATTACAAGTTCCCTTTCCATATTCATAAATTGCCATTTTATGGCATATACTGAAAGTTTTTAGATTTAAATGACAACATTCTATTTTGTATAACCAACAAAGGTTAAACTGAGTGATTATTGTCAATTTAATACTATTTGTTCAGAATGTGATTGTTACATTCTGTGACATTTCTAGTTCAAGCTTCTGTTGTTTCCCTTGAACAACTTTGTCAGTATGATGTCATGTATAAAACATTAGTTACCTTGGAAACAGTTTAAGTATTATGTATGGTCAAGATGGGTTACAAAACCACAATTCCAGTTAAAGCAATTATATGACTTGTTATGCACATTTACTTATATGAGAAAATCATCATGCTACCCCTTGATGTTCAATGTAGTGTATGTCATTTATGACAAGTCAAGTCAGTAGTGTTATTATACACAAGCTCATTATTAAATCCTGTCTTTAATGTCTAAATTCAGCAGACTACTTCACCTTATATGATGATTATATATTTTATGGCTAGATTTACTAAAATCATACATTACATAACTATTATGCATTTTTTTGGCTGTTGCTTAGTTATTTGAGAGACCATAAGCATTAATGCGTATTCTTAGTATTAGCTCCTTCCAAGCATGTTTATTCAGTCCATAGACTTTAAATTATGAGGCCCTCCTAGTTTCAAGTGTATTTCCATCCTTACATGCACACCTATTAGTACTTCAAGCATAGGCAACAATACCCATCCAGTTTTGCCAGAATACCATTCATTAGTTCATGTTGTGTGTTTCCAGGTTATTCTTAAAATATCCAAACCAATATTTGTCCTGTTCCATTTTACCAGCCTTTTCCACGCAGTGGCCACTCTGCCAGTGAACCACTCAACACACCTTCCATTCCCACAGATATTTTCATGAAGGAAATCTAATGACTCTCTAGCACTTCCTGGCAACCCCAAACACCCCTAGAATCAGCTATCCCCATATGCCCAACACGGCCAAGCAAGCTCACCTCCCAGGCCACTGCAAAGGGTTCTGCATAAGACCAAGTGCTCTTACTCTTTCATAATAACTCAGACTTCCACTCTTATGTAAGTCCTTAATGTGTTTGGACCAAAATACATTTTAAATATAAACCTGCACTTATTTATTTATATATATATATTTTATCAAGAATCAACTTAATGAGCTAAACAAAGTGTTGGGAGACCATCAATATGTGTACATGTGGTTTAAAACAGTCCTTTTATTATATATAAATAAATATATATATATATATATATATATATATATATATATATATATTTTGTTTGTTTGTTTTAAACCAAAAACATTGCCGAGAGTCATCTCAGAGGCTCCTCAGAGCCATTAAGCATTATTGTCATTTTGTCTCCGTTACCACAGCAACCTGGGAGCATCTGTTTTTGTTAGTGTATCTGTGTACTGTATACCAGATGATCATGATGCACCTGAAACAAAGCTTCACTTCACTGCAACTTCAAACCTAAATTCCCTCCCTTTCAGTGAGGCAGCAACCAGGAAAAGAACGGAGAGCAAACAGATCAAAAAAAATAAATAAATAACTCCCAACAAGCTGCCATAACAAGAGATAACACATTCTTCCAGCCTTCCTACCTCTCACTCAGCAGATGTATAAGCAAACTATTCTCTGCCAAAATATCCCAAATCACAGTTTTATCCACCGCCTTCCCCTGGATCCAGTATAAAACATCAAATGTCTCTTCTTAATACACAAGCATCAGTAAATATTGATCACAAGCTGCAACCCACAGCTTCCCAGAGATGAAAACAGCAACATACAACAGCTGCCAGACACAGCTGGATCCACAGACACCATGTCAGGGTTAATCAAACAGCACTCAAAGCTATGATACCTACCATAATTGATATTAACTATGTTTAGACAGAATAATGATGACATCTGTACTAAGAGCTTGCTACTATTATTTAATCAGGATATACATGACATTTCTAAATCATACTTTAACTGAAGAAGGCATTAGTCTCCATGACAGCATTTTTTTTCAAAACACTCAAATGTTACTGCTATTATATATGATGTTAATTTGTTACATTTGAGTCTGAACTCTGATGAATGGTACCTGGTTGAATTAATTAATTAATTACTTAAATTATTATAAGTAAAATCAATGAAAAATGAACAAGATAAGTATTCACTGAGTTCAAGTAGGGGAATAGAAACTTCTATGTTTGTATTATATGTTGCTTTGTTTGGCTTATATATAATGTAAATAGTAACCCATATTGACCTACCTATGTTTGTGTAGAATTATTGGACTCTTTGAACATTCTGAATAAATCATTACTGTTTCTCAGTTGTTTAAGAAAACCTCCTTTTTTTAAATAAGAACAGATGACAAGTGATGTACCGTATCAGTTGATACTTTAAGAGATGTAGTTGTTAAGAGTTATTTTTTTGGAACAGCTATCTTGGAATAATTTTTTTTGTTTCTTCTTAGTAGCATCAATCCAAGGATTTTTTTCTTGTATTCTTTTAAGAGAAGCGGCCATCCAGTCCGTTTCTTTAGGGATAGACTCTATGTTGTTCTTTTTGATGAATATAGTAGCTTCTTCTAAGTCATTAAAGGTTCTCATCTCATTGGCAAAAAGTATTTTATCTTTGCTGGAAAGGCCAGCTGTGCCTTAATGTTTTTTTTTTCAACAGTTTTATTATTGGCCAGACTTTTTTCCTTTGTTCTAATATTCTGGAAGAATAATCATTGTCAAACCTCATCAGGCTTTGAATGTATTTTAAGGGTGATTTTCTCCAAGCAGATTTTAATATTAGTTCCTTGTCCAGACATGAAAGGCATTTTATAACTATGGATTTAAGTGGATTATTTGTTGAGTTAGAAGCAAGTTTCCTCAGTGCTCTATGTGCCCTTTCAATTTCAAATGCAAGTCCCACTTTCAAGTCTAAAAATTCAGGAATCCAGGTTGTTAAGAATGAAATAATGTCTTCTTCTTCATTGTTGTCAGGCAGACCAAAGATCCTTCTGTGGTTTCTCCTTTCCCTGTTTTCTAAGTCATCTGTTTTGTTAAGCAGCCATGTATTCTGTTTAACCAGAAATTCTTTTTGGAATTCTTCCCCTTTGAGTCTCCCTTCAATGTAATTTAGAGAAGTCTCCATATTTATTTATTTTTTTTTGTATGATGTTGATGTAATAGTTCTTTAAGAGTATCAGTCTGTTTTTGAGAATTTAATTTCAGGTTTTCTAAGTCATTTATAAAGCCATCCATCTTCAAAGATAGTTTCTGTAAGGTAGATGTCATTAATTGCAGTTCTTTTTTCAAAGCAGTATCTGGATGAGAATTCCTTGAGTTGCTCATATTCAGTGACTCAATATATCTCCAAATTACTTGACAGGAAAATTTTTGTATATTTCCACCAAAATTTATATTTATGTAGTTTAGTAGTTTATCTATAGATTTCTGACGTTTTAAACTTGAAAATAATAACATTTTTCTATATTATTATACTAGTTTATGGAGCTCTCAAAATTCACTGCTCTCAGTTGGCCATCTAGGCTCCAGCCCCTGAGCCTGTGTTTTACCAGTTTAACCTCAGTCTGTCTTTAGGGTTTGTACGTAATGCCTGGAGAACATCAGATGTGAATTCTCTATACAAGGGTGGCCCCTCTACAGACCTAGGTAAATACAAACCAATTAGCCTCACCAGCCTTATATGAAAAGCCATTGTATATTTATTTTATTTTATTTATTTTATATTTGATTACTGGGAAAGTCTGACTGGACAAAATTTATTTTTCAGTGTAGGCTCAAGGTTAAAAATCTCTACATTTAACATGTAGCAAAGATTATAGTTATAAATACAAGGTTTGCATATGCATGACTTGAAACATGTCTCACAGAAATACAGATATTAAACATATAACACTGGACAAAAATACATTCATGAAAATATAGTTATTAATGGCATTGTTGCATAGTCTAGTACAGGAACTGAGAGAATTAATCATAAATAAAGTGAAGAAATCTATCAGGAAATGAGTGACTTATACAATGTAAACCAGGTGTTATTAATATCAATCAGTGTCTGTGCAATTTTTATAGATATACTACACTGACTGTTAGATTGAAGTAAGGGGGGATACAGTAGATGATAGATATTTTAACATAACTGCAACTTAAGGAGAATAATTTTAATTTTATTTTTTTAAATAATTTTACATATTATAACAGAACTCATTCATACAGACATAGGAAACTTATCTGAACTAGACCCCATTGAATTTGTTTCTGTGAGATATAGTCCCTGCATCCTGGACCTAGTAAGCTTCTTTGAAAAGTTTGAAAGGTTTACAGAGACTTTCAACAGTGATCAATCTGTAGACACTGCTTATCTTGACTTGGCTAAGTCTTTTGATATTATTTTTCATGGTGGAAGTTTTGAAAAACATAAACAAGCTTAATGTAAACCTCTACATTCTTTGCTGAATTACAGATTGGCAGGGAGTGCTGGTACACTCTTTAAATATAAAATTGTAATGAGTTGGATGCCACAAGGATCCATGCTAAGCCCTCTACACCTTGGCAGTTATTATGCAGACATCTAATCCAATATCACAGAGTAATGGTTGGCCAAGTTTGCTGATGACTGCAAGCTGGGTACTGGTATCTGCTAATCGACTGACACTAACCAGCTTCAGTGAGGGTTGGAATATGTATATTCGTAGTGTACTGAAAATGGTTTATAAGGTTAAATACAAAAATGTACAATATAGTATTATTCATCAAAATACCCCCCACACAGCTGCACACATACCCTATTCTTCTTCCTCTAATTTCAACAACCTGTACACCCCTGCACCAAACCCTACAGCCACGCATGGTACTCATTCTCATAACAATGCTTGCTCTGTTAATAATTGCCCTCAATCTCACCACACCTCTCAACACTCCCATTATCTACTTAAAATCTCCCACCTGCCCATTCACAAACTTTCTCTTAACAACACTGACATACCTTTACATAACACCCCAAATCTACAACTCCAAAAAATTGAACTGTTCTCATTTAGATATTTGCAATCACCTACATCTCCATACATATAACTGAAACACTCCCAACCCTGCACTAAATATTTCCCTCTTACATCTTGCAAAAAATTAAACCTCCATTTCTGTGGCAATATACACCCTAACCCAGGTCCACATTCAACCCAACATAACACACTCTCCACACAAAACATGAAAACACACAAAAAAAACTATTAATACAGAGTGAACAGTACAGTGCACAGGTGAACACAAACCATAGTTTATTAAGTGCTTTTGTCGGTAATCAACCACAAGACTTCATCAGAATAACAAGAATGTTTCAAAAACACGTATTTAAATATATTAATAACCATTTCCCTTAAACATCACTTATAAAATGATTAGTCAATTGAATTAATTAATTAAAACCATTGCACTACATAAGTGGTGAAGGCAACAACAACCCCAAAAATACTAAAAATTTGAAACACATGTATCATAATTACTACTGCATTATTAAAAGTAAAATAAAAATGTAAATACAAATAACCAAAAAATAAGAAAAACATATTATGACATAAAAAAAAATCAAGAATTTTTTAAATAAATTATTCGGGTCTATATTAGATGAACGAAAGTTCATCTTAGTGAACTCTCACATGAGCGAATATCCAGATACTCGAAACTGCAATTGTGCAGCCCCACACATCCCCCAAATATATATTCCAACTCCGAGATCGCACTACAATGAGGAAAGGGCAAATATTCCCATCTTCACTGTACCACGCTCTTGCAATTGCGGTTTCGAGTTCCGCAATATTCGCTCATGTGAGCATTCGCTAAGATGAACTTTCGTTTATCTAATATAGACCCAATTATTCACATAATATATTCTCAACTAGATCACTCTCACATATGGAAGTCAGCCTTTAGTTCCAGGAGGCTACAGATAAAGACCATTTCATTCAGCCCTCGTAGATGTGTGGCATAACATCTAAGTCGCCATATTAATTCCCTATACTCAAGGAATAAATCTATAGGGCTTCTTCTCCCCCTATTGCCAACCTGTTCAATAACACTAAATTTAAACCGATGGTTGGGGAACTCAACTATATGTTTAGACAATGCATTATTTGTACTGCTTCTCCGTATATCATATAAGTGTTGGTATATTCATTTGTTTAGGCTAGTGATGGTTTTACCTATATAAAACCGTCTGCACTGTTGACAAATGGCCACATATACCAGACATTTACTGCCACAATTTAATCTCTGTTTCAAGGTCACCTTGCTATAAGCCTGAATATAGAAGATTTCATTCTCCAAGATTTGCATACAGTGCCCACACTTTCTCATCCACCCTTTTATCTCCTTTTATACATTCATTTTTAGTAGATTTTTGAAAGACAAATCTTTTTTATATACTGCCAATGGTTTGTTCCCAAGTTTATTGAGACATTCTTGTTCACTACCAAACAACACACAATTGTTGTTAATGATTTCTTTAATCCTGCCAAAAAGGGGTTGTAGGACAATACCATTGCATTACCAAAAGGTTTGGTTACCACCACATTATGTTCTATTCCCCCAATTGCTGACCTTTTTTCTTCATAAGTCTTCCCTAATAGTGGGAAACAATGCCCATCCAACCTCTTCTTGACTACTTCCTCCAACATGGGTTCAATAAACTGTGCAGTATAACCTCACCTATTCAGCATATCTTTTAATGTGTTGATCCTGTTTAAAAACATGTGATACTCACTAACCATTCTAGCCAACCTAACCCACTGCCCTTTAACAAGAGATCTCTTTTGATGGATAGGATGACCACTGTCAAAATGCAACAGGCCATTAGAGTAGGTTGGCTTTCTATAAAGTGTTGAAATAAAAGTGTGTTTATCCTATCCTTATAAATAGAGATATCTAGAAAATGAACCATATTATTTGTTTCCATGGTGAATTTTAAGAAGGTGGTACTAGAATTCAAAAATGCAAAAAACTCCTGCAATGAATGAGTCATAAGATCATTCCCAGAAAATTAGTATGCCATCAAGGTAACACCCATAAAATGTACAGTGTCTATACACATACAGACATTTCCCATTGGGCTAATACCACATTAGCAAACAAGGGGCGGAAGCCACCCCCATGGCAACACCGTTTTTTCCTAAACAACTGACCCTCAAAATTAATGAAGTTGTTTTTTAGGATGAGATCCATTATGGTTTTATACATTAATATCCTAGGATGTCCCAGGTTGGCATTTCTACAGAGGAAGTCATAAAACATTGTATTACCTTCATCGTGGGGGATTACTATAATTAGATCTTTGACATAGATGGTAACCAAAATTAGGTGGTCGGTTAGTGAGTATAACATGTTTTTTAATTAATTAATTCAATTGACCAATCATTTTATAAATGATGTTTAAGGGAAGTGGTTGTTAACATATTTAAATACGTGTTTTTGAAACATTCTTGTTATTCTGATGAAGTCTTGTGGTTGATTACCGACAAAAGCACTTAATGTTTGTGTTCACTTGTATGCCATACTGTTCACTCTCCACACAAAGGAAACCCCAACTTACAATAAAACCAATCACCCCACCATTCGTGAACATACCCCAAACAGTGACTCTCTTTACTCTAATCACATCTCTAAAGCATGGAACACTATCCCTCAGAATATACTAAATACAACAGACCCAGCACAATTCAAATTCCTGCTAAAGACCCATCTAAACAGCAACTGGTTATGCTCCTGTTCCTCACCAGGGTGAACTTTTTTGTTTCTTTTCTCCACCTTACTACTCTGACATTTATATAACTTTTTTATTGAATATTGTTGTATGCAAGTAGAAAAACATTAGTGAATACTATTCCTTTGTATAGCATCGCCTTCTTCATTTTCTGTATAGTTTATATACTTTAAAAATTTCTGAATATGTTTTATTCTGTAAAGATGTTTGCTGAGCTGTACTGTTGTGTTTTTTCTGCTGAAAATGGGCAACTAGACAAGTCAGACTTTCCCAGTAAACAAATGCTAAAAAATAATAAATAAAATAGCTGCTCTCATCTCATATGTTATAAATTGTACTCCTGCTAAGACAGAGAAGGTCATAAGAAACCTGGGTACTTACATGGACAGTTCTCTTTCTAATTTGATCATCATATTTTCTCCATATTCTGAAAATCCTTCAATCTGGTCTAGTTAATTACTAACAGAATATCTTCAAGAGCAAAATGAAGTCATCCTACCCTGTTTCTTTCCCTTATCAGAGCCATCATTGAATACAGTGCCCCCTTTGCTATGTACAAATCCAAACATATCAGTCACATGGAAAGCCCTAAATATTTCTAACCAAGCACATGCATTGGTGGTACAGTGGTGAGCGTAGCTGTCTCCCAAGCAGTTGACCCAGGTTTGATTCCTGGCCAGTGCAAGAAGTCTGTACATTTAAATACTTGCTTTTGCTCTGCTGCAAAGGCACTCTGCTTATTTAAGGACAGATTTGTCTCTCAGAGGTTAGCACACCTTTGGAACAGACTCCCACATCAAACAGAGTACCTCATTGGTACTTTTCAGATGCAATCTGGACAATTGGATGGGTAACTGTAAATTCACCCCTGGGGTTCCATCTGTGTCCTGCTTTGACAGGGGGAATAGGTGTTGCTCATAGAAATAAGGGTAGAACGTGGCTAAGCTAATATGTTGCTAGGGATAGTTACCTCCTAGGAAGTTACTAGGCTAATAGCCCTAGGTCTGTTAGCCTAGTAACTTCCTATAATCCTATAAGAGAATTCAAGGTCTTACATTCTGCATGTATCCTGAAAGATTAGCACAACTTTCTTTCTGTTGTATAGCCTGCCTGCTACTCCAAGGTGACTGGTGCCAAGGTTTTTGAGCCATGAAAGACCCAGTCCTATATGGCCTCCTATTTCCTTACAACACCAGTGTCTTGAGAGACACCCACTCTAGAGATCGAAATATACACCAAAACATAAATAAGACTCCCTGAAGGGGTAGGTTCCTAACCTGGTGTAATCCAAGCCTACGAAAGTTGCCATAGCAGGACAAACAAAGTCATACTTACCTTTAAGGCTAGTCTTGATAACTGGATGGGTGGAGACAATTTTACAGTGGGTTTACTAAATAAGGCCTTGCTGGATTTGAGAAGTAAGCAGTATTAACTGCTTAACAAGGGTGGCAAGAACTTTTAAGTTTGTCAAATTAAAGATGTACATGGCCCGGCATGTTATGGTCCACATAATCACTTGCCTAGTGTTATTCTTAGGTTCCTAATTAAAAAAAACTCTGCTACACAAACAGAAACAACTACCTAACTAAACAGCTTGTGTGTGTTTGTGTGTGTGTGTGTGTGTGTGTGTGTGTGTGTGTGTGTGTGTGTGTGTGTGTGTGTGTGTGTGTGTGTGTGTGTGTGTGTGTGTGTGTGTGTGTGTGTGTGTGTGTGTGTGTGTGTGTGTGTGTGTGTGTGTGTGTGTGTGTGTGTGTGTGTGTGGGGGGGGGTATAAGACATCTGTTAAACACTGGACGTTGCACCAAAACTTCACTTATTTGGGCCTAACTCCAAGAGACAGATGCTGATGTTGATCAGGGTTCACTTAATGACACTGGCATTGGAGAATTAGGGAGTGGAGTAGTAAAGGGGTGCAGCCCGCTCACCTCCCTTCAGGGATGGAGAGGGCTGTATTCACTCAGGCACAGCGGTGTGAGTTCTCTGGTGAAGACCGGAGAAACCACCACTTGTGTTTTGGGATGAGGGGAAAGGCTGCTTGGAGGAAGGCCACTTTTTGGAAGTAGGGGGCTGAACTCCAGTTATCCCATTTCATGTCCCCTTCCTGTCATTTTGTTGGGTGCATGTGGGATTTAATGCTTAAAACTGAAAAAGCTCAAAACACCCCATGCCAGTCTAAATGATGGCTTCTCTCTGTCAATCCTTGCTGGGGTATTTGGAGTGAATGTGTGGGCTGGCCAGGAGGGTGCTGATGACTGACACGTAACAGGGGCTAAAGACTGCAGAAAATACATTCATTTATTTGTGTTTTTATTGACTGGGGCAGCAGAACGATTATCGACTGAGTCATGTCATGCTTAGCCCCAGTTTTTTTTAGAGTAAAGAATCACGCATATTTACATACTAATTAAAAAAATTCAAGCTGAACAGTGACGTAAGATGACAATTACCTCAAAACAATGATACACCTGAAAGCAGCAGGTAAGGCCATGGTTAGAGTACACATCATTATTTAAGTATGAGAAGTAAATAGGGTCAATACGGTGAACAGACTTTGAGAACTATGCATAATTCCTCACTAAAATAAATGAACACACCTGCAGAACATGATCATTTAATAGACTGTACAATACAGTATGTGGTATTTAGTTGAGAGCTGCACTGTGTTCCTATGGAAATGCAATATGTCAGCTTAAATTGAGGCCTAACTCAAAAATAGTTTTCATATTCCAAGGTGAACCTGACCTGGCCCGAGGGAGTGATTACTGGCTGTCATTATCTTCTTCTTTTACATGTTTAATAGCACCCTTGAGGGACTGTATTTGATGATGACAGCAGCAAAAAAACATCATTTATGAAACTGGTAAAATAAATGAGCAGTCTTCTCTTCAAAGCGTGATAGTTCTTAAAGTATTAAAAACTTGCTTGATGCATTAAGCCTCTTCATATTTTTAGCAAGTTATCAAGAAGTAGAAATTACGCATCTCAGTCTGTGACACAGAGTAAGCCAGAGCTCAGAGATTTTCCATCTGCTTTCTATGGCCGTTTCATCTACTGTTTTGCTGTCCTTATGTCATCAACTACAAGGTGCTCACAGGAAATGGGTCTAATATGGAAGTAGCCTTACCCTTGGTAGAACACTGTATGAGTGCATTTTTCTTTTGTCATATCGGCATCTGTGCATTTTTCATGAAGACATGCACTGAAAGCTATTATGACTGGCAGCATTAAGTCCACAAATTAGCTTTACAGAATAGCAGGATATGCCACTTTTGTATCAAAATATTGGATTAACATTTGTGTGTGAGCTCATTGGTATAGTTTTGGAGGAATAGTGCCAAAGTGACACAACGATTACCACTGTGGCCTCACAATGCTCAACTCTGTATTTCAGTTCTCAGTTTGGTTACTTTCTGTAAGAATGTCTTGTCTGTGTCCACATGGGTTTTTATTGTGTGTTTCAGTTTATTTCCATGTCCCATAGACATGCTGTAGGTCAACAGCCAATCCTTTAATTTGATATAGATATATGTGTGTGCATGAGTTATTTTGTGTGTGTGTGTGTGTGTGTGTGTGTGTGTGTGTGTGTGTGTGTGTGTGTGTGTGTGTGTGTGTGTGTGTGTGTGTGTGTGTGTGTGTGTGTGTGTGTGTGTGTGTGTGTGTGTGTGCGTGCATGTAGTGTGTGAAGAAGTGCATGCATGCATGCATCCTGTGAGGAGCAAGTGCCCTGTCCCAAATTATTTTCTTTATTTTTGTGCACACTGAGTACTGCAATAGGCTCCATCTCCCCAATGACTATGAAGTAGGTTAAGGTGGGAATCAACGAGTATAATATTGTGCCTTTGCTATGCCATTTGCCTTTTCATTTGTTCATAATAAGATACTGATTTCCTCTTTGTAGAAGATGAAAACAACCACACCTGGCAGTTAGTACAGATGAGTAAAGTGAAGGGTTGCTAAGAAGTTGCTTCCTGTAGGCCAGGTGTTGATCAGGGTTTGTTTCCATCAATATCAATTTGCCTATTGTATGATTCTGAATAAGTCACTTAACCAGATATTGCTTTTGGATAATTGAGCTTGGCTCTTTAAAGGAGTCCTGAATTGTACACCTATTGACTACCTAACAAACAGTATGAGGCTCAGTCTTCTGGAGGCAGCTTCAGGGTTAAGGAACTTGTAGACAGTCTTTAACTTTTGCAGAGTCCTGTCAAATATTTATTATTCTGTAACTAGTAGTAGCAGAATACACCAGACAACTGAGCTCTGACTTTCCCACAGGAGTGGTTCTGCTGGGCCCTAACTTGGCTGCATACTGCATGATTACTCCTTGTTTATGTTTAGGTATCTTCTCAAATTTCATCACTCTGGGCACTCTGCCTGTGGCTTTGCTGCAGAAAATGTATACATGCTGAAACTGTGGTGGCAGCATATTGGTAATAGATTCATGGGTTCATAGGTGTGTACTAAGTTAAAAGCCCTGGAGCCTTTACAAGTCTAGCCCATAGGATTACCATGGCATCGTGCCACCCCACCTTAGTTTTCAGTGCCTCTGTCGAGTAGAGCCACTGGAGTGATCCCCGGGGTGAATTTTCTATTTCCCATCCACTCATCAAGATTTCTCTTGAAGAAGGCCAGTGAGGTGCTCTGCTTGACATGTATGGGAAGTCTGTTCCATAGCATGGACAGTATCTGGGGTATGAACCTGTCTCTCCAGCACATTCTGTTGATTGTGGTAATGAGGTTAATGTCTTTGGAGCATGTGGTGTGGAGGGATTGGGATTTCTTTAGATGTAGCATTTCTAACAGCTGGGTCAGACATGGCTTTTTAAGTCAAGCAGAGATCTCGTCTAAGTAGGCGATATGAGAAAGAGAATAGTTGGAGTTTTTCGAAGCTATCCATATATGACAAGTGTTTAGGGCCTAGGATCCTCTTTGTGAGGTACTTTTGCGACCTCTCCAGTTGTTGCAGATGTCTAGTGAGGTACATGCCAAATGGGAATTAGACTCGATGACTGGCCTAATGAGCTCTCTGCGCTCCCCTCCCTGTCCCCAATTCCCTCCCACCCCCAGTACCTCTAAATTTATAGTACTATAGCCACTCCCCCACTTTCTAGGTCCTATCTGCTTTCATCTGGGATAATTCCACCCACCCCTATTCTACTACCTACATTTAATAGCACCTATTAGCTTTCATCTGGCATTCTCCCACCCCCTTCCAGTACCTTTACCTCACCACTCTATCTTCTGGTGTTGCATCACCAGGTAAAACAGTTCCTTCACTCACTAGCTGAATCACATATAATGATATACTCCTCTTTACTACCCCTCTTGTTCACACCATACCTCCTTACCTTGTATGAAAACCAGTTTCTTATGGGATTTCAGGTCCCAAAAGGCCATACTATCACCCCAGCTGTAAATCCTTCCACCTTCAACCATACTTACAGTACCAAATCCTATCCAACATCTTGTTAAGTCTATCAATATCTCAACCCCAGGCACATTAGCTCTAGATCCAAACACTACCACAAACTAATAAACAAATTCCTGAAGTTCATCACCAAGTATAGACTCAACCCAATACTTGGTGGTGATATTCACCCCAACCCTGGCCAACTCACTTCAGATACACATACCCCCTCTACTTGTAATCTAAGCTATAACCGTACAATTAATAGGCCAACTAACTCTCTCCTAGTCTGTCATCTCAATATTAGAAGCATTAACAACAAGGTACATGAATTGCATGCACTTCTGGATGTCCACTCCCCTGAGATTCTCTGTTTATCTGAAACCTGGTTAAAACCTAACACTAAAGACAATGAAGTGTTACCACCTGGGTAAAACATACACAGGCTGGATCGTGCTTCGAGGAAGGGGGGTGGGGTAGCTGTACTCTATTGAATGTCACCATAGATGTAATACAACCTCCTCAGATTAATAACTCTGAGATTCTTGCCACCAAATTGCAACTTAATAAAAATAAATGCATTAATATCATCTGTATGTACATTCCCCCAGGTAACAATATATCTACATTTGAAGATATCCTGCACTGGTTATCATGTCACTACTCCCAAGAAACCCTACTACTTGGAGACTTTAACATAGACTGGGGAACCTGTTCCTTAGAATCCCCAACCACCCATATTAACCTGCATGCATTTACACAAATCATATCCACCCCTACCAGGATAGATAAACCCAACCAAAAAGAAAGTATACTTGACTGGGTACTCATAAACTGTCACCCCCAACTGTACACCTCTGGTACCCTCCTTAATGGCCTAAGCGATCATCTTCTCACATATGTAATTAAGCACAAAGCCATTAATTCCCAACAACCCTTACTCAGAAAGGTTAGAAACAATAAAAACTTTGACCCTGCCAAATTCCAACAAGAACTAAACTCATGTAATTGGTCTATTCTAAAACACCTCCCCTTAGAGGAAGCAGTAGCATACTTTAACAACAAATTCCTTGAGATCCTTGATTTGCATGCACCTGTTCATTCAAAGAGAACCAAGGCAAAAACTGCGCCATGGCTTTCTATAGAGTCTAAACTCAAAATTACCCTTAGAAACAAAGCATGGGCTTTATGGCGTTCTTCTAAAGACCCTCAAGATCACATTAAATACAGGCAATCCAGGAACTAAACCAAAAAATCAATTTTACAAGACAAAAACAATACTACTGTAATTTACAGACAGTAAATCAAAATAACCCTCAGAAGTTTTGGGCAGGTTTAAATAATCTACTACATCCTGGACAAACTTCAATGCCAATCCCTGCTGCTACTATTGATAAAACCCCTGAAGATGTTTCTGATAGTTTTAACCAATTCTTTACTGAGACAATTCAAGCCCTAGCTAGCCAACTACCTCCTAGCTCCCCTGGTCCAGAAAGTAGCACCCCTAGAAACCTACTTGCGTTCAGCTTCCAACCAGTCGCCACTTCACTTATCCATACCTTGATCAAAAAATTAAAACCCACTACACTTTCTGCTGATCAACTCCCTGCCGAGTACCTACAAAAATCAGCTATTGCTTACCCCGTCTCAATACTAATCAATCGAACCATAGTAGAAGCTAAAATTCCCACCATCTGGAAAATATCCTATGTAATCCCACTTCACAAAGGAGGCAGCTCTACTGAATTCTCCAATTATAGGCTGATAGCTATACTCGCTCCACTTGCAAAGATTATGGAAAAATGTATTCATAGACAACTCATGCACCACCTAATCCAAAATCGGCTTATGGCAGACACTCAGCATGGCTTCCGTCCTCATCACAGAACTACTTCAGCCCTCCTAGCCTTTACTAACACCATAAACCATAATCGCAACAATAATTATATATCCTCAGCCCTCTTTTTGGATCTTTCCAAGGCATTTGATATGGTTGATCACCAACTTTTAATCCACACCCTGCAAACATTCTGTCTAGATACTGGAGCCCTCCAATGGTTTCAATCCTACCTGAATGGTCGACAGCAGGCTATCCTCTGGCAGAACAAACTCTCTAACCTTCTACCTAACACCCTTGGAGTACCACAAGGCTCTATACTAGGGCCCTTGCTGTTCTCCATCTTCATTAATGACCTTTATACTGTCATTCCAAAAGTCAGCTGTATCCAATATGCTGATGACTCTACTCTGATTTGCTCAGCCACCTCTCCAGTAGAGTTATGGTCAGCTACCCAGACCACCTTTAATACAATAGAAAACTGGCTTTCTGAACATCATCTGATCCTAAATCCCAAAAACTAAAATGCTGTTATTTTCACCAACATGTAGGTCTACCGCTTTCACCTTTACCATAAAATCAAATGATGGCACAATAATCTCCCCTGACCCATCTACAAAACTATTAGGTGTCATCATAGACAATAATCTCAAATTTGACCTACATGTTAACCAAACTATCAAAACCATCAATAAAAAACTAGGGTCACTTTACAGAATAAAAGCCTTCCTAACCCTCCAGCTAAAATTGCCATAGCTCGCTCTCACCTTCTTTCAACCCTTCTGTATGCATCCCCTCTACTCTCGAATTTGAACAAGACTGTCCTTAACAAACTCTCAATTTGCTACAACCACATTGCCAGGTTTGCCACTGAGCTGCCTTTTAGGACACATCATTGCATCAATCTAAATCAGCTTGGTTGGTTGAACTACCTAGCCTAATCCAGTATAACCAACTGATTATGGCCTATAAAATCCTCTATAATCCGGACAATACTCCTGCACTTAAAAATATTATCACCCCCTATAACAATCCTAGACCACTTCAATCCTGTAACAAACTACTAATTCAGACTAGCAAAATTAATAACACAGCCAGTGATTCTCTCTTTGCAAACTCCGTAAGTAGATCCTGGAACTCTCTTCCAGCTGATATTACCTTACTTTCCACCTTAGGTCAGTTTAAAACTAGACTCAAACAACATTTGTCACTTAACTGGCTATGTCAATGTATCAAGCCTGGCTAACTCGAATGTGTAAAAATCTGTTAACCAGTTTACTGTGTAATTTAATTTAATCCTGACTTGTGCTCAGGACTAACTGTAACCTGTGGAACTTGTTTAACTTGCTTACTTATGTAATCTCTGTAAATAGTCTGTTTGTAATATGTAATGCTGGTATTATGTAATGCTGTATCTGCTTACCCTTGGAGCTTTTCTCCCCGGGCCTCTGCTGAAAATGGACATGCATCCAGTCGGACTATCCCGGTCAACAAATGTAAAATAAAATAAATAAATAAAATGAGGGAAGAGTAGATGGAGACAATGACCTCTTTCTTCCTGGATGCAAAACCCTTAATAATAAGATGTGCCAAATAGAAGGACTTTTTGACCACAGTGGCAATGTGGTGATCAAAAGAGAGGTTGCTGTCAACCTGTGTTCCCTGATCTCTTCTAACGCCTTCTGTGTTCAGTGGACTACCATCAATGTGGTAATTCATGGGAACTGGGTTTTTTCTAAAGGGGATGATGACACATTTTTGGCCATTGAGCTTAAGGCCATGGTTCTGTCACTAGTCATTGGTCTCAGTGAGGCCTTTCTGTAGGATGTCAACATCACTTGGGTAGTTAATAATAGCTCCCAACTTGCAATCACTTGTGAACGTTGTCAGCCAGAATCCCTTTGTGTTGGCCTGGACTTCAGAGAAGTAGTTATCAAACAGAAGAGGACCCAGGCCAAACCCTGTGGGACTCCACTCGTGACTGGTCAGCAGTCTGACTTGGAGTCAGCTACTTTCACACTGTGGGTTCTATCTGTGAGCCAGTTTGCAACCCACCTAGTGATATAGAGGTTGATGCCTGGCTTAGTGAGTTTTTCTATGATTCCTGAGTGGGAAATGGTATCAAAGGCCTTGGCCAGATCGAGGTAGGCTGTACGAACCACCTTGCCTTCATCCACAGCTCTGGTGACTTGACTCAAAGAAGTCAACCAGGTTGAGTAGGCATGATCTACCCTTCACAAAACCAAACTGTGTGGGATCCAGAGTTTGGAGATTCCCTATATCCTTGTTTATTAGGTCCATGATGATGTGTTCCATATCTTTGAATATCAGACTCGTCAGGCTAATGGGGCGATACTTCCCAGGGTCTGTAGTTACTCCTGCTTTATGCAGAGGGATGACGGTAGCGGTCTGCCATTTGGGAGGGACAAAGCCTGAGGTGAGTCTGTGATTGAACAGGGCACACAGGTGAGGTGCCAGTTCACTCTGTAGTTCATGTAGAACACAGCCAGGGATATTGTCAGGTCCCATAGAAGCTGTATTCTTGGCCTTGGATAGTGGTGTTTTAACCTGTGCAGGAGTAATACTGGGTGACTGGCAATCTACTGGTATTGTGATTGGTCCTTTGGGGGGGAGGGGTAAAGTTGGCACTGAATCTGTCGGCCAGTATATTGGCAATATCTATTGGCTCGGTATAGGAGGTACCACTGTGCAGTAGCTCAGAGCAAATCTGGGCATTGCCGTGTTGATTCTTTACATAACTATAGAAGGCCTTGGGGTTGCCTTTACTATCTGCTGCAATTTTGTTTTCATAGCTAGCTTTTGAGGATTTGATGAGGGATCTCAACTTTTTATTGAGGCTGATAAGGGAGTTTTTCCAGTCTTGGGACTTCACCTTATTCCGCATCAGTTTCCTCCTTCTGTTGTTTATGGCAGGGAACTTGCAGACATGTATTTAAGTTTACAATACTGAATGAGTGATAATTCCAAATTCAGAATGCAACTCAAAACATATTTCTTCAACTACATCACTGCTTTTTGAAGACTTTTTATCCTTTTTAAAAGAAACTGCATTAAGCAAGACCAAAGTAAAAGAAGTCAGGATTCATCCTAAACCATTTAACAATAATCGTTGGATAAAAGGGATATCTCTTATTGACTTTTTTCAACAAAATCGTGCCTCTGATGATTAAAAGAAAGATAAGAAGAATCTTTTTAGGAACTTTAATATTGTCAGCTATTGAGTTCAGGCCTTGTATATATTGTACATAGTCTGGGTATGTTCATCCTTTGTGCATTTATTCTTTATCATTATTTTATTATAATAACTGAGTATGTATTATCTCTTCATGAGAAAGAGCAATAAAGCTTTTTTGAACAAAAGAGTACTTAATGCGAACAAACGCTCCTACTTCAACAAGTACACATCACCAAACACACCGTCCCTCTCAATTTTCTTGTTCTCTTCTCCTCTCAAAAAATTACTGATGGCTCAGTCACTTTAGAAACTAAAGAATCATTGTACATGATACCCTTGTTGTTTACTAGACTGTACATATACAGTTTTTCTGTTTAACTCATCTGAACTACTCTGTTATTAGTTGCATTTTATTGTTTGTGAAATTCTTTGTATTTCACCAGGCTAAGCCTGAAATTGGACAGTACTGAACAGTGCACTACTCTAGTAAACAAATATAAATTAAATAAATGCATTATCTCATGACCAGAGCATGTCTTCATGGTGTGAGCTGAAACTAATTTTAAGTGTGAGGGATAAATGGATAGCAATAGAAATATAATGAAAATGAAGGGAAAATGAAATTAATTGCATCCAAAACTATAAGCAGCCTGTTGAGTAAAATGGACTGTCAGGATGAAGCAGATGTCAGGATACCACAATGTCAGAAATGCTAGCACATCAGAACAGACCAGCAGAAGTAGAAACATTATGCTGTACTGAGTGCTGGTTGGAATAGTTGCATACTAGAGCTGTTTGGTTAGCTTTTGCATACCCTACATCAACTTTATTACAAGATGAGATAAGTACAAACTTACAGTGTTATAAGATAGTACTGAATTTTATTTTTTCTGTTTGTTTCATTGAATATTGTGTTAAAAATAGAACTGCATTTATCTGCTTATTTGTTTACTGAAAATTGTGATCTCTCTCTCTCTCTCTCTCTGTTCTCTCCCTGTCTGCAGTTAGTTTATTCTTCTCACTTCATTGTTATTCAGTGTAGAAGTCTTAGCCTAGAGGGATTCTCTGTGCCTTAAAGTCTTAGTCCCTTATCTGTGAAGTTAGTTCTGCTGAATAGTTGCATACTGGAGTTGGTTGGTTAGCTTTTGCATACCCTACATCAACTTTATTACAACTAAGTACAAACTTGCAGTGTTATAAGATAGTACTGAATTTTATTTTTTCTGTTTGTTTCATTGAATATTGTGTTAAAAATAGTACTGCATTTATCTGCTTATTTATTTTACTGAAAAATGTGCGTTCTCTCTCTCTCTGTTCTCTCCCTGTCTGCAGTTAGTTTTCCCCATGCACCCTCCCTGTTCTTGTTGTGGTATTAATGTTGGTGGCTTTGGAATTGACTGCCCCTCCTGTAAATTTGAACACTCCTCCTGGGCCCATCTCATTTACTCACTCACAGCGAGATCATATTTTGATTTCAGACACTCCTACCATTCCCATCTGTTCAGCCCTATCCCAGCTTTATCCTAGTCTAGTCTCATTAGCTCATCCTGCCTAATACAGAGAGAACATTTGAGGAGGCATACCCACTTAGGCCCTGAACTTGTCTGATTGAAGATTGCTGGAACAAGGCTCATTCCTGAGGTTTTTTTTACCGATTAATTGGGTAATTTGTTCAAATCAGTTTGCTTGTTTTCTATTGTTATATAAAAAAAAATGCACTTTATCTGCTTTTACTGTATTTGTGTTTCTTCCTACTTTATTACCTTATTTTGCTTTTGCCTCTTCTTAAAAGTACTCAATTGTGTTTATTCTGCTGCATTTATTACTGATTGGTAGTAGCCTGATTAAATTATAACTGTTCCAGTTTGGATAGTTCTTTTTCAATATAATCTAATCTGATTTCAGTATCTGAGGTTTTTTAGATATCACATGGACAACTTATCACCCCCTTTGTGGAGCCAAACTGTTTTGCATAAGATTTTGTAAATATATCTATAATCTGTTGAGGCTGAGAATACATTTAAGAATCTTCTCAGTTTATCAATTTGTATGTCTTTACTTCTTCCGCATCTTCTGTATCTATAAAATGATTTCCTATTATGCTCAATATCCTTATTTAAATTTTCTTCAATTTTTCTTGATCTTATCTCACACTACACTTAATTTGTTTGGCCAGCTTCTTTCCATTTTCAAAGCTGTAGTTCAACCTCTTTTACATTTTTTTGCCTCTTGTTTTAATCAAGTATCTTGTCATTATGGAAATCTATCCTCCTGACATTGTATGCCTAGATTCTGATGTTAAACATTTTTTTTACATTTTTATATTCAACCAATTTCTCTTTCAAATCTTTTGTCTCTCTCTCTCTCTCTCTTTTCCTGAATTACTTGCTCATAACTAATCCCCCTCCTTTCTATTTTTATTTCCCTAGTGGATTTTTCACTGCGGTATTCTCCTGGCCACAGTACAGGCAACACAGGTTTGAGGACCTTAACAGATACCCTGCAACTCTAACCATCGGTCCGGAAGCCACCATTTTAACCTTAAAATAATACTACTGAAGTATATGCCCCAGTGAATAACTACTACATGATAAGCTAATCTTTTAATTAATGCTAGAATTTATAAGCACAGCAGGAATTTACAGTGTTTTCTTTGCTAGTCGCCATGAAAAGCAGACGCCAGCAGCTTTGGTTACCCACTATCATCATCCTGTTTCTGTGTATATTCTCCTGCTCTGTACTTTACCCTTCCCTGAATTCATTACTAGCCTCACTTATAACTGCCTTTGTTAGTGCACCTGCCCTATTTTACTGTCTTCAGACTCTTACATATTAATGTTTTTTTTATTTTTTGCCCTGCTTTTAGCTGCTAGTAAGACCTCTCTCCCATTCCAAAGCCCCTCTCTATTGTAGCTTATTTTAACCATACAGCACTGGGTTTGCTTCAAGTAAATCTACTTGTGTAGCTTGAGGCCAGTGTCATTTTGTAAGCTTACTTCTGCTCATGTTTTATTTATATTTTATTTATTTATTTCTGGTGACTATACCTTTAGAAACTTTATATCTTTGTCTCTCAAGTTAGTTTTTCACTATCTTTTTCTGATTGTTTCTCTGACTTCATCTTGACCAGGGTGCTAGCCCCACTCCATTCACCCTCGCTATGCTCGGGTTCACTTTGCTCCCCTACCCTACCCCCATTCCCAGCCACCCCATTGCAATTACCTTTATACCTAACTATCCCTCCCCTTCCTGTCCCACTAGCCACTACATGTCCACTTCCTGCCTATTGCCACAACCACCTTACTAATCTGTCAATCTTGTCAACACCACTTTCTCTATACCACTGTCTGTACCTACTCTATCTGACCATATTTTATTCCAACACGTATTATTTTCTAATATCTTGTGCATACTCCTTATTCTCTCTATCTCCACCTCTTACCACTCCAATCTCTCTGACCCACTCCTATGTTCACCAACTTCTCACTCATACAACATATATCCAACTACGTCATCTTTTACTATCTCCCCTAATCTCTTTACTACCTCTACCTCAATTCTATATAAACTATCCATAATACAGGTTTTTAAACCTTCCCACAAAGCTAAGTTTAAACTATACAAACACCATCTAACATCTATTACACACACTCTCCTCACTAAAAACCTACTTTGTTCTGGAGATATCCATCCCAACCCTGGCCCTCTTCTTCTCTCCCTACCCTCACTCTCTCCCAAACTACCTCTACACTGCCTCCATCTTACTCCTCTAACAGTCAACAACCTCAGTCACAACAATAATCTCCATCAAAATACTTAACTATTTACTCATTGAATATTCAGAGTCTTGCAAATAAAGTTACTGAGCTGCACACATGGATAGCTCTCAATACCCCTCACATCCTCTCCCTATCTGAAACTTGGCTAAAGCCACAAATCTCAAATAGTGAAATACTCCCACCAGGTTATAATATCTTCCGATCTGATAGACCTGTAAAAAAAGGGGGTGGCGGGGCCATCCTCTACTCAAACAGCCTTAACCTATCACCATACCCTTCCCCAATTCCTGACATCCTCCCAGCTGAAATTATCATCCTTAACTGCCATCTGAATCCCCACAAAAAACTTGTAATTGCCTCTCTCTACCTTACTCCTGGTAACAATCTACCCATTCTTGAAAACATCCTATCCTAGTTCTCCCACAACATACCATATGAGACACTTATCCTTGGTGATGTCAACATTGATTGGTCCAAACTCACAACTGACTCTCTCCAACTCAGTATCCACCTACACGGCTTCCACCAACTTATAACATCTTCCACTCACTTCCATAAAAATTCCACCTCCAGCTCCATCATAGACTGGATCCTTACCAATTCCCCCCCACCAATACCACAATCCCACCACCTTACCTGACTCCCTAAGTGATCATCTCCCTACCACCATCTTAAGACACTAATCCCATATTCCTAAACCCCACCTTATTAAAGACTGTCGAAAACTATCGACTTTCAGTTCATCCCAATTTAACTCCATTCTCCACAACATAGATTGGTCCATCCTAAAACACCTCCCCCTAAACGATGCTGTAAGCACTTTCAATAGCATCTTCGTGAATACTCTAAACTCCTTAGCTCCCTCTAGGAAGATAAGAGTAAAATCAAATCATGCAACCTGGCTCTCCAAGGAGACTAGGTCCCTTATGAAACAAAGAGATAGTGCTTGGAAAACCTGGACTAAAACTAAACAACCACATCTTCTTCAAAAATACAGGCAACTGAGGAACCTTGCAAAAAACCATACAACTAATGACAAAAAGTTATAGTATAGCTCTGCTCAGCTTAACAACAAATCCAATCCTCGAAAATTTTGGTCAACTCTCAACAACATCCTCTAGTCTGGAAAGCACTCTAATCCCTCCCCATACCCTAACTCTTCCTCTCAGAAAACAGCTACCCTCCTGAATAAACACTTTATCTGTTCCATCCAAAATCTGGTAACCTCTAAGTCAAACTCTACTTTGACACCCACCCCTCCAAGTCCTACTAACACAACATTGTTTTCTTTTGAGCCAGTTCCCATTACTTACATCAGATCTCTATTACTCAAGCTAAAACATTGCTCTCCTTCCACTGACAATCTATCTCCTACATTCCTCAAACTTGCTGCTGACTCAATTGCCTATCCCATACCTAAACTAATTAATCAATCTATTCTGGAATCAACTGTCCCCACTCTTTGGAAATCTTTCTTTACTATCCCTCTTCATAAAGGTGGAAACTCTACTGACCCCTCAAACTACCGACCCATTGCCATTCTGTCCCCTCTTCAAGATATTAGAAAAAATGTATTCACTCACAGCTTCTCAATCACCTCCTCATGCTCCACTTACTTACCCCTACCAAACATGAATTTCTTCCTCACCACAGCACCACCACTGCCCTTCTCTCTTTCACTCATATCATTGCAGAGGCCCTAGACAACAATAAACATATATCCTGTCTTTTCCTAGATCTCTCCAAAGTCTTCAATACAGTCTCTCATCCTCTACTACTAGCCAAACTTGCAAATCTCCACCTATCCCCCTCTGAACTTCCCTGGTTTAATAGTTACCTATCTGGCAGAGAACAATCTGTCAAATGGCTCTCATCCTCCTCATCTTTCCTTGCCATCTCCACTGGTGTTTAGCAAGCCTCCATCTTGGGACCCCTTTTGTTTAACATCTTCACCAATGATCTTTACACCTCATGCAAAAAATCCTCCCTTATTCAGTATGCCGACGACTCCACACTTATATCCATTTCAAAAAACATTCCTGAACTACACTCCCTGACCCAACAGGCCCTACTATCCACTGAACAATGGCTCCCTCACAACCTACTGATCCTAAATCCCAAAAAGACCAAACTCCTACTTTTCCTTCCCCATTCTCTTTCTCATCACAAAACCTCCTTTTTTATTAAATCCTCTAACAATACAAATATCCAACCTGACACCCACACAAAACTCCTTGGGATCATTATCGATGATGAACTGAAGTTCAACCTACACATACTCCAGTGTATAAAAAAAAAAAAAAAAAACAGAAACTAGGTCTGCTATATCGGAACAAAAATTTCCTAACCCCTGAATCTAGACTTACCCTGGGCCAGGCACTCCTCCTCCCCTCCCTCTTATACGCCGCCTCAGTTCTTACCAATATCCAGGCCTCCACTCTAAACAAACTCCAGTCATACTTACCATAAAATAGCCAGATTCATTACTAACTCCCCATACAACTCACACCACTGCATTTCTTTAAACTCTCTTCAATGGCTTGAACCTCCCCACTTTCTACTATCTTACCAGTTTCATATGCTACACTCTATTCTTTATAAAACCTCCTTCTGTCCATCTCTATCTTCCTTAGTCTCCATCTACATCCCATACCGGACCCTCCATACTTCTAACCAACAATTACTTGATATCTACCACCCACAAAAGGTCAGTAGGCAAACTACTCTACAAACACTCCCTTGCCCATGCTTGGAACAAACTTCTCCTTGACTTCCATTCAATCTCCCACACCTCACACTTTAATAATGAACTAAAAGCTTATTTTCTCAATTCCTGGACCTGCCCTTGCCATGACCCCACCTAGTCTTCCTTCCCTTTATGTACCCTCAAAAGGACCATACTTAGTACCTCATTACACCTCTCTCTCCAATGTGTCTACTATGCATTTGCATAATTTTATACAAACAAAAAAATGTTATTGTTGACCTATTGAACTATATCAAGGTAAAATGATGTTACTAAGCTTCTTTTTAATGCAATTTTAACTTTATGCATGTAACCCAACATATGTGAATCTTTTTGCTATAACTGCTATTATATCAATATTGTTTAAAATTGTACTTGTTTAAAAATGTACTACTGGAGCTTTTCTCCTAGGGTCTCCACTGAAAATGGGCCACAAGCCCAGTTGGACAAACCCAGTTAACAAATGTCAATAAATAAATAAATAAATATAAATAAATAAATATTTCCACATTCCTTCTGCAGTTTTTCAATGGAATATATCACTCCAATTTGTTTTACATAGTGATTGTTTTGCTTGCATATAATCTGTTATTAATCTTCTGTGCATTGATTTAGATTTCAGTTTTGGCAGAATTATCTAGCAACAAATTAATCTTTATAACCCCAGGATCTCTGCACATCAACAGTGGTAAAACTTGACATGAAGTAACAGTGATTTCTTTAGAAACACAATGTCTTGTATGTTCTGTTCCCTGGTAGCTTTTCTTTTACAATCCGAAGCATATGTTGAAAATAATTTCCTTACTGACATTGTTGAATCAACATTATTGCAGTCTGTTTCTGTTAAATGTATGCCCCCAGCCTCTATTATTTTTCCCTCATGTGTTTCATGTAAGAAATGAGTGAATTCCTCTAGGTCATCAGCACTTGACTTTGGTGGTCTATATACTGCAATAATTGTTATACTTTCTATGGTTGTCTTTATTGTCACAGTTACCCAATCTATAGTATTGGTGGGATCACTAAATATGTAAAAATCACAGGTCACATAAGTATCTTTAATCCCTATCATAACACCTCCACCCGACTTTTTGTTAGAACGTCTGTTACAGTAAAAATTTTTATATGTTGGCAGAACTGGTTTCCAGTCATTGTTCTTTAACCATGTTTCACAAGCAATAACATCAGTCTTGTGGGAAAGTAGCAAATTTTCCAATAAGTTTATTATTAATGCTCCTAGCATTAACAACCATCAGAGATGCATCACATGTTGATAGCTGTGAGCCATTAAATTAAAAATCACACCTTATGTTTGTCAAATATTGTAAAATATCTGTTGCAAAATTGTCTTCCCTGATCTTGACAAACTCACACCATCCTGTCTGAACACTTGTGCCCAAAATTAGGACTAGATGCCCTACATATTTCTATTTTTTAAGATGAGACATTTTCTCATGTAAGTATTTACCCCAAAATATTTTCATTCACAGTAACCTGACTCTTATTTTTATATGTGATTTGTGAAAAATATGTCCTAACACCTATACAAGCTTACCTAAGAGGGCTGTAAGTTCCTTACTAACAGTCAAATAATCTTTGCAGATGAGCTCACTTGTACCAACATGAAATAAAAACAGATCCATACTTCCTTACATTAAAGCATTCTAAGGCCTATATCACATTCCTGTAGTTTTGCTCCTGGCAAGCACAGCACTATTCAATGTTCATTATCATCTCTACAACTCTACAAATGTAAGTATCAGTTCCTCTAATAAAACTGAATCTCCAATTAAAAGAATATCTTTTCTGACCAGATTTCAAGAATCTTCAACCTCTAATTTAGTAATATCTGTTATACCAATTGTTACAAAGGAATGATCTTCATCACCATTAGTCTTATTAATCCGTTGTTTTCATTGTTTATTCTATTTGCAAGCACATAGTTGTCTTCCAGCTGGCTGTGTACATCTACAGTATGAGCCCTACTGTCAGTGTCTGTCTTTCCCCTCTTTTTTTTCTTACAGTAATGTTCTTTGATCCTTCCATGTTCAGTTTTGATTTCTTCCTTTACACCTGCCCTTAACCTCTTTTTCTACTTTCTCTTTTGGAAAGGGATAACTTTTTTTCTGTAGACTGAAGATTTTTAGATAGAAAAATGTCGTCATTCCCTGTAACCTGTGTGTTACATAACAAAGCAGTGTCCCTTTTAGTACACATTTTTTTGCTTTACAGTCATTGGTCAGTTGCTTTTTCTTCTTTGCTATTTGTTGTGAACTTCTTCCTTTCTTTTTTTTTTTTTTAATTTACTTCTATTCGCTCTGAATCCTCAGATTGTTGAATACTTGCATCAAAAGTTCCAAAGTTGTCAGTGGCATTATCTTGTTTTATAGGGGTTCAGGGATCATTACAAACAATATACATTTACTTTCCTAAATGTGTTCTATTAGCTTTTTGCCTAACATTATTTATCTCATCAGTCCAGTCATTAATATATGTCACAGCAATTCTCCACCCGTGCCAACTGCACAATCGCAATCGTCATCAGTAAGTCTAGATTTAATACTAATAATGGTAAGCAAATCATCCAATCTTGGACGTGAGGAACACGGGTCACCATTGTTACCTTTAAATATACATAGCATTTATTATGCTGTGGAAGATATTTCTGCTTTAACAAATTATTAATGGCATGCTCATTTAAAGAGTCCATATTCAGCTGCAAATAAATAAAAAAATTCTAACAGAAAAGAATAATAAAAATCAGTTATCACAGAGTTCAAAGAAAATTGAAATAAACTTATATAAGAAAATCCAAAAACTCCAAGGAAAGGGTGCCACAGAACCAGGAACCAATAAAACCACAACAGGCACCCAAAGAGGCAGAAGGTAATAATAAAATACGAGCCTGTAGGTGTAAGCAGCAGCAGGTTTAATCACATAAACGCCACACAATACAAAGCACTTTTGTCCACCAGACTTTTTACATCTGAGGAAGTCTGGTGGACAAAAATGCTTTGTATTGTGTGGCGTTTATGTGATTAAACCTGCTGCTGCTTACACCTACAGGCTCGTGTTTTATTATTACCTTCTGCCTCTTTGGGTGCCTGTTGTGGTCTTATATAAGAAAAATCACACAAACAATATGCAACTAAATACTAAATTAGGTTTTTAGGGTTCTTGTACACAGACCTGAAGAAGTCTAGAAGGACGAAAGCGATCTTTGTTAACAATAGGTTATGAAAATAGAAACTGATTTTTACATGCAAAATGTATATGTGTATATTTATATATAATTTTTGATCGCAAAATGAACTAAGGTTGATATATTTCCAGCCATGTAGTATATTGCCTTGTATAAAATCACAGACTTAATAATTTGGTTAAATAAGATGTACCATTAAAGTACATTAGGGCTATATGTTATTATGACAGCTACTAGGTAGGGCAGGACCAGCTCCAATGTCACACTGATGGGGGAAGGGATGTGAATTTAACATGTGTACCAATAACACTTTGTTTTACAGCACAATAAACCACTCCCATGCCTGATAAAAAGTATATATATATTTAGAAAGCTTGTGAGGAAATTATTACTCTATTTTTGTTTTACTTGCATTGCTTGTCTGTGTACTTAATAAAGGATTTTCGACTGGAAACAGACTGCCTGCCTTGCTTGGATTACTTTCGAATACTTAGTAATGCTGTAGAATTATATATTTTCTATTACTACTTTTTGACTTGATGAGTTTACGTTCGCTACTTCTACTACTATTGTCTGATCTGATTAATATACAGTGATTAACTAGAAATATATAGACTGAAAATATTCCACACAGAGAAGTTTCTTACATTGTTTTAAATACTAAATTAAGTACAATAAAGTTGTAGCTCTGACCATTTAAGTTGTGAAAGTCACAGAAAAGCTGGAATTCCTTTCTCACTATCACTTGCAGTCACACCTCTTTTTTAACAGTAAAGATCAATCAATCACAAACCAAGACAGCATTGTTTAGATAACTCTGGAATGCCCTCTCTGCAGTCTGTGTGAATTTATAGCTGGCTAGTTCTCTTGGGATGACTAAAGTTTCCCTGTCTAAATCCTATCCATTTCTAGCAACTAACAGTGAAAATTAAAGCTAAAACAACAAAATATAAGTAAATCTTTCCACCTACAAGCTATCCCTTCCTTCCTACAAACAGTAAAAAAACAATGGTAAAAGTTAAAAATTAAAATATACATTCAAATAAAAACTTCTCTTACCAAGCTGGTGCTCAGTTATTTGCAAACTAACACAAGATAGTTTAGATACGTTCTGGACATGTGATTTATATCCTAAAATGCCTTAAGATACTTAAATTGTGAATTCAAATGTGTAAGCTTTAAACATTCAGGAAAATACATTTTCATGCTTAAATATTATTTTATTGAGTTAATCAATAACAAAACAGTTTTCAAGATTGCAGTGGCAACATTGTAACATGAACAGACAAAGAAAGAATGGTTTTGTGTATTTGTAGTGAATGGAGCTGACACACTGCACCAAAAACTACCCAACATAAGGGATTCAAAATGTTTTCTTTACATAAAAAAATGTGTGTAAGCACACTGGCCATCTTTTACATATAAATATGATTCAGCATTTCTTATGTGTATATGGGTGTGTTTATATATGCACGCATACATTTGCACACATTTATATATTGTTTGCTTGCTATACCAGCAAAATAGCATTTTAATGAAGACTGAATGCAAGAAGAAATACTTGGATGCAATTAGTAGTAGAAAATGTCACCTATATTAATGGCTAAAACTACTGATAGCATGATGACTGACAGTGATAGGTATGCAGACACAAAAGTCACTGGCATAAACACTAACATCTGAGTATTTAATTTGGTAATACAAGCTCAGTCACACACATGCACAGACACACACACACACACACACACACACACACACACACACACACACACACACACACACACACACACACACACACACACACCACTCATACACATACATGCCTCCCCCCACACACACACACACACACAGATGCATACACATACATGCCCCCACACACACGCACACACATACTCACACATATATACAGATACACAGACACAGACACACACACACGCACACAGATACATACACATACATGCCCACACACACACACACACACACACACACACACACACACACACACACACACACACACACACACACACATACACATATACACACATACACACACACACACACACACACACACACACATATATATATATAACACACATACATACAGACACTCATACATGTTTCTATTCAATACTGTAATTCTGCATTCTGTTATATAAATTGTTTTTACATTTACGTTTGTCCAAGACACAAAGATTTATTTAATGCTGGGTGTGTTTCTAGAATGAAGTGCAATTATTGACAAACAAAAATTAAGCAAACCAATATTTTTATTTATACTGATTCTCAGTATTTCTGAATTCAATGACTTAAAGAAAATATACTTGTTTTCGTAATCCAAAGTTTAAGGATGAGTTTAGCAATTAAGTTGTTTTCATAAATGTCATCTTTAATAAATGAAAACATAAAGACTGTGGCCTCCAGGCAAGGTGTTCTTAATTATTACAGAGAAACAAGGTCCTTCTCTACAGGATGCTTAAATTAATCTGACAATATCATGCATTGATAGATTGCCAGAATTGGTTCACTTTTTGTTTAATAGCATGAGAAGAGGACTCAAAAAATGTACATATGTTAGCGATTCTGGAATGTTACATATCTTGCGGCAATCTTGAACTTAAATATTTATGAGTAACATAGCAATACAAACCTAGCAGATACAACAAAACTCCTCATTAAATACTGGGCACGTGCAAACGTTGTTACATCAAATTTTCCCATTAAATACTTGCAAAATTATGTTCTGCATAAGTAATTTTTCAGGGACATCTATACCAAAACACAGCATTTCCTCTTCTCAAAGTGTGTTTCCCTCAAAAAAAGTTGTCCAGACTGTCAAATATTAATAAAACGTGGAGGTGTTTCTCTCCATATGTCTCATTTCTATGTGCTTCCCAAGTACACATGCTTGGCTTGGATGACATCTCATTATTATTTCTGTAGGTGTTTGTTTCCCTGGGTCTTATTAACACATCATAAATGACATTTTAACATTTTTGAACCAGGAAAAGCCATTTGTATCAAGATATTTGAAACCTTTTCTTCCTTCCCTCCCACTGCGGACAAAAATCTACTGAGTCCGGACCTCAAAGACTTCCAAGATGGCTGCAGACTGATCACCAGCTGTTTTTCAGCTCTCCCAGTATGAAAACAGAACCTGAGAAATAAGAGCTTGGGTAAAATTCAGTAACTAGCTGTTAAGTAACTACCTGGATGTGACAAATGGAGAAATTTGGAGAAGCTGAAAGAACACTAACCAGGAAACATGAAGAGAAACCACTGCCTGGGAAGAATCCTGCAGCTGTTCAGCAAAAAGCAGTTCAAGCTTCTGCTTCGATAAAAGAGATGGCATCCACGTATTTAGAAGAAAAAAATAAATCAAATGCACATAGAAGTGATTACAATGAATTAAACATTGAAGAAATATTTTAAGTTAATTAAAGAAAGGCTGGAAAATATAAGAAGATTTAACTAGCTATTCTGATGAACTGATAAGACTGCAAAAATCAGTGGTTGCAATGAAGAAAAGGCTGGCTGGTTATAAGGCTTCTCAAGAAGAACTGTTTAAAAATGGTAGTTAGAAGACAGAGCACACAGAAACCTGAGATTTTCTACTATACCAGAGAAACTGTAAGGGACAGACTGTATTAATTTTATGAAAGCACAAGCAATTACACTGGTATTCCACAGCTAGATTTGTTAATTAAAGGGCCAAGACTTACAATAGAAAAGATGCAATCACACCAGCAGAAACAGCTGATGCTGACAAACTATGGCAGAAGGCAAAACTATTAAAAAATTGGAGACAGCAGATTGTTTTTTTTTTTCAAACTGTGTTATTTAATACTTGTGTGTCTATGATTTTGCACTTTAGTGTATTTTCATAGGATCATAGGCTTACAGGACATATTTAGGCTAATGGCTCTAGGGCCCTTACAAGCCTAGCCACATTCTACCCTTATTTCCACAATCAGCACCAATTGCCCCTGTCCAAGAGGGACACAGGTGGAACCCCTGGGCTGAATTTATGGTAACCCATCCAATTGTCCAGACTGTGGTTGAAGAGGGCCAGTGAGGTGCTTGATTTGACATGAAGTGGAAGTCCCTTCCAAAGGTGTGGTAACCTCTGGGAGACAGATCTGTCCCTCCAGCAGGTTCTATTAATGTCACATACCAGGTTAAGGTCTTTAGAGAGAGTAACCCATGTATCATTTGACTTGTGGATATCCCGAATTTCCAATAAAGCAGGGTCAAATATTGCTTTATATGCAAGGCATAGATCGCCTCTGAGTAGTCTGTATGAAACAGAATAAAGTGACAGTGATTTCAAATGATCCACATAGGAAAGACACTGAAGACCTTGAATTTTCCTTGTGAGGAACCACTGTGGTCTCTCCAATTGCTGCAAGTGCTTAGAAAGGTACATACCAAAACGGCCATGTACCCAGTTATTGGCCTGATGAGGGAAGAGTACAGAGAGGATATAACTTCTTTTTTATGGAGGCAACGCCCTTATTTATGAGATGAGCAATATAAAATGCTCTTATTACCACTGTGGAGGACATGGTGACCAAAGGTAAGGTTGCTTTCAACCTGCGTGCCCAGGTCGCTCACCACTTAAGGTGTTGCTATTGATGTGGTAGTTAGCAGGAGCATCACACTTACCAAAAGGGATGATAATACATTTTTTTGCATTGAGTTTAAAGATATGACTTTGGCACCAATCATCTGTTTGTGTAAGACCCTCTTGCAGGATGTTGACCTTGTTTGGGCAGTCTATGATTGCTCCCAGTTTGTAGTCATCAGCAAACTTTATCAGCCACAGACCTTTAGTTTTTAGCTTGTACTTCAGAAAAATAGATTCCAAAGAGTAGAGGTCCCAGGACAGATCCCTGTGGATTGTTGGATATGTATTCCCCTATTCTGAATATATGGGTTCTATCAGTGAGCCAATTAGTAACCCATCTAATGATATAAGGGTTGACACCTAGCTGGTGAGTTTGTCAAAGATGTCAGAGTGGGGAATAGTGTCAAAAGCCTTGGCTAAGAATAGGCAGGCTGTATGCAAAGATTTCCCCTCGTCCAAGGTCTTGGTGACTGTCTCGAAGATGTCCACCAGGTATAACAGGCATGATCTCCCTTTGACAAATCCAAACTGAGTAGGGTCAAGTGTGTGTGGAGATAACCTATATCTTTGTTGATAAGGTCCATGATGATTTGCTCCATGGCCTTGCAGGTAAGATTAGTCAGGTTAATTGGTCTATAGTTCCCATGGGTCAGTGGAAGCACCATCTTTGTGCAAGGAGATAATGGTGGCCATTTTTATTCAGCTGGGATGAAGCCAGTGCTTAGACTATTATTGAAAAGAGTACTCAATGGTGTTGCTAATTCCTGTTTGAGCCCATGTAGGACGCACTTGGGATGTTATCAGGTCCCATAGAAGCTGTGTTTTTGAATTAGAGGGCATTTATGACCTGTTTTTTAGAGATACAAGGTAGAGGACAGGTGGTAGGTATGTCATGGGGTACATGTGGTGGGGACAGGGGGGTGAAATTTTCACAGAACCTGGCAGCTAACAGGTTAGCTATGTCCACAGTCTCAGTATATGTAGTACCATTAAGTACCAGTTTGGCACAAATCCGAGCCTTTCCTTTTAGGTTACAGAAAACAAATGCTCTATTTAATTGTGTAATTGTGTTTCAGGTGGCTGTTTTCTGTGCAAGATCACGTTGCAGTATGGTTAAGAAATTTGCCCTTACTCCACAGTTGTATGACCTCAGAGTTGGTACATATAGTTAGCATTGCTTGGGGGGTGCAGGGAAGCTTGCACCCCCTGCAAAAAAATATTTGTTTTCCTTTTTGAGGTTTTTGATCATTTTAGATTTATTCTAAAATGATCGCTTTTGTTCAAGTCGCTCTTTTGAATGTTCAATATTTAATTATATACTCATATACAGTATATATATATATATATATATATATATATATATATATATATATACACACACATACATATTTATATGTATGCATGTGTGTGTGTGTGTGTGTGTGTGTGTGTGTGTGTGTGTGTGTGTGTGTGTGTGTGTGTGTGTGTGTGTGTGTGTGTGTGTGTGTGTATATACAGATAGACAGATGGATAGGCATGGTTATATTCATTTACATTGCTGATGAACTTTCATCAACATAAAGTACATCCTGAAATTTCATAGATTATCTCTTTCTTCAAAACACAAAAACAGTGAACAAATGTGATTGCAAATGAAACAAATTTAATTTGTGATCACATAAAAGAACCATAAACTTTGCTTTTAACTGAGGAGCTTTACTGCTAACATCCCCTGACATGGGATGTCTGCTTCAACACCCCTGGAAATGAAATATACTAACTTTGTGGTCATACAACCATGGAGAAAAAGAATAATTACTGAAATTAAATTGAAGTAGAATAATCACTGCAACCACCGACGAAATTTACTACAAATCCGAGCGCATAATAAATACATGTCATAACCAAATCAACTGCAGTTTTACATACACACACGGGTCTACTTTGTTTGATAGAAAACACATTTCACTGAAACTCATTTCATTGAAGCCTCATTTCACTGAAAAGGAATTGCCTGAGCACAAATCACTGAAAGCTCATTTGACTGAAAACTCGTTTGACTGAAACTCATTTAGTCTAAACAGGAATATGCCCTGCTCCCCATTGTAGTGTGTTCCCAGAGTTAGTATATATAGTTAGGGGGTGTGGGGGACATAACCTCCCCATTGGGGGTGTGGGGGCCATAGCCCCCACCTATTTTAAATGTTGTAAACCATAGACATGGATTCTTACAAGTCAAATGAATAACTCTTTCCAGAAAAAAATATATACCCAAACTATGTGGGGGGCATAGCCCCCCCACACACCCAGCTAACTAAATATACTAACTCCAGGATCACACTACAGTGGGAAACAGGGCATATACTTGTTTAGACAAAATGAGTTTCAATCAAATGAGTTTTCAGTGAAATGAGCTTTCAGAGAATTGTGCTCAGGCAATTCATTTTCAGTGAAATGAGGCTTTGACGAAATGAGTTTCAGTGAAGTGAGTTTTCTATCAAACAAACTATACCCCTGGGTCTACTTTGTTTTGTTGAATCTCATTTCAATGAATTTCATTTCACCCAGACCACTTCACTGAAAACTCAGATTACTGAAAACTCATTTCACTGAATCTTATTTCACTGAACAGCAGTTTGTATATATGGCACTGTGTGGAGTACTGTAAGGCAAGTAAAAGGTATATGCCCTTTTCCCCGCTGTAGTGCGATCGTGTAGTTAGCATATATAGTTAGGAAGGGTGTGGGGGCACAGCCCCCCACACTGGGAGGTATTGGGGGTGTAGCCCCCTAATTAGTTTGCGTACATATTGTCTTCTGCACAGAGTTAGTCATTGGTGTTGCAACTATGCATACCTTTTGTTTAAAATGTATCGTTTTGAAGTTTTTTGTAAAATACAATATAAAACAAACAAGGTGAGGGGCTATGCCGCCCACACCCCGCAATGTGGGGGGTTGTGTCCCATACACACACCCCGAACGATATATACTAACTCTAAGATCGCACTACAGTGGGGAAAAGGGCATATACCTTTTACTTGCCTTACAGTACTCTACACAGTGCCATATATACAAAGTTCAGTTCAGTGAAATGAGTTTTCAGTAATTTGTATTTTCAGCTATGTGGTCGGGGTGAAATGAAATTCAGTGAAATAAGATTCAACAAAACAAAGTAGACATCTATATATATATATATATATATATATATATATATATATAAACATATATATATATATATATATATATATATATATATATATATATATATATATATATATATATATATATATATATATATATATATATATATCTTAGCAAATGCAGGGCCCAGCCTAGTTTGGAACATGTTTAGGGCCCCCCAAGCCATGATCATACCTTTCAACTTTTTTGCTCAAGAATTCTGGGCAAAGCCCTAAAATCAGGGAAAATGTTACATATTACTCTATTTCACTTAGAAAGTTAACAGAACATCATGCTTCAACAAGCATTTTTATAACAATAAGAAATAGCAGTTCACTAACTCCTGTCCCAAGTGTTCTCCATCCAGCTGCTTCACTCTACAAAAAGGTACATTGGATTCTTGTAATTTCTTAACCATTATGGTTTATTTCATTTTGGTTCAAACTTGTACTAGAAAAATACATCTAAGATGTCAATGTTTAATTCTGGCTACACGTTGTGTCTTTTGCTGTTAATGTGCAGTACATATATCAGCTCATGTCTACTGACTTTTTACTCTAGGTTGCATTAGCAGGAGTAAGGTGTTGTCTTCCTGTGAGCAATTATATTAGCAGGCTTCTACTGGCTGTGTGTTTTATAGTAGGATTCAGTGAAACCATCACATTTTTTGTTGTTGTTTGTACTGCATTTTCATCAAGTAAGTCTCTAGTCTGTTGCCATCTAGCTAATGTTTTATTTCTTTTTTTTCTCCCTGCTAATCTGGATTGCACATGTTTATGTTATGTATATATGTTTAAACTCATTTCTACTGAAGGCTTCTATTGTAATACCTGATTTTATGTTTTTATGAAAAGCAGATTTACTGGATAATGTAGATGATAATATATGAGAGTTTCTAGTTTCTGTTTGTAGAGTTTTGTCATCGACTGGGGTTGCTTCCATTTTTTTCATATATGTTCCAAAAAATCCACGGACCACGAACTTGACCAATGAAGTTTTAATAATAGAACTTAGAAAATACACACAATAAAATAAGCTTTGTTGGTCAAGTTCGTGGTCCGTGGATTTTTTGGAAAGTTGTTGCTGCTCTTATTGTCTTGGTTGTTTTTTCATATATAAAAAAACAGCAGAAAGACGATCACCAAACGGGACAGGATTCTAATGCCAGTAGTACACCAAATAAAGATGAACACAATCAATGGCATATATAGAATCCTAGGAGATAGTGGCACTGATGTCCAACCTCACAACGAACCAAACCAAGTTGTCACACTAATTTCCTTGTAACTTCCTCTCAAATTAAAAGAAGTACGATGCAGGAAAAAATACAGCAACAGTCTGTAGACCAAAATTTAATAACAGAGTAGCGCTTTCACCAACAGGCTTTGTCAACTCACAATTACAGCCATATACTGATGCTTTAAATATAAAACAGAAATGCTTTCATTAGTTAACTAATAAAAACAATCAAGGCTAATTGAATGTAATTAATTAAAACGCAAAGTAAAAATACAATTTAAAAAATTCATATTATATACTGAATGTCTACATATATATATATCCAATAGCTATCTACATAGAAAATTCATAAGCATATACACATATATATACATAAAAAGTTGAACATATAATTTAAAAAAAATTCATATTATGTACTGACTGTCTACATATATATATATCCAATAGCTGTCTACATAGAAAATTCATAAGCATATACACATATATTTACATGAAAAAGATGAACATATAGCACATTGAACAATACGGCTTACTGATGGTAAAATAACCAGTGCTAAGATGTCACCTTTTAATGTTGTGTATTTTCCTAATTCTTCTTTTCTTAAGGATGGGTTTAATTTGGATTTTGTCATTCAATCCTGGTGGCTGGTGTGCCCTCAGGCGAATGATCCATCTAAGTTCACACTCTAATATGAAGTTATCAAAATCCCCTCCCCTAGCACTGGGATGGATGTGTTGTATGACACGGAAGAGAAAATTATGAGTGGTGCCTAGCATATCATAATGCTTGGCAAGTGCATTGTGTTCGGAGTGCTTGCTCATATGGTAGACATGCTCCCTAACCCTCTCTCTGAGCTGTCTACTAGTCTTTCCCACATAAAATGAAGTGCAAGCAGTGCATGTTGCCAGATAAACTAGCCCTTTGCTCATACAATCTGTTCCTGTACTAAACGTAAATTTCCTGTGTGTTACTGGATGCTCGAACACATCACTTGTTTCTATATAAATACACTGGTTGCATCTACTACAAGGAACGCTGTTAGTGTGTGGTCCAGGTGTAGAGGGAGTACATCTAAAACTAGATAGTGAGGGGTAGCATAAAATCCTTTTGAGGTTAGGTTTATTACAAAATGTAAAATTAGGCCTCTCCCCCACTAAATTACCTATCTCATCTTCTAAAAGAAGTGTATCCCAATGTTTAGCTATACTTTCCTTCAATATACCAAAATCCTTAGTGTAATAGGTTAGAAATCTCATACCTATATCCTTGTTACTTGCAGTAATACTTTGATTCATATCAAAATCAGAAAAATAGGGTCGGGCTATAGTGTCCCTTTTTTTATATACTTCATCAGAAATCAGGTCGAACACTGTTGTATCATAGCCTCTTTCACTAAAGTTACTCCTAAGTAATTTTAATTCTCGTGTGAACCCTTCCAAAGATGGGTTCAACCTGGATGCCCTTGTAATTTGGCCCTTTACCACATTGTCAAAGACAAATCTAGGATGCATACTGCTCCTGTGCAGGAGCGAATTCTTATAGCAGGCTTTTCTATGTATAGAGGTGTTCAATAAACCACTGGTTAACCTCTCTATATTTACATCAAGGAAAGAGATTCCCTCGTAGGAATATACAAAAGTGAATTTAAGATATTCCGATAATTCATTCACTTGTACAAAAAATTCTTTCAATTGATATTCATCTCCCCGCCAGATAAAAAAGAGGTCATCCACAAATCTCCTATAGAAGCCTATATGCCTCCTAAAGTTATCCAATGTAAACAGGGAATCCTCTTCCCATTGTGCCATGACCAGGTTGGCGTAGCTATTGGCACAGGCCGTGCCCATAGCTACGCCTTCCTTCTGCATGTAAAGAGTGTCCCCAAAGAGAAAAAGATTACTAGTAAGTACTGTCTCCAAAAGTAAAGTCAGGAGATCAATCCTGTCCCCATTCATATCCGTATTCTTCCTCAAATATTGTTGTATTTTCTGAATACCATCATCATTAGGAATAACTGTAAAAAGACTCACTACATCCATAGTAAGAAGAATAAATCGTTCATTCTCTTTCAATGTCTTGGTGTATGTATACAAATCAATTAAAAACTGTTTGCTGTCTATTAAAATATAATCATTAGCACGAACCAGAGGACCTAAATAATACTCCAAATACAAGGCTAGTGCCTCAGTGACCCACCCTTGACCAGATACAATAGGTCTCATGGGTGGGTTCACTAGTGTTTTATGAATTTTTGGTAATCCATTAAGAATAGGAATTAAAGGATTATCCATCTTAAGGTATTTATATAGTTCAAATTCTATGTCACCACTTGCTAATAAATCATCCAACGTACTATACACCATGAAAACCTTATCCAGTACTATCGACATACTTATAATTTCGTAGAATTTACTATCCCTCAACATATCTGTCATGATATTCATATAGTCAGTTCGGTTCATAAGAACCACTGGCCCACATTTATCAGCTGGCCTCACTATTAATTCATCATCTCTCTTCAATAAAATCATAGCATTACGTTGAGCCTTTGTTAGGTAAAAAGTAAATGAACAGTATAAGGATATTTCTCTTAAATACAAGTCATGTAAGCTTGAACTCCTTATGGAGAGACTATTGGATAATGTTTTCCTATATGAGAAACGTACTCTTGAACAGAAAAAAAGTAAGTTATATAGGGATATAAAAGACTTTAACAACAACCAGGTCTTTGTTTGGCCGCGTTTTGCGACCAAAAATACACATGTATCAGCACCAGTTAGTAATAACAATGCTGAGAGTGGGGTCCCTAATGGGAACAATGTTAGTTCTGATGCTACTACGGTTAATCATGTTTCTCCGGTTATTCTGAATGATAAGAACGGGTCAATAGCTAATAATTTTGATGAAAACATTCAGGTTATTGCAGGGGACGTAGAAAATATACGAGAGGGAGTTACTAAAGTGTGTAACCCACAGGTTACATTAACTAAAGAAATACCCCTTACACCAGAGGTAGTAGTAAGAAGAAAAACACAGGGTAATAACCCGGAGACATCTTTAAATAAATTGAATACCCCTTTCCCCATAGCTGTGCATCAGTCCATGGAAAGAAAGAGATCCATGAGCAGGGGAAGGCACAAACGAAAACTACCAGAGAGCGAACATGTTGGTCCCACCCTGCAAAAGATGTGGGACAAGATGGGGGATCGCTAGTTGTTAACTTATCGGATAGAGAACTTAATTCACAAGAATTACAACTTCTTAATAAGGGCCTTAGTTTTGTGCCTTCAAGTAGGGGTGATATCACAGATATGATCATAGATGTTAAGAAATTTGTACGTAACGTACAATTAAAATTAGAATTTAATAGTACTTTCAATGATGGTTTGCACACTTCTCTCTTTCGTCCTTACAGTACATATATGCCGATATTGCATCCACTACTAGACACTTTTGCGAAACTAGTGGAAAATGATATTTATAAACATTACAATTCCACTAATAATCAAAATAGGAATAGAAGACATTATAAGGACAACCTAACAAAGGCTCAACGTAATGCTATGATTTTATTGAAGAGAGATGATGAATTAATAGTGAGGCCAGCTGATAAAGGTGGGCCAGTGGTTCTTATGAACCGAACTGACTATATGAATATCATGACAGATATGTTGAGGGATAGTAAATTCTATGAAATTATAAGTATGTCGATAGTATTGGATAAGGTTTTCATGGTGTATAGTATGTTGGATGATTTATTAGCAAGTGGTGACATAGAATTCGAACTATATAAATACCTTAAGATGGATAATCCTTTAATTCCTATTCTTAATGGATTACCAAAAATTCATAAAACACTAGTGAACCCACCCATGAGACCTATTGTATCTGGTCAAGGGTGGGTCACTGAGGCACTAGCCTTGTATTTGGAGTATTATTTAGGTCCTCTAGTTCGTGCTAATGATTATATTTTAATAGACAGCAAACAGTTTTTAATTGATTTGTATACATACACCAAGACATTGAAAGAGAATGAACGATTTATTCTTGTTACTATGGATGTAGTGAGTCTTTTCACAGTTATTCCTAATGATGATGGTATTCAGAAAATACAACAATATTTGAGGAAGAATACGGATATGAATGGGGACAGGATTGATCTCCTGACTTTACTTTTGGAGACAGTACTTACTAGTAATCTTTTTCTCTTTGGGGACACTCTTTACATGCAGAAGGAAGGCGTAGCTATGGGCATGGCCTGTGCCAATAGCTATGCCAACCTGGTCATGGCACAATGGGAAGAGGATTCCCTGTTTACATTGGATAACTTTAGGAGGCATATAGGCTTCTATAGGAGGTTTGTGGATGACCTCTTTTTTATCTGGCGGGGAGATGAATATCAATTGAAAGAATTTTTTGTACAAGTGAATGAATTATCGGAATATCTTAAATTCACTTTTGTATATTCCTACGAGGGAATCTCTTTCCTTGATGTAAATATAGAGAGGTTAACCAGTGGTTTATTGAACACCTCTATACATAGAAAAGCCTGCTATAAGAATTCGCTCCTGCACAGGAGCAGTATGCATCCTAGATTTGTCTTTGACAATGTGGTAAAGAGCCAAATTACAAGGGCATCCAGGTTGAACCCATCTTTGGAAGGGTTCACACGAGAATTAAAATTACTTAGGAGTAACTTTAGTGAAAGAGGCTATGATACAACAGTGTTCGACCTGATTTCTGATGATGTATATAAACAAAGGGACACTATAGCCCGACCCTATTTTTCTGATTTTGATATGAATCAAAGTATTACTGCAAGTAACAAGGATATAGGTATGAGATTTCTAACCTATTATACTAAGGATTTTGGTATATTGAAGGAAAGTATAGCTAAACATTGGGATACACTTCTTTTAGAAGATGAGATAGGTAATTTAGTGGGGGAGAGGCCTAATTTTACATTTTGTAATAAACCTAACCTCAAAAGGATCTTATGCTACCCCTCACTATCTAGCTTTAGATGTACTCCCTCTACACCTGGACCACACACTAACAGTGTTCCTTGTAGTAGATGTAACCAGTGTATTTATATAGAAACAAGTGATGTGTTTGAGCATCCAGTAACACACAGGAAATTTACGTTTAGTACAGGAACAGATTGTATGAGCAAAGGGCTAGTTTATCTGGCAACATGCACTGCTTGCACCTCATTTTATGTGGGAAAGACTAGTAGACAGCTCAGAGAGAGGGTTAGGGAGCATGTCTACCATATGAGCAAGCACTCCGAACACAATGCACTTGCCAAGCATCATGATATGCTAGGCACCACTCATAATTTTCTCTTCCGTGTCATACAACACATCCATCCCAGTGCTAGGGGAGGGGATTTTGATAACTTCATATTAGAGTGTGAACTTAGATGGATCATTCGCCTGAGGGCACACCAGCCACCAGGATTGAATGACAAAATCCAAATTAAACCCATCCTTAAGAAAAGAAGAATTAGGAAAATACACAACATTAAAAGGTGACATCTTAGCACTGGTTATTTTACCATCAGTAAGCCGTATTGTTCAATGTGCTATATGTTCATCTTTTTCATGTAAATATATGTGTATATGCTTATGAATTTTTTATGTAGACAGTTATTAGATATATATATATGTAGACAGTCAGTATATAATATGGATTTTTTTAAATTATATGTTTAAAATTGTTTATGTATATATATGTGTATATGCCTATGAATTCTTTATGTATATAGTTACTGGATACATATATATGTAGATATTTAGAATATAATATGAATTTTCTAATTGTATTGTGTTTTAATTAATTATATTTATTTAGTCTTAATTGTTTTTATTAGCTAACCAATGAAAGCATTTCTGTTTTATATTTAAAGCATTAGTAGATGGCTGTAATTGTGAGTTGACAAAGCCTGTGGGTGAAAGCGCTACTCTGTTATTAAATTTTGGTCTACAGACTGTTGCTCTATCTTTTCCTGCATCATACTCCTCTTAATTTGAGAGGAAGCTACAAGGAAATTAGTGTGACAACTTGGTTTGGCTCGTTGTGATATTGGATACCAGTGCCACTATCTTCTGGGATTCTATATATGCCATTGATTGTGTTCGTTTTTTCATATATGTTACACACTCTAGCTGGCTGCCTTTTCTAAGTGCTTAAATATCAGTTTTACAGATCATATGTCATGTAGCAAAAGAGTGGGAACTAACAGGCTTACTACCTGTTCCTCTAACATCTGTAAACCTACAGTAACCCCACACTTGCATGCGTACACATATCTCGCATTAGTGTATTTTTCTTTCTGTCCTTCTATACTTTGGGACCCACCATTTTTGTTTTTAATAATCCCAAACTTGCATACCTACAAATATCTCCTGTATGCTTATTGTCCTGTTTAAAGGTTAGAAAGCTGAAATGCACAACTGTGAAATATAGTGCACTACTCTTGTTTGCCAAACTTTACTTAATGTGGATGAGTATAGACAAATAGTACTGTACCTAACTAGTTCAAACATCAAGAAATCCTTAACTTTCTCACTTTCTCTCCCTCACAGTAAAACAAGCACATATTCCTTCTGCAGCAGCAGCAGCAGTCAGACTTATCATATTGCACTACCTACAGAACCTGCACAGCTGAATTTCACCTGCAGTTAGCAAAAAGCACGCAAGCAACAAATAAAGTTAAATCTATGTTAGGCAATATGCAAATAACTGAATTTATTATGTCTAATGTGCATTGTTTTGTAGTGCTGAATCTGCTGGAAGGATATCCCCACCCCCACTCATAGGCCTTTTACTGCTGAAGGTGAAGCTGCATTAACACTTCAGCATACTTCACTCTTATCAGTATAATATATCCCTGGAAAGACACTGAAAAGCCCATAAATATAAAATTAGATGCTGTGACTTGAGACAAGTATTTAGAGTTCAGACAAATTGTCTTTTGTATCTATGAACATCCTACCCCACTGATTGTTTATGGTGGTAAACCATTTTGGAGGGGGGATTCTTCCTGCTCCATTCACTCTGCTCCCTTGCCACTTCCCCATATCCCATCATCCGCCAGCACCTGTACTCTCATCCTAACTCACCCTCATTCCTCTGCTCCTATTAAATTCAACTCTACTTTGTCCACACCCACATTTCCTACAGACCTTTCTTTTTTTATTTAGTCAAACTTATCTGCTCTCCCTTACATCCCTCACCTTGAATTCTCATGCCCTCTATTATAATTCTTTGCTTCTTACTCTGCTTTACATTACACAATACAGTCACCACCTCAAACTATCTTATTTTAACTCCTGGCTTACCACCTCCCCTTCTACTGTACACACAAACTAACATTGCACCACAATTTTACTACTGACCAATCACATCTCCCCCACCCATCCTTATCACAAACTGCAAGGCAAAACAGCTAACCACATTGTCAAAGCCCACTCTGAAGTCATTACATTTCCAACCTTCCCTTTAGCTGCACACATATCACATGATAACATAATCTCTATTTACACCTGATATTACATTCAAACACACAAATACCACTTTTACTATTTTTAAACTCACTATCACAGCTGACATTCTCCTCCTAACTTGCCTGGCCTCTTTATGAAATATGAGGGAAGATAAAATAATTGCTTCACATTTTAAAGTGTTTTATGGTAGTGACACTGCCTTGTTAAAAGGCACAGTTTTAGAAGCTGTGGAATGTTTTTGTGATGATGAAAATGTATTGAAACATAAATTGTGGTATAAAGAGAGTATTTATATTTTAAAATATAAAACGCTGGTGCCTAATGGTTTAAATAATGATTTAAATTGGAAATGTTTGCTTTAAGGGATAAGTGGTTATTTAACTGGTTAATGAGTGATGTTAATTATGTAAGTTATAAAAATGTGTGTAAATGTTTGTTACTGTTTGATATTCCTTGAAGGCGGAGACACTGAAGCACTAGACTAGAGAATAAAAGTTTGGCACTTGCCTTGCTGTTTGTCCTTGCTTGCCACAATCAGTGGCTATTATTTTGGGTCAGAGTTGTTTTATTATTGGAGGAAGAAGGAGAAGCAGTTGTTTATTTTTTTCGGATATGGCGTCTGACCCTAACATGGATGTTCCTCTAATGTTTCGGGAGGAACCAGTGTCCCTTGTGGGAGCTGTTGGTGGCCTGGGAGCCCAGATGGGTTCTCAGAGAACCATGGAGCAGTATTTAAATGGTTCTGTGCACACCTTGGGTTCAATCTCAGAGAATCGACAAACTGGTACAGTTATGGGTCCATTGTATGAGACATTTGTAAAAGAAAGAGCGAAAAGAGTACCCGATCCCTTTAATTCTGTGGGACAGACAGTGAATGTAGTTCCATCTGATATGAGAGAACTGTGTGAGAAATATGAAAAATTGTTGGAAAAAGAGACTAAAACCTATTTGAACATCTTGGGTTTGCAAAGATACATTGATCTGGATATTACACCTAAAGGTCTAAGATTTGTTAAAAACCCCAGTACTCCTTTTGACTTGAACTGTCCCACAGATAAACAGTTCAAAGAGCACTGGTTTAAGGCTTCGCATAAATGTGTGATAGAATCGTTGCACATTTTATTGGAGAGAGACCAGATTAAACATAAGAAATTGAAACAAGAACTAGCGGTTCTGTCTCAGACTATCAGTAGTTCGATGGGAGTCCAAAGTATTAAAAGTTTCTTGGAGAGGACTAATAAAAAAATATTTTCATTGGAGGCTGAACTTGTGGAACAAAAGAAGTCTAAGTTGACGAGGGATGTAAATGAATATGAGGCTGGGTGTGCCTTCACATACTCGTCCAATCGGAAGGCGGGGAACTGGAGACGTCAGCACGTCAAGTTTAAAAATAGTGCTACTACATCATTTGTTTCCTTGGGTGAGGAAAGCCACTATAAAACCAACATGAGTGATGAATTTTCTGAGCTGCCACAACCACAAAGACCAGCAGAACATTTACAAATTTTTCGGAATCAAGAGACACAGCAGCAGCCACAACAGCAGTTTCGCCAGGGACAGAAACGTACCAGAAACTTTGGGTCTAATACCGGCGACACAGGGAGAAGTTATAGAACGGACTATAAACAGGGACCAAACAATGGACACTATTTTAATAAAAGATTTAGACGGTGAGTCATGTACTGCACCAGATTTACTGGTTAATTTATTATGTTGCAGTTTAACGCAGGAGCAGGTTTCTGTGTTAAATTTAGGGCTTAAGTTTGTGCCCACAGTATTACCTAGAGGACATGTGGTAAGGCAAGAAATGTTTAGATTTTTGAGGAAGGTATATTTAAAGAATCATTTTCTAGGATTTCAGGCATTGGTATTGCAATGAGAAATGATTCTTTGTCTAATGAATCTGACAAGAGCTTTTTTTCTTGTTTTGAAGATGCTGGGGAAATGCATAACAATGATATGGAAGAAAATATGTTTCATAATGCACACTATGAGATTGATATGTCATTTATTCCAACATTTAATAAGTTTATGCCACCTTTTGAGAACCCACGAATTTCACAATTTGGGTCCATGATAGGATTTGGAGGTGGTAATGTTTGTGACAGTGTTTCAATGGATAGACATAGAATAACATATAATCTAACCCTTAAGGAGTGGCAAGCATTAAAAATCTTAGGAAAAAGAAAGGATATAGTAATAAAACCCTCTGATAAAGGGAATAAGATTGTGATTATGAATGTACTTCAATATTATAATATGTGTATGGAACATTTAGATAATGTTGATGTGTATGAAAAATGTGGTAGAAATAAGTATGAGCAAGCAGTAGTTGAGTATGAAAAAATGCTAGATAACATTGTTAGAATGGGTTATTTTACCGAAAAGGATGTTAGGGATAAGCTATTTAATCGTAACAGTGAAATAGCTATCTTTTTTTGCCTACCAAAAATACATAAAAGTATGGAGAAGCCACCCGGTTGGCCCATTATTTCTGCTTGCAAGTATTTTTTGCACAATATAGGTTTAGTATTACATAAAATACTGTTACCTTATGTCAGGGCATCCCCAGCTTATATTCAGGACAGTTTAGATTTATTACATAGAATTTCCCCGTTGGTTTGGAACAAGAATAAATATTGGCTGGTACTCTATGTGAAGAGTTTGTTCACCTCCATTAAACACGAAGATGGCTTAGAAGCCATTGGATATTTTATGGGGGACAGCCCTTTCTCTAATTTTGTAGTTGATATGGTGAGTTTTTGTTTGAAAAACAATTATTTTTATTTTAACAATGAATTGTACAGACAGAGAAAGGGTACTGCAATGGGGGCAGCATTTGCCCCCATGTATGCAAACCTTTTTATGTCTTTTTTTGAGATACAATTTTTATTTAAACTGGGTTTTATGAGAAGATATGTTGATTTTTATTTTCGATATATAGATGATTTGATATCTGTGTATGATGGAGGTCTGTATGAAGTGGATGAGTTTATTTTGGAGATGCACAGAAACCCATTTGGTCTATCATTTGATGGACTTCAGAAAGGGAATAAAGTGACATATTTAGACCTTATTTTGGAAGGAAATGTTGATGGAAGTGTTTCTTCCAGTATACATAGGAAGTTTGTGGATGGTAATCAATATCTACATGCTTCTAGTTGCCATCCTCCCCATGTATTGAAGGCTTTGCCCTATGGGGAATTAGTTTGTATTTCAAGATTATGTAGCAATGAAGATTTGCTGGGGAGGGAAATGGAACAAACAAAATGTATGTTTTTGAGAAGGGGTTATGACCCTAATATATTAAAGGAAGCCCAAACCAGAGTATGGGAAGGGGTGTTTAAGAATAAAAATGGAAGGAACAACAGATATAGTCATGGAGTGAAAAACAACGATTGGGTAGCTGGCCATAGAGAAGTAAACAGAAATGTAGCAGATGCAATTTATTATGTATCTGAATACAATAGTAAAAGTGAGGAAATAAGAACATTGGTAGAATATTATTGGAAGTATTTGCTGGAAGGTAGATTTCTGGCAGAAATTTTGCCTGGAAAACCTCTTTTTTCCTATAAGAGGGGAAGAAATTTAAATGATATAGTAGTACATGGTAGTTTTTTCTTGCCAGCTACGAGTATACCAAATGTACTATTGGTTAAGAGAACATCATGCTGCAATAGGTGCAGTGTGTGTGCAAATATTGTGAGCACTTTTAATAATATAAACGGGATTAAATTTGAACCCATGGATGTTTATTCATGTAGAAGTAAAGGGGTGGTCTATGCATTGAGATGCCCATGTACCTTATATTACATAGGGGAAACCGAACAAGAATTTCGTGTCAGATTCATGGAACATATAAGAGACATTAGAAATATGAGGGAAGATAAAATAATTGCTTCACATTTTAAAGTGTTTCATAGTAGTGACACTACCTTGTTAAAAGGCACAGTTTTACAAGCTGTGGAATGTTTTTGTGATGATGAAAATGTATTGAAACATAAATTGTGGTATAAAGAGAATATTTATATTTTAAAATATAAAACACTGGTGTCTAATGGTTTAAATAATGATTTAAATTGGAAATGTTTGCTTTAAGGGATAAGTGGTTATTTAACTGGTTAATGAGTGATGTTAATTATGTAAGTTATAAAAATGTGTGTAAATGTTTGTTACTGTTTGATATTCCTTGAAGGTGGTGACACCGAAGCGCTAGAGAATAAAAGTTTGGTACTTGCCTTGCTGTTTGTCCTTGTTTGCCACAATCGGTGGTTATTATTTTGGGTCAGAGTTGTTTTATTACTGGAGGAAGAAGGAGAAGCAGTTGTTTATTTTATAATCTCTATTTACACCTGATATTACATTCAATCACACACATACCACTTTTACTATTTTTAAACTCACTATCACAGCTGACATGCTCCTCCTAACTTGCCTGGCCTCTTTACTCTTAATTCTCAACCTCACTACAGCTATATCATTGCATCCCCCCACACACCAATACACAACAACAACCTCCTCTAACCCTCTCTCCAATAAGCAACACAGCTTCTCACATATCTCCTCCCAGTTTTTCCCCTATATCCTCCCATTGTATTCAAGCCACAAACTGACCTACTCACCGCCTGTGAAACCACAGTTGACACCAGTACCATCACCTAGGAATAAAAAACACATCTCATGGTACGCATTCCTCAATACCTATCGACTCAAATGTGGAGATGTACATCCTAACCCTGGCCCACCCTCTAATCCTAATCACAAGAGTAACCTCAAAGATTTAAACATACTTACTCTGAACCTTAGAAGTATATGTAATAAAATAGCCTCACTGCATGCCTGGCTTGAGCAAAATAAACCTGACATACTAGCTCTTACCGAAACATGGCTACACCCCAATGTAAAAGACTCAGAAATAATACCTCCAAACTTTGTAATAACCAGAAGAGATAGATCTAAAAAAGGGGGGGGATAGCACTTCTATATCTCTCTACACTCAACATCACACCGTACGCCAGTAATGTACCCCTCTTTTCCAATGCTGAGGTACTAATCTTTTTTCTGAACCTCAACACATTAAAAATAATTTGCATAATAGTAATATATATCCCACCAGGTAACAATATACCAGTGTTGGAAAATATTTTGTCCTGGACATCCCAAACAATAAACCTTGAAACAATAATCTTAGAGAGATAAATATAGATTGGCAAACCATAGCTTCCAACTCCCCTACAAATAGTATACATCTGTAAGGTTTTTGTCAGCTTATCAATACTCCCAACAAAATACAGCAAAGATTTTACCTGCCAGTCCACCTTAGACTGGATCCTAGTATCCCACCCTGCTATTTAGCCATCTTCCGGTACACTGCCTAGTTCCCTGAGCGATCATCTACCAGCTTATTCCCTTAGAACAAACTCCCAACAACTAAGAGTACACACTATAAAATCAGTTAGGAACTCAGCTAATTTTTGTCAGCATAAATTCAACAATCTCCTACAGGAAATAGACTGGACACCCCTTAACCAACTACCCCTTAATGATGCTGTACTATACTTTAATAATACCTTCCTTCACATACCTAATACCCCAGCTCCCATTCGTATGAAAAGAATCAAACAGAACTCAGCACCATGGCTCTAAGGAATGTAAACACCTGATGAAGCAAAGGGACCGAGCCTGGTCAACCTGGAAACAAAACAAAAATGAACAAAATCATGTCAATTTTAATACACTACGTAACAAAGTGACAACACTAATCAACAGAGATAAGAAGTCATATTATTCCCAGCTTCAACTCCAGCATAAAATCAACCCCAGTAACTTTTGGCACTCCATATCTTCCCTACTTAACCCTGGAAGAAATGGAGAGCACACCTATCACCAGATACCTCTCTATCACGAATAGACGAAAACTTTAACAAGCACTTCATAAAATCAGTTTGGACCTATTAACTAACAACCCTAATGCTGGACCCCCCCCCCCACCTTTCAACCTATTCAGACACTGACCCCAGGCCATCAACTACTTCTAACCCTGTCATTACTAACCCCCCTACTCAACAAAATGTCATACAAACCCCATTCTCATTTCAGCCCATACCCACTGACACCATTAAGAAACTGCTACAAAAACTAAAACCCTGCTCTACCTCAGCTGATAATCTCCCCCCATACTACCACAAACTGGCTGCTAACTCAGTCACCTACCCAATCAGTATCCTTATAAATAGGCCTTTATCCAAATCAGAAGTACCTACTATATGGAAACAATCGCACATCACCCCCATCCACAAAGGAGATGACTCTTTTGATCCATCCAATTTCCATCCTATATCTAACTTGTCACCCATATCCAAAATTCTTGAGAGAGATATCTATCAGCAGGTAATGCAATATCTACTGCAAGGCAATCTTTTAACCAAAACCCAACACGGCTTCCGACCTAGCCACAGCACAGCTACAGCCCTATTATCTTTTATAGGCACCATGAACAAGGCCAGAGATGCAGGATGCTATACAGCCTCAGTATTCTTTGATCTCTCCAAGGCCTTTGACACAGTGTCTCACCCCTTACTTTTGAACACACTGTCTAACTTAGGCTTCTCACATAACACAGTAAAATGGTTTCAGAACTGCTTCAAGGATTGTAAACAAGCAGTGAAATGGCCCAATGAACTCTCACCCTTTCTCCACATCCCTACCGGAGTCCCTCAAGGCTGCATCCTAGGACCCCTACTCTTTAACGTTTTCACAAACAACCTTCACACTGTCTCTCACCCTGGGACCCTCATTCAATACGCTGATGATTCCACCATAATCTGCACTGCTCAATCACTATCAGAACTACTTTCTACAACTCAACAGTCCTTTACAGCAGTCGATTCCTGGCTAAGAAATGCCCAACTCCTTCTTAATCCAAAGAAGACAAAACTAGTGCACTTTCATCCCAAGAACACCTCCCTTGTCACTGATCATTTCAACATCCTTGCATCTGACCACACTGTCATAGAAATAGTGCAGGTAACCAAACTTTCAGGTGTTATCATTGACAATAAACTTTCATTTGACCCCCATATATAGCAGAATATAAAGAAAATTCATCAAAAACTGGGACTCTTATGTAGAAACAAACATTTATTTACTGCAACAACCAAAACTATCCTGGCAAAAACATTTTTACTTCCCTCCTTTCTTTATGGTGCCCCTATCTTAACTAACTAACAATCTTCTACCTAAGCAAGATGGAACAGTGCTACAAGAAAGTTGCAAAGTTTGCCACAAACTCTAAATATCGCACACACCACTGTAAACCACTCCTAGAATTAAATGGCTTGAACTCCCCAACCAACTTGCCTTTATTCAGCTGTCCACCGTGCACAACCTTATTTTCAGGCCTACTGGCTGTCCTGCAGTAGCCAATCCAGTCAAACCTTACACACCAAATCGATCCCTACAATCAGAAGACAAACATTTCTTAGCTATCTGAAAACCCAGAAGAAAACCAGGTCAGTCTCTGTATTCATACTCTGTCTCTATACTTTGGAGTTGACTACCTCTAGCTACCAGGTCTATGCTTGGTATAACCCATTTCAAAACCTCTTTAAAAAAATCTTCTCAAAAATACATGGCTCTGCTCCTGCATAAATCCTGCCAAATGCTCAGGTATTCCTCTTCTTCTACACTAGCCTCATCATCCTCTTCTGTCACATTTCAATCCCTCACAGACTGCAAGATCCTAAAACTCTTCTAACTCCTTCTCTGCTTCTATACCATATCCTTAAGTTACTGCTCAGGTTTTATTGCGTCTATTCTTCTTAACTCTCGCTCACTATCTGTCTGCATCACTAACTTTCTGGCTGCTATTTTCCTAACTGAAACTAACATTCTATGTTTCATGTACTATAGCAGTCAATGTCACACATTGCACTACCTACATACTTTTTTTGAACGCTACCTACATCACGTATGATGAGAGTGACTATTATTGTCTGTAATGTTTTAACTGTGTAGGATTGTCTAGATATGTAGTAATTTATTATAGCATCTTGTAACATAGTTTGTTCTTCCAACTTATTTTTTGTATAGTATTTCTAATGTAATTTGTGTTGTATTGGATTGTACTGTATTTGTATTGTACTGTATGTGGAGCTTTTCCCCCCGAGCCTCTGCTGAAAATGGGTTCTGTAGACCCAGTGAGACCACCCCAGTAAGTAAATCTCAAATAAATAAGTAAAAAAAAAAAATGAAACTATAAATTTATTTATTTATTTATTTGACATTTGTTAACCGGGTTGGTCCAACTGAGCCAATGGCCCATTTTCAGTGGAGACATGGGGAGAAAAGCTCCAAATACATAGGCAACAAGCAAAGTTTGTTTTTATTGTGCTGAGACAAATATGGGCCAGTTTCCAAGATTCTGTACAGCTGAGACTGATCATGGACAAAGGAGGCCTATGCAATGTAATGGACCAGCCCCCCCAGCCATACCAGTATCACATTACTTAGCTGTATATCCTCAATTGCCATAAAACACTGTTCAAGCTTGTCAGTGTGCATATTTTTCTACTTTTTACAATGATCACAGAGACATGGATTTATTTTAAAAATTTTATACCAAATTTTACAAAAAAATAAAGAAACTACTGACAGCCATTTGCCAAAACAAAAAACTCCCACATTGAAAACAAACTAAACATGAGAAACAGCAAACTTTTATGTCCCCTGAAACTCGTATGTATTGAAAATACATTTGGCAACCCATTAAATTAAAAGAGACATTCTGAGATTCATAGTCAAATGACATATAGCAAAACATTAATTAGCAGCTGTGTGAAGGATGCGACAATTGAAAAGACAAATGTGCAATGCATTTGCTAACAGTTTGGGGCAGCCCACTGGACACAAACATTGCTTTTCAAGAGCAGCCTATTGAAGTCACACAAAAGACGAATGAAGGCTGAGAGAATCAAACCCTGCACTACAGGAAGCAGCTCTGTAACCGCTCATATAGCCTTACTCATCAACTCTAAATACCAGACAAACTGATTGCAGCCCAAACACAGTGTATTACATACCCACATGCCTGTAAAACACACAGTAAATTAAACATGCATTTATAGTTAAAATGTTAACTTTAAACTCTGATTACATGCTGTCCAGTTTACTCACAGCCCGGCAATAAACACTGTGTTGGTAGTAAACAAAACAAGGAAACCAATGGTCATACCCAAAGAAATCAGTCCCTTGTTTTATACCATAACTACTATGGAATGCTTTGCGATGTAGGAAGTGACATACTTCTCAAGCGTACCTCATTATGAGGAACGTACCTCATTTGCGGTCTTAAAAAGTTTGTGTTCCTCAAAGTTCCACATTGAAAGGGTCTGTCACGCATTCGCTATTGGGAAATGTTTAACTGACATTCATGGTAAATAGAAATGAATCATAACAATTCATTAAAAGATCTTTTTTATAAGTAAATGGAGCGTATTTAGACAATCCTATGACCTTCTTAGTTGAAGCTGTTAGTATGCCGTTAGTATGTGTTCCGCATTTTGCCCATTTGTTCCACATAATAAGGGCTAGTGTTCCTCATTTTGGAGATGGAAGGTTGAGAGCTATGGGAAGTGAATATTTATATATACACACACACACACACACACACACACACACACACACACACACACACACACACACACACACACACACACACGCACGCATACATACTCGACCATCAATTACATCTTTTTGTATGGCTGTATACACAACAGATGCTTGCTTATGATCAAATGAGTGAACAAATACATAAACAATGACCAAAAAGGTCTCACAGAAGCAATCTGAAATATACCAGAAAGTACAACTTATTGCACTCCCTTGCCCTCTCAACCTCTCAGATGCAAGTAGAGACAAACAACCTAAATCAGGAGCAGATTTTAAGTATTGGTCTTCTCCACTTAGGAAATTGCTAAAAGAGTAGGTTTTGCATTAGCAAACATTTTCTGAGGGGGTATGAAGTAAGAAACTGCAATGTTTATCATTATTTAATTATTACAGTCCTTAACACCTTAACAGAAAGGTACAAATTTGACAAAGAACAGACCACACATATAAGAAAAAATCCATTGTAACTCCCTTCTGCTCTCTCAACTTACCTCAGGAATTAGTGTCAGAAAAACAAAATCAGGAATAGATTTAAATGTTTTTCTTATGTACTTAAACAACAAACTTTAACAGGTCTGACATTAATTAATGATTGCAATCCACAAAAACATGCTAGAAAGCCTTCTCGCCCACACACACACACACACACACATACACATACATATATATATATATACAGACACACAAACACACACACACATATACAAACACAAACACAAAGACATACACACATCCCAACCTCTGCCTGCAGGCATTTCTGACAAAAAAAGACTGCTACCAGCTTCCTCAAAGTCTCTGCTTTGTAAAGGTTTCCCTGTCCGCAAATCTGAGCACTGAACTCTACTTCCAGTGAAAAGACTACACTTTTAGATTGTTCAGTTTCATCTTCTTCTTGGTTGAAAAAGACCACACCTTTTGTGTGACTGGGAAGTCTCTCTCAATGGCAGTGCTTGCATGGCTGGAAAGTCTCCGCTCACTGGCCGAGCTGGAAAGTCTCTTTCACTGGGCAACCTCCGGGAAGTGTGAGTAGGGAATGTCGCTGTTGTATGCTTCTACATTCTTTTATTCCAGGAAGGCTATGAGATGTTTTTGTCTTCAAAGTGCAGACCTTTTTAGCTGCAATTCTGGTAAGTATGGGGCCTTATTGTGTTTAATTGGCCCAACTGGCCTAAAGGCCGGTCCTGTCACATGTGTATAATGCATCTATATAGTTCCTCTTCAAGTGACCACTTGAACACTGTGGGGCTTCTTGAGCAGTAATATTTGGACGTACTGGTTGGGGGGGTCTCAACCTGTCCATACTGGAGAATGTTAGATTACCCTTCTTATAACAGCCAGTACAATCATACTGCTTCCTATTGGTGGTCTTCTACGTGGTCTCTATCAGTTCAGCAAAAAAATCAGTTAACTGAACGGCATTTTCAGAGCAATCACATTAAACATGCTGTTTGTCGAACTCTTCATACTGAGATCACAGTTAAGTGAGTATCAGGAAATTTGCCCTTTCCCCACTGCAGTGCGATCTCAGAGTTGGTATGTATAATTAGCGGGGGGGGGGGGTTATCATTAGCTACCTCATACCACCTGTGCACTTTCATATCCCTCCTTTCGCAACTCTTCAAACATAATGTGACATCACTCCTGACTTGTATTGCTTCTTCTCTTTCCTTACTTCTTCAACTTCACTCCCTCCCACTCATGCCTCTTCCTTTAGTTCATTACAACTGACCTTGCCAAACTAGTACAACTTTGAGAAAATGTCTGTATGGTAGATTAAAGAAATAAAATACCAACTTTATTTTTTCAGCTTTCTCAGTACATATAACATCCAACTACCACAACTCCTACAACTCAGCACTACTTCCATAGTCCTTCATACCCTGTTACTGTCTTTAATTGGAGATGTCCGACCTAACCCAGGTCCTCCCCAAATGTATTACCTGAACATATCAGCCTGGGAAAACAATTACTGTTGTTTACATAAATGTAGGCAGCATCAATGACAAATGGGGCAATTTCAAGATGACTTGACTGCTATCACCGCAGAGTAACATGTATTAACAAAACATAACTTAATGATAACGCTCAGAATCCTACAGCCATACTTAAATCATAGCACTTATAATAACTAAGTACAGCAAAGAGGATATGTCATACTTACCTTAAGCCATAAATCCTCTAAAATTACCCCTACTCTTATTTCCACTACCTGCTTAACTTCCACTCACGCTAGACCACCTAAATGGACCCTTATTCAACTTACAAATAACAATAAAACTTATATCCACCTGGTCAATATTTATATCTCCCTTTCATGAACTTCTAACCATTATTCAAAATACACTCTTAGAATCGGTTACTTTAGCAAAACGTCACAAGTTTATTGCTACTGGTGACTTTGAATTTCATTGCGAAAGTAAAAATAACGCTCCCTTCACCCATATTCTGTTTCGACATAATACACAGTTAGTCACCATAAATACCTACCCACACAATACTAACAATACGGTATGTAAATCACCCATTATTGATGTTATAATTACCAGCATACCCAATAAACTAAAATATCCTGCTGGACTTCCCCTCTCTTTAAGTTATTACATTCTCCTTTTATCCCACTGGTGTTTTAAAACCTTAAAACTTTAATTTCTGCTACTACAAACTAGAACCATCTCAGAAATTTCAACTTTCACTATCTTAGGTAAACTAAATACTCTTTTTTATACTTCTGCAAAGCTCCTACCTCTGTCCTTTCAACATTTTATAATATACTTTCCCCTATTTAAAATAGGGAAGTCACCATATGAAAGTATAATGCCCCTTGGATCAACTCTTCACTCAGACAACAAATTAAAGATAGAGACAAAGTTTGGAAAACATACACACATAATACCACAGTATATAACAAATACCTCTCATTTAAAATTATCTTTTGTATAAAAATACATGAAATTAAAGATGCATACTTTAGAAATAGTATAATACTCAAATATCGCACCACAAATCCTTTTGAAAAGCTATAAAGTAAATCTGCTCCCCCAAAATGTTCCCATTACCGCAAAACTCATTCAGCTAATCTGGACTCTAACATCCTTTACCAAATCCAATCACATTCAGCTGCCAAACCTCTCAAATATACCTTCTGTTAACTAGCCATTGCCCTTCTATCTCAGACATTCTAATTCACTAATACAAAATTGCCTTTATATTTCAAATCTATCTCTTCAAAACAAATTAGAGAACTCTTATTTAATTCACACTTTAATTACAACCGCCATTTTCATATATTTTACCCAGATTATTTCATTGAGGTACCAAACTTCTATCTAATCCTCTCACAGACACATGCAATCTTTCCTTAACCACAAAAAACATTATTTCATATAGCTTTAAATACTCTCCAACTGCACCTTTAGCTAATGTTAACAACCTTACCACTGCCAACAACTTTAGGCCCATTTCTAATATATGCCCACTTGCAAAGGTTTTAGAAAAGTTAATCTACCAACAAACTGAATACCTTCAGACCTTATGACATGTGTCCCAACAGACAATTAAGTTTTAGGCAAAATTACAACCCCATTGGGGTTTCCCCACATAGGTTTGGATCCTGTCGCTTATGCCAGGAGTGAGAGGTTGGCATAATGGTTAAGGTATTTATCTTACAGACACAAGGTACAGGGTTTGATTCTCACATTGGGTAATTGCCTAGGCGTAAAATGGCAGTTAGCCTAGTATTAGTCTATGAACAACACTATTACCATGATTTACTACTTCAATGATTAAACAATATCCAACATGTAACGAGAGCTCCCCAATAGTACCTCTTCTTAGACCTAAACAAAAGCCTTTGATAATGTTGACTACAATCTACTAACCACTGTATTCCACTGGTTTCTCTAATAACATCTGCCTCTGGTTTACAAGTTATTTTTCCAACAATACTTTTACTATTTACATCTGGTCAACATACATCTCATTCTGACATTTTATTCAAAGGAGGCCTCAAGGAACAGTCCCTGGCCCACTACTGCTCTCTCTATTCATTAATAACTTATTTTATGATGTACCACAAACTAATTTCCTACCCTGTCCATCTGATACTGTACTCACTTCAGTTCTTCAACAAACCTCCAAACTAGAACAATCCCTCCAGAATAACTTTGCATAATAATGGAAATAGTAAAGCTCTAACAAATTTGAAGTAAACACTCTAGACAACGTGAAATGGTTACTTACTAAACTTTGATCAAATTCCATCATAGACTCCTTACCCTATAAACTACTGTGTGAATCATATTGTCCTCCTGCTCTCAATATGTTGTAAACTAAACATTCACTACACCAATCACGCACTCAAAATGCCTTAGTATGGGTTAGGTCCCCTTTTTAAAAGTACGGAAACATTCTTTTTCTAATCAGCATTCTGTACATGGGACACTGCCTTAAGACATTAGGCAAATTACCAATCAGGTTTCACTTCATAAACAACTGAAAAATCACCTCTCTAAAGAAGCCAGATGTGCATGTTTTAATGATCACTGGCACAGTGGCTATAGTAATATTGCACAATAGTGTTACCTCAGGTATTCTTTGCAGTTACTGCCAGACAGTTCTCTCAGATAACTATTAGTACTTTATCGCTATTAATCACAGATCCTATATTCAACATAAATAATTTACTCCTGTAGCAAGCTCTTTTACTAAATAATTGCATAATAATCCACAAGCTTGTGTAAGTATTAAAGAATTTAGTTTTATTTATTTTATTTTTATTTTACATTTATTGACCGGGCTAGCCTAACTGGATACATGTCCATTTACAGTACAGGCCCGGGGAGATAAGCTCCAATTAAGCTAATAAAAATAAAATACATTGATGATAGAGATTAACATTAAGACCTTGACTACAAAGTTTAGAAAACAATACACTACTACTAAAAACCTATTTACATATTACAAACGTTTAGAAAACAATACCTTACTACTGCTAAAAACATTTTTACATAGTAAAGGGTGTGACATTCATCACATTGAATACTAAGAAAAAAAATCAGGTTCAAACTAATTATTAAGGTTGTTCCAAAATATTACAAAGTGACAAAAGTTGGTAATATATACATAGTGGCAACATGTGCTCACAGCAGAATGCTTGTTATGCAGTTAATACTCAGAGGTAGTTTCCAGAAAGACTAGAGTAGAATTAGCGTTAAGGAAGTTTACTGATCCCACTTTATGAGTTTTGGGAGTGATGTATACAGTGAAGCAACAGTGGAATTTACACGCATTAATGTTGTTCGATCACTAGGACAAAACTCAATGATCAAACAAAACCACCTGTGGATAAATCCTGTGAGATCCACACATAGTCATGGATTATTGCTATTATACAATGACATTGTTTAAGAAAGAATTTGTTTATCTTTCTTAAATAATAATCATTGTATAATGGGACTGTGGTGTTCTACCTTCTTTGGTCAAAACTGATGTGCTGCATATATGTATAGTGCATACATCCTGTTACTTACATAATGCATTTTTTTAATCAGAACAAATTCTAATGTCTTGATTTAGTGACTGATGAAAATTCAGAGTGATTTAAACTTTCTACAACAGACAGGGAAGAAATAAGAGAAAAATGAAGGGCATTCTGCAAATCTCCGGACAGTTGGCAGGTACGGTAATCATACTGTTGGAAAGCAAGCCACTCAGTCGTGACAAGTTTTACAGAATGCCCTTGAGTTTTCTCATATTCTGCAATGTCCCTCATAAAATACGGTAGGACGGTTTTAAGAAGCATATTCCAGCAGACCGTCCAGCTGCTCAACAATGCTTTCATGGATAGACTTCTTTCGATTGGTATATACTTGATTTACAATGAATACACTGATTGGGCTGTCCAATCAGTGTGCATGTGTTTGAATACAAATCACCTTTTATTGTATAACATTTTTAATTTTAGTTAATTTAATTGGAAACCCAGTTAAAGGGATTGAAAGACATCTTCATTAGTACCACTCTTTCTTACTAATGGTTGCCTGGGTTATATTATTCTGTACTCGATTATTCTCACTTGCGCAAATGCGATGGTGGTATTCCTGATGCTTATGAATGAGTACAGCAAATGCGACGCTCATACAGGCCATTTACATTAATATGAAAGGCCGTAAAAATAATGAGATGCAAATAAAAAATGTTGCAAAGTGTATTATACTAATGAAGTTGTTTTGTGATTCATAGTCCGACATCTGTGTGGTATGCACATCCCTTGTTAAAGGCAGTGTTTCACCTTTGATATTGAAGTTGTAATTCACAAACTTGCCCCCAGCCATCCCTTCAGTAGTTTGTACAGGTAGGCACAAGCACTTCCCTGACACAAAAATGAATTATTTCCCCCAGTAATTCCTTCATTAGTTTGTATTAAGTATACACAAACACTAAAATGACACAATACATTATTTTGCCCAGCGGTCATGTCAGCAGTGTGACCATGGATGCACAAGCACTTTACTGGCACACAAATTATTTCCCCAAGTGACACCTTCAGTAAGATTTCTTAGTATGCACAAGCACTAAAATAAAACATTCACCCAAGTGACCCCTACAGTATTATGTTCAGGTATCCCCAACACCAAAATAAAATGTTTCCCCTAGCGACTCCTTTGGTAATATGTCCTGGCATGCAAAAGCACCAAAATTAATAATTTCCCCAAGTGACCCCTTCAGTAAAAATGTCCTGGTAAGCACAAGCCAGCCAATCTCCCCTCACATATCTGTATTCGCACGGAAAATTGCTGCTTATTGGCATAAGTGCAGAGGTATTTCCACACCGAGGATTCAAATGAGCTCATACACATACGTGTAAAGCCCAATAACAGTGTAGTATTTGTCCCACTAACACTTATGCATTAAGCATGTTACACTTTTGCAACAAGGGCGTTTTAATAAAAAGTCCTCCACATTTCTGTAGTCCTCCTGAAAGTCTGGAATTTGCATAACCACATAACACCACTCTTTGCAGTTAACTGCTAAGAAAATGTGAAGCCCCCAACTATGAATACCACCTTTCATCTTATTGTAGCATGTTTTGTCTTTGCCACATGGCCATAAAGGGGCTGAAAAGGGTCTTTAGAACAGTTCACTCACCTGGTCAACAAACTCAAATAAAATATTAAATAAAAGGGAAAGACTAGAAATGAGGAAGCAGAGACATTGGCCTCCCAGGTGAAAAGGGATTTGGACCTGGACTAAAGACTCTGGGTGAGGTTGTGAAGACAGAGAAAAGTTTTTCTTTGGAATGAAAAAGCTAGCGGTAATTTATAGAACAAAGTGAGATGGTCAGCCTGTAGCTGCAACACTTAGGCCTGCAACCACTGAGGTTAGAATTCTTCTTCGTCTTTCAGATTTCCCCAGTTAGGGATTGCCACAGCAGATCACCTGTCTACTCATGATTGGCAGTGGAATTTTTATAGTGTTGAGTTGCCAGCCCAGCGACCAACCTTCTACAGAAGGCACACACTCACACCTAGGGCCAATTTAGAGTGTCCGATCCACCTACAGCATGTCTTTGGGATGTGGGAAGAAACCAGAGCACCCGGAGAAAACCCATGCAACCACAAGGAGAACATGCAGACTCCACACAGAAGGCACCCCAGCTGAGGATCGAACCGGAGAACCTCTTGCTGTGAAGCGGCAATGCTAACTGCTGCACCACCGTGGCCACCCAACCACAGAGGTTAGAATAAGGGACTTAATTTACCTGAACACTGCTGGGAGTTATTATGCCAGACTGAACTTTGAGTTGTGTGCCTGAAGAAAACTGTGAGTAGCCCGCATAGCATTAACTTCTGGACAAAAGTAAAATAAAAGTTATGCCAATCTGGACTGCTTACATTTTTGCATAATTGTTCACGAGCTAATTCATTAAAATCTCTATTGTTTCTGTCCTCTTTTTTTGTCTGATGTCATTTACCACCTGTATTCTACAAACTATAGAAATGTGAGCAGTAATCATTTCAAAAGTCGTTTAATAAGATATATCATTTACATGGCCATTTGGCATTACCCAGTCCAAGACACGAACAATTCCAGAAGTTGCAACTTATTTGCAAACCTAAAGTAAACACAGTATTCATTAAGTTTGCACCCCACAAATATTACCCATAACACCATATAAATGACCATGACGAAGATATACAGCAATTAAATGATCTTTATCACAATCTTTTTTCTAAAACATTCATTTTCACTGTGTTTTTAATAAACTTGATAGGCTGTCTGCAACCCTACATAAGCTCCTGGTACTAAAGTTCTGTACTCTGCAAGAATATATATTGTGGTTTTGTACTGTTGTACTAGGAATCAGACAACATAACAAACCCAATTTAAGACTATTTCTTATTTATTTATTTGTTTCTTTATTTGTAACATGCTCTGGATGTTTAAGTGGGCTAAATTAAGCAACCATAATAAAACTAATAAATTCAGACATAACATCTGTAAAAACATAACTGTTTCCAGGTTGTCAACTCCGTGAAAAAAACGTCCACATCACGTCTAAAAAACACAGCTGTATACAAGACAAAGGCAGACTTTTACAATTATAGGATTAAGCTGAGAAGAACAGATTATGTGCCATCCAAAACTCATGAAAACTGTCACTGAAGTTTTCTTTCAAAAGATCCTGCCAAGAAAAGACAATCCTCCTAAAATATATAAAAAGAAGAATCATAACAGCTCAATAGCAATGATTTTATATCAGGACTTTATTAGCGCATTTAAAGGGACTGTAGAATTTGTGACTGGGAAACACCTTGGCAACTGGTGTAGGAGCACACCATCAGGGCTTTAATTAGAACGATTAACTTTGTCTCATTTCTGCACCTGAACGTTTTACGTAATTTGGAAGTAATTCTAAAGAAATGATGTACTTGCTGGTTTGCATTTCATCCTGACATGATGCACATTTGTTACTTATTGTTAATGCTTGCATTTCAAATTAAGAGGAAGCTCATTTCAGCTGGAGGCAGATCGTATCGAGCTTACCTTCCTTCTTTCACTGATGTCATTGGTTGCTGCGGTTTCTGACTGATTGGCTTTTGTAAACCAATGTTGTTGCTTCTGCATTTGTCCTTGTGGTCCCTGACCTCTTTGTTTTGAGATGTCGTTGCTTTTTTGATAATGCTAATGGATCTGGATATAGCTTAATAACACGAGATGGCTTTGCCTTTTTACATCTGTTTTGCTGCCTGGATGTGATTCGAAGAATTTTTCTGAACTCAGATGACTCAGTCATCTTGACAGATGTACACCATTTTTATTCACATTCACGAGACTGTCTGATGAAGTTCACATAGACCTGTTTATTTTTGTCTTACAATCCTGCATTTTGGTTTTGACCTTTCTGTACTCTATTTTGTTGCACTGAAATTTAGGCATATTTATATATTCGTAATATTTATTGAATTGGTTTAGAGCTTAGACTTGACTGATTGATTTCTTCATTAATTTTGGTTGGGATCCAGTGAAAAAGATGAAATAGCTGGAAACTTATTGTAAATGATTTGATTGTGGCAAACAGGAGAAACATAAATAAGCCAGATAGTGACCCATAGACTTAATATGGTATAGCTCTGTAGAAAGGTTGAAGGAGTGGGGTCTACTGAATAACAACTTCCTTTATAATGTTCAAATGAAGGTCTGAAGTGTAGGCCTAATGTATTCTTGACTACAATTATAATCTGGAGCTGTGTTAAGAAAATGTTGGCAAATGTATGGATCACAAAAATACAAGGCAAGAGAGTCACAAGACCATTTACACCTTGCCAAGATCCACTCTCATGTTGTACCCCCTTCTCAAGAAGGGTAAAGCAGGTCAGTGCCAGAGTAAATTTATTGGTGCCCATCCAGTTATCCAGGATTAACCTGAAAAAGGCTAGGGTGTCACTTTGTTTAACGTACAGGCAACATCTGCTCCAGTGGTGGAGTAGGTGTTGGCTAATAAATTTGCCTCTCCAGTGCATTTTATTTACCTGCAGGTGGTAATGGTATTAATGAGACTATTTAAATTATGAAGATACAGGAAATCAAGGAGGGTATGGCCTTTAATGATGTGTAATGCAAAGCACAGATAACCCTATAAGAACATATAAGAAACTAACAAAAGGGGTAGTATTTCAAGTCTTTCCTGGTAGCTCAGAAAATTTTGTGCAACAAACTTCTTGGTTATGTGTCTCCAGGGCCCTTTCAGTTGCTTAATATGTCCAGGAAAGTAAATTCCCAAAGGGGGCATTTTTACTGAATAATTAGTCTAATCAGAGTTGCAAACAGGGGGATGGCAACTCTTTTAACCAGAATCAGTTTTGTTCAGAACTGTGCTTAAGGATATATTTTATGGTATGCAAAATGCAATGATGCTCTGCTCAGGAGATGGTTATCCAGTGTGCTGATGGAGGTCAAATGTTGAACCTTATGAACTGTAAACCAGCATGATTTCCTGGCACAGATAAATGTATGAAAGAATTGTGCAACTCTTGTATGCTAATCAGCATCAGTCATGAGGCAATATGAAAAGGAAACTTGTTTCTGAATACTCTAGGTTTGCTGTTTCTAATCATGTCATGTAATTGTTTTGCCTTTGATCCCATGCATTTCTCTGTTATTGCCGGACCAGTTCTCATTTGGATAAACATCAGAGCCATAAAGACTCCTTCGTTCTCATGTGATTATCTAATACATTTGCATTTAGTGATGTTTCCTTCTGTTGTATTACTTCCAACATCATGTATATCTATCTGCATTTCGAAGTTTGTTTTGTTGTGCTTAGATTGCTCTCTGTTTATCTGGCTTCATCTCAAGTCTTGAATGAATGAAGTAAGAAAGAAAGATTTGGGATGGAAAGAGATTTAAATGACAATACAGGATCCCCCGTGATAAACTAGCAAGTGAAGTGGCAGTGTCTCTGTTAAGTCCTATGTTATTGCTTAATACTGTAAATGTTAACTACTTAATTATTTACTCGGATGCTTGTGGTAAAAAAAAGTTTTGAATTACTAAATTTTCAAGTCATTGTATTGCGCTGCTGTCTGTTTTCTTTAGTACATTTAATTGCATTGCTATTAATTAGTTTTTGAATTACATTTCTCACTAATGTGTGGATACAATTCTGGCAGTTGGCATAGAGGGTAAAGTTGTGAGCCATTGTTTCAGTGGTTCATTGGTATATACCAGGCTAATGACCACCAGTGGTTCATGGGTTCATTGGTATATACCAGGCCTAAGGCCACCAGTGGTTCATGGGTTCATTGGTATATACAAGGCTAATGACCACCAGTGGTTCATGGGTCCATTGGTATATACCAGGCTAATGACCACCAGTGGTTCATGGATTCATTGGTATATACCAGGCTAATGACCACCAGTGGTTCATGGGTTCATTGGTACATACCAAGCTAATGACCACCAGTGGTTCATGGGTTCATTGGTATATACCAGGCTAATGACCACCAGTGGTTCATAGGTTCATTGGTATAGACCAGGCTAATGACCACCAGTGGTTCATGGGTTCATTGGTATATACCAGGCTAATGACCACCAGTGGTTCATAGGTTCATTGGTATATACCAGGCTAATGACCATCAGTGGTTCATGGGTTCATTGGTATATACCAGGTTAATGACCACCAGGGCCTTTATAAGCAAAGCTGTATATCCCAACCCAATTGTGTCCCTGTGTATTATGGGCATTTATTAGGAAGGGGGGTGTTAGTTAGAAAGTTTCTAAAGGTTATGTTGGGGGAAAATAGGTCACTTTGGGCATAGATACTGTCTGCCTCTGTCTATCACAAACAGGCCAGTCCTGGGATGAATTTCTGATTTCCCATCCATTGGTCAAGATTGCCTTTAAATAGGATTAGGGACATGCTCCACTTCACATGGACTGACAGACTGTTCCAGAGCTTGGGGTCCTCTAGGGTGCGTATCTGTTTCACCAACATGTCCTATTTATGTCACAAGCAAAATTTAAATTCTTGGATCTAGTGGCTCTGATGCTGTTCATTTGGTGAATGTGCAAAACATTCATCAGAGCTGGATCCAAGGATGCCTTGTATGCCAGACATCGATCACCTCACAGTAGATTGTAGGAGATAAAGTATATAAAACATTCATCACAGCTGGATCCAAGGATGCCTTGTATGCCAGACATAGATCACCTCTAAGTAACCTGTAGGAGATCGACTATATAAAACATTCATCAGAGGGGGATCCAAGGATGCCTTGTATGCCAGACATAGATCACCTCTCAGTAACCTGTAGGAGATCAAGTATATTGATAGGGCTTTAAGGCAATCCACATAAGACAATGTGTTTTTACCCTGGATTGGATTCTCCTGCTAAGAAACCTTGGTGGGCATTCCAACTGTGCTGAAGGAGGCATTACACTTGATGCTGGGTCTGATAAGGGCAGAATAAAGTGGCAAAATGAATTCCTTGGACCTAGGTGCCATGTCCTTACCTATACGTTTGTCAACATAGAATGATCTTCTCACTACCTTGGCCACATGTTGGTCAAAGGCCAGATTACTGTTTACGTATATTCCCAGATCTTTGACTATCGGGTCAACTCTTAGAGGTGTTTTATTGGGGTCTATATTATATTATCAAAAAGACAGGTCAGCAAACAGCACTTACATTGAAAATGCCATTCAGCAAATTTGCTCTTGTGGGGGGGCAATGCCCCCCCCCCACTAATTATATATAACAACTCCAAGATCGCCCTACAGTGAGGCAAGGGCAAGTTTTCCGATCTTCACTGTACCGCAATCTCACTATGAACAGTTCGCTGAACGGCATTTTCAATGTAATTGCTGTTCGCTGACCTGTCTTTTCGATAATATAATATAGACCCAATTTATTTATGGAGTAATTAGCCTGGGTGGGCATTTTCCCAAAGCGCATTATAATGCATTTTTTGGTATTGCATTTTAATCCATGACTTTGGTATCAGTCATTTGTATGTGTTAGACCCTAAAATAGGATGTTAGTGTTGTGAGGGGAATCTATAATAACTCCCAATTTACAGTCATCTGTGAATGTGGTGAAGCAGAAACCTTTGATGTTTCCCTGACTTCTGAGAACTAGATGCCAAACTGGATCTGGCCAAGCACTGAGGCCTGGGGTATTCCACTGGTGACCAGTTGGTGGAGGTAGTCTCACCAATCCTGCCTTCTTTGGTCCTGTCTGTGAGCCAGCTGACAATCAAGTGAGTTATGCCTAGTTTGGAGAGTTTGTGAACAATACCCGAGTGCGGTATTACATTGAATGCCTTGGCTAAGTCAATGTACATGGTATGGACTGCTTTCCCCTCATCTATTGCCTTGGTGACCCTCTTGAAGAAGTCTAAAAGGTTAAGTAAGCAGGACCTTCCCTTATCAAAGCCAAATTGGGATAGGTCCAGTGTTTGTAGGTTGCCAATGTCATTTTTGATCATTTCCATGATAATTCATTCCATGGCTTTGAACATTAGACTTGTCAGACTGATAGGTATGTAGCTTTTGGGGTTGGTTGATGGTCCACCCTTATGAATAAGGATGACAATTGTGGTCCTCCGTTCACTTAGTACATAACTTGTTTTGAGGTTGTAGTTGAAGAGTGTCTCAAGTGGCCCTGATAGGTCATGTTTTAGACTATTTAGGAGGCAGGCAGGGATATTATCAGGGCTCACTGAGGCAGTGTTTTTGGCTTTAGCAAGTGCCACCAGGACCTTCTCCCTGCATCATAGTTGGGGGGTATTCTAGAAGGAATTTCACAGGGGGTAGCATGGGGAGAGAAGTGGAGAAGGAAGTTAAATTTATTAGTCAGTAGATTCGCTGACACCCTGATCAGTGGAAGTGGTAGCATTTACCACAAATCCAGCACACGGCTGTGTGTTAACTTTAATGTTCCTGACATAGCTGAAGAAGAAGAACTTGTGATTGTTCATAGCCTGAGAGGCTATTGAGAAGTGATCTATGGCTGGCATGTAAGGCATCTTCAGATCCAGCTCTCTTGGATCTCTTGCACATCCACAAAAGAAACAGTACCAGAAACACTAGATCCAAGGATTTGAACTTTGTCTGATGTATAAAAAGGACATGCTAGAGAGACTGATATGTCTCAAAGGATTCCCTACCTAGGGAATAGCCTCCCCATCCATATGAAACAGCCTTCACCCCGACCCTATGTAAATGAAACTTTGACCATTGAATGGGAAGTTATAACTTCACCCCTGATCTGACCGCCATGTCACTGAGGTTAACAGTAAGTAAAATAATCCCCAGCTAACATGCCCCCTGACATAACCCTTAGCTAAACTAATATACCCTATTGAACATAATAGATTCCCAAGGTACTCAGGACAGAATTGGGTTGAGTTGCACAGCTAGGCTTATAAAGACCCTTGTGGTCATTAGCTTAGTAAAAAGCTATGAACCTCAGTATTACTCTGTGATACAGAGAAAATAGCTGCATTAAAACAGATGCTCCTTATTATAGTCCAAGGAAGAGAAGGATGGTAAATTGCAGCTTGCAAATTCTAATTGTAGGGACGCCAAAAAAATAGTAAGCTATTCATTCTTTTATTCCATGTTTTAACACTGAAACCAGTTGATATGAGTTTGTGTGTGTGTGTGTGTGTGTGTGTGTGTGTGTGTGTGTGTGTGTGTGTGTGTGTGTGTGTGTGTGTGTGTGTGTGTGTGTGTGTGTATATGTGTGTGTGTGTATACGCGTGTGTGCATGTGTGTGTGTGCATATGTGTGTGTGTGCGCATGTGTGTGTGTGCATGTGTGTATGTGTATGGAAGTGTGAGTGTGTGTGCCATACCTCCCAACCATCTCGAATTACTCAGTTTTTACCGAGTTTTGGGGTCCAAATAATGGGGTGCATGATTTACGAGTGGCACCCCTTAATTTCTGAATTTCCCAGCACTTTATTTTAAATTTTTACTTCCCGGCTTTTTGAGGTGATGTCATCAAGTGCGTGATGACATCAGCTCCATGAAACAGCCTGCCAGCCTGTTGAAATTGAGCTCAAGGGCTCAACGCGCATGTATTTCCGGCTGCTCAAATTTCTGATGCTTAGCGGGTACAACCATGATATGAGGCTGTCGAGATCTATGTTGCAGTGCCTACAGAAAAGCGAGCTGCCGACTGCTGTTGATGGAGGGATGAAACCAAAGGTTGAATGAACTGCTGTTTCTATGCTGTGCTGCTGCCATAGGAATGGATGTTAGAAGACACTACCTACGAAGGTTAGAAGTGCTGCTGCCATTGTCAATGCCTGCCAGATATACATCTCCTGCTGAAGAAATGTAGGTAAGTAGATGGGTCAACTACACAGTTCTGTAGTGGAAGACGGAGTCTGACTTTTACGTCACTTTGTTTAATTTATGAATGCATAATCTGGTGTTTTATGAAGAGTAGCCACCATGTACAGAGATTTCCCCAAGGAAAGCTATCATGTGGAGGTATTTACATGATTCTGTAAAGGAAGTCTGAATTTTAGGTGAACTTGACTAAGATATATTTTCCAACACTAGTGTTTTATTGAACTGGTGTCAGGTGTCTATGCCTCTGTGGAAGAGAGATCCAGGACTTTAAAATACAGAGTACCTAAGAAAATCATTACAAGGACATTTTTGGCTGACATTGTACCTTCACTATTTTTTGACAGCAGACCTTAAGACACTATTGATATGGACCTTGTGAACCCTGTGAACAGTGCCCTGGTAATCTGACATGGTTTCTTTATGATGGAGAAGAGATGTCCATTGAAAAGCTAAAACCTGTACAATATATTAGAATTCCCAGTGAATGTCAAAATATATAGAAAGTAGTGTTTCCTGTTGGACAAAATTAATTTTCTATCAGTTGTTACAAAGAGAAAGCCAAGTCCCAACATAGAGGTTTCTTTATGGTGGAGAAGAGATGTCCATTTAAAAGCTAAAACCTGTACAATATGTTAGAATTCCCAGTGAATGTCAAAATATATAGAAAGTAGTGTCTCCTGTTGGACTAGATCCCTAGTCATGTGTGTGTAATGCCCCATGTAACTATAGGAGTTACTCAGGCGCAAACCTTGCACCTTGAGTACAGGTAACAAGAGCCTAAGTCCCTACCCACCACCCCTTATGAAAACTCTCCAGATTTATGCCTCATGTTTTTGTTCTGTTCCTCAAAATCTGTGGTTTTCTGGATTTTTGTGGCAAGTAAATGAAGGACTGAATTCACTAAATAATGACAGGCATTTGAATTTCAGTGTTCATATTCTTCAGAATATAAACAGTATCACAAAACATTTTATTCTAGCAATTTTCTAAGTTTATAAGATCAGTATTTGAAATGTGTCCCTATTTTGGGGCTGTATTCCTCTATTATTGGCTTTGTCCAGTTTATTTTTTTTTTGTGCTAAGAGGTTGAGAGCTATGGTGAGAAGTGAGAACTGAATTCTATATTCCCCCATTATTGGCTTTGTCCGGGTTTTTTGTGCTAAGAGGTTGAGAGCTATGGTGAGAAGTGAGAACTGAATTCTCTATATCCCCATTATTGGCTTTGTCCAGTTTTTTTGTGCGAAGAGATTGAGAGCTATAGTGAGAAGTGAGAACTGAAGTCACTAAATGATAGCCATTTAAGTTCAGGAAACTGCTGATTTGGCATAGTGGTATGTTACTCTGATTGTAGTGCACAGGGTCCTGGGTTCAAGTCTTAGCAGTGAAACGGTGATAGCACATTTTATTCTAGCAACTTCCAACATTATACAAGCAATTTTTAAAACGTGTCCCTGGTTTTTGTGCTTTTGTCCCCCCCCCAATACATTTTTTTCCAGATTTCTTGTGCAGCAAAGTTGACAGATACAGTTGAGTGTCTAGTGGATTTTACAAGGAGCTGAGAGAGCTTCAATGTAAGAGATGTTTAGTGTTGCTTATACTGAGCCTGTTTGCATTGTTAATAGCATAACAGGTTAAATACTTGCTTTCAATGCAGAAAGCTGTGGGTTCTACTCCCACAGTATTTAGATACATTGCAAATACTATACTGTGTTGTACTTTTAAAGGGGGTGGGTGTAACAAGTCAAGAGTGTAGCTGCAGATACAACAGAAGTTAGAAAATGTCATACACAAGGGCATTTGTGTCTCAGTGGAAAGAGCAAAAATATCATGAACCCAAATTCAGGAACAGAAAATCATAATTATGTTCTGTGCTGCATTATAAGAAAAATATTTTTAAACAAGTACAGTACATTTTCCAGCATTCAAGATAAAACATTTTTCCACTGCAGACAGTGGAGAAGAAAGAGTGGACAGTTAACAATACCTGGATTACAATTATAGTTTTGATGCATCAGGATAAATGTAGGAGAGGGTCTGCCAGTACTTGGACTAAAAATTGGAAGTCTTAAAACATGCAGTTCACCTAGTTTATTTTGTTGTGCAGCTATTGAGTTGGTCTGATAACACAAAATAGAGTAAGTCAAGCAAAAAAATGAAATTGAAAATAAGTTCGAGAAGCTGTGCAAGATTCCCATGGCTTACACTATATATATATATATATATATATATATATATATATATATATATATATATATATATATATATATATGTGTGTGTGTGTGTGTGTGTGTGTGTGTGTGTGTGTAAGTAGACTTTTATGATTGAAATGTTCTGAATTGGCCAGTTTTGTCATTATTGTGTCATGCATTTTGTTTCATTGCCTACTGGAAAAATGTTCAAACAATAAATTTAAAATGTGGTCCAAGTCTAACAAGTATACTGTATTATACAAGGAATATAATTTAATAAAGTCAGGAAGGTGTATCAAAGAACATATGTATGTTTCTTGTTTTGTGTGCAAGGGGCCTATGATTTGAAAACAGCCCAAAGGTAATCTTTATCCACCACTGGCCAGATGCATTTTCTTTGGATGTGGCGTGGGTTTCAATGATGTTTCAATGAATGTGAGTTTTAAGGGTAGTGAAGTTTTAATGCTAAGTCTGTTTTCATTGTGAGACAGTATTGCTTTGTTTAGCAGATGTCTATTAGTGTTTGTGCATTGTGCTATAAAATGTAAAAATAAAATCCAAATAATCATTGTAGAAGTAAAGCAGTATGCACATTAGTGTTTATGGTAAATGGGGCGAAATAGCCAGGTAATGGAACAGTGGAATGGCTGCAGGGGGACTCTGGTGTCATATTTTGGTTGTCTGTTCTTCAGTTTGTTTTATAAAGTTATCCCACAACTTCATCAGAGTGGGTGGGGCTACATAATTATGTATGCAAATTTTATGTTAATCAGTGTACAGATTTGTACCTATTTTTCGTGGGCCTTGTCCGGATTTTTGAAGTTCCCAGGTTGAGAGGTATGGTGTGTGCATATATGTGTACATATGTGCCTGTACATGTGTGTGTGTGTGTGTGTGTGTGTGTGTGTGTGTGTGTGTGTGTGTGTGTGTGTGTGTGTGTGTGTGTGTGTGTTTGTGTGTATGTACGTCCATGTGAGTATGTGTGTGTACGTGTATGTGTTTTATGTGCATGAATACTGTCCTCACTGAGATTTGTATTCTGCAGAAACCTTAGTAATCTTAGTCACTGATGGCAACACAGGATGCACTTCAGCATTTATAGATGAATAAAAATATGAGATGAACATTAACCAAGTGTGAGCATATAATTCTGTATCTGTATTACTTTTAATGATTTAAAAATTACTGTAAAATTAAACCTTATGAAGGCAGGCACTGGCTGAAGAACAGAAAAAAAAAACAGACAGAGCTTGTTCCCCCACCAGTGTTATCTAAATCGCTAAGAAAGAAAAAAGGGAATGTAAAAAAGATTTGGCTGGAAAGACTTTGCTTATGCAATAATGCAAAATCTTAGGGGCAACAACTACAGCAAGAAGGAAAGTATAGGAAACAGGAAACTTGTCCTGATATGCATGCAATGAATAAAACAGATATTCTTCTAAGAAACAAAACTTCAAGGAAGACTATTTTGAAAAAGTACTAGACAGATCTTGATATGGCATAGTGCAGGACTTGATGACATTTCTGAAAGTGAAGCTACATTCCTTTGAAAAACTATAAATCTACAGAAGTACCCACCCCATATTGTACCCATATAGTAAAAGCATATCAGCACTATTGATATGCCTTGATCTCTTACATTGTTTCTCATTACTATCTCAAATTATGACATCTCAGGGTTGTATCTGTAACTACCAAAGTGATTCATCAGCAAGATTCCTGCTGATGTCTGTGCATTCAAAAAAATGTTACCTCTCAGAGTTAGCATTTTTTCAATGAAGGTTACTTTCAAAAAAGTCAGTCACTAGAAAAGCTCCCCAGGACTTAGTACTATGTCTGCTCCTTGTTGGCATCTATTTCTCTGAAGTGGAAGCAAACGCTGAAAGTTTGTGACTGTATAAATTTGCAGATGGTTGCAAACTGGAAGTTATCACAGACTCCACTACAGATACTAGCATTCTTTAAGAAGGCCTATCTATGACTAACAAATGGTGCCAAAGCCACAGTCTTAAACTCACAGCTAAGAATTGTATAACTGTACCCTTAGGGAAGTCAACCATCCCAGCTAATAGCCATGCTGATAAAAATGCCTCAGAGAGTCAAACCACTGTAGCCTTACATTCAACCACCACTCAGCCACAGTTGTGAGGAAATCATTTTAAGTTGTGTAACTTATAAGTAAAGGCATGGCATCTAGGTCCAAAGCGGTCATTATCCTACTGTCCTCATCAGACCAATCACAGACTACAAAGCTCCTCTCAGTAGGTACCTGAAAAGGCATATGTAGCAACTAAAGTGACCTCAGAGATTCCTCACAAAAAGAATACAAAGTGTAACAAAGCTGCCTTATGTAGAGTGCCTTAAAGCCCTTTCCCTCTACTCAGTCTCCTATAGATTTCTGAGGGGTGATCTATGCCTGGCTTACAAGGCATCTGCAGTCCCCACACTTATGAATCTCCTGCATATTCATAAGTTGAACACTACCAGAAATACATGAACTAGGGATCTGAGTTTTGTTTGTGACATAAATATAACATGCTGGAGGGAGAGATATGAGTCCCAAAGAATGCCCCTCCTATGGAACAGTTTTCCCATCCATGTGAAGCTGAGTTTGTCTATTACCCAATTTAAGCTCAACCTAGACCAGTGGATGGCAAATAGGAAATTCACACTGGGCCTAGCAACCATGGCCCTTACGGGCCAACGTAGCTTATAAATGCCCATTCCTCAGTGTCCTATTTGAATAATAGACGTCATTATTCTATCTGGAAAATTTGGTTAAGCTTAAAAAGGTCCCCCCCAGGTCATTACCACAGTGACAATCTACGAATCTATAAAAGATTTAATTTTTTCTGACATCATGTCATCTCAAAACTGCTACATTTAAGTACAGGGGTGCAGGCTTCATGGCATAGCCCCCTGTATACTGTAGTAAGAGTGCTGCCCCTAAAAGAATTTTTATTTTTGTCTTTCTAGTTGTAAACACCCAGTTGTAATTCCTTTGGTTGTCATCTAACGTGGCATTAGTAGAGTTTTTGATCACTTGTCATGCATTCCAAACAGGTTAACACTAAATAAATGATACTGCTAATAGTATATATATATATATATATATATATATATATATATATATATATATATATATGTATAGCAAATACATATATAAAAACAATAATTGAGTATAACACCCCATCTGGGATGTACCTCTCCAAAATCTGCACCAATTGGAAAGGCCACTAAAATATCTCATAAAGAGAATCCATGGCCTCCAATACCTGTCCTATGCAGACAGGCACAAATCACTATCACTCTACTCTGTATCATACAGATTGCTCAGGAGTGATCTGTGTCTCACCCATATATATATATATATATATATATATATATATATATAGAGAGAGAGAGAGAGAGAGATTTTTTTTTTGCAGGGGCAAGCCCCCCATAAAGTAAATTATACTGCAATATTTCAAATTTGATCAATTGATATTTAGGAAAGGGATTTCCAGGATGGCTGCACATTGAGTAACAGCTTAATTATAGCTCTCCCAGTGTGAAACAGACATTCAATAGAGAAGGGTAGTAAAAGTACAGTTTTGTACCTACCATAAATGTAGATGTTCGAGGATCCACATTGCTGCAGTCATAACCTGTGGGGGTAGTCCGCTGTCCTCGGTCGGCCCGAATACCAAAGAGCTAGGCTGGCGTCGGTCTTTGTCGCCCAGCGCTGACGTCAGTACGTAGTAGTACTTAAGCGCATGACCGACGCCATAACCTCAGTCTTTCTTGCCCCAGATGTCAGAAGGCCTAAAAATGAAAGGCCAGAGCCAAAATAGTAAACACCCAACAACCACCATTGTGGAAATAAAAAGTATCCCAAAAAGAAAATCCAGCAACCACGAACTATAGAGGGGAAGGAGGGAGGGAAAATAGGACTGCAGCAATGTGGATCCTCAAACATCTACATTTATGGTAGGTACAAAACTGTACTATGTTGTTCGTCTCACATTGCTGCAGTCATAACCTGTGGGTAGAATCCCAAAGCAAAGGAAAAGGGAGGCCGGCAAACTAAAAAGCATTAGGGGCTGCTAATATGCCCTGTAAAACTGCAGTGGCAAACCCAGCCCTGGACTTGGAATAAAGAGGGAGATGGTAATGCTTAGTAAAAGTGTGAACTGAACTCCAAGTAGCTGCCTCCAAAATATCCTTAGTAGCTACCCCCCTCAAAAAGGCAGTAGATGTGGCAGTAGCCCTAGTAGAATGAGGTCTGATCCCAGCAGGAACATTCTTCCCATGATGAGAATAACAAAAAGCAATACAGTGACCAATCCACTTAGAAATAGTTTGCTTTGAAACAGCTTTTCCTTGTGAACCCAAAGCAAAGGAAATAAATAACTGTTGAGTCTGCCTGAACTCTTTAGTTCTGCTCAAATAATAACGTAGCTGCCTGTGGATGTCCAAAGAATGCAAGACTTTTTCCCCCTTATTTTGGGGATCAGCATAAAAAGTAGGTAAATGAATAGACTGGTTCAAGGCCACATTAGAAATCACTTTAGGCATAAAAGTAGGGTTAGTACGCAAAGAAACTCTATCCTTATGGAATATTAGAAAGGGTTCAACTGCCATGAGTGCCTGTAATTCAGATACCCTCCTAGCAGAAGTAATGGCCAACAAAAAAGCAGTCTTCCAAGACAAAAACTTCAACTCAGACGAAGCTGCAGGTTCAAAAGGAGGTAAAGTAAGCTTCTCCAACACAAAATTGAGATCCCAGGAAGGAGTAGGAGCTCTACGTGGGGGTCTTATATTTTTTGCCCCTCTAAGAAATTGTTTAAACAAAGGGTGGGAAAATAAAGGAGGGTCACAATCATAGTGAGCAGAAATGGCTGCAGCATGAACCTTCACAGAAGAAAATGACAAACCCTTGTCCAGTAATTCAGTAAGATACTGTAGTGCAAAACTCAAATTAGGTACTGAAACATCAAAGCCCTTAGCTGTGCTCCAAAGAAAAAATCTCCTCCATTTATCAGCATAAACGCTTTGTACTAGGCCGCCTGGCTTCCAAAATGACATCTAAAACCTGTTGAGGAAGCTGAGACCCCACCGGCTCTAATACAGAATACGCCAGGCTGTTAGATGCAGGGACTGCACCCTGACATTGAGGAAATGATTGTTTGACTGGGATAACAAGTGAGGAATCAGTGGCAAAGGCCAAGGGGGGGGGTCCTGAATTAAACTCCTCAGCAGAGGATACCAATGCTGACGTAGCCAATCTGGTGCTATTAGAATCATGCAAGGCTTGTCCCGCCTGACTTTCAAGAGTACCTTGGGAAGAAGAGGCAGAGGGGGGAAAGCATAGACGTGAAGGTTGTTCCAACTGAAAGATAGAGCATCCACTTTCCAAGCTTTTGGGTGGAACATCTTTGTGCAAAATTTTGGCAGTTGAAAATTCAGTGGAGAAGCGAACAGATCTATGTCTGGAGTTCCCCAAGCCACGGTCAACTGTTGGAATACCTGAGGGTCCAATTTCCACTCGTGGGGATCCACAATTTGTCTGCTCAATACATCTGCTAGGGAGTTCTGTGCTCCTGGCAGAAACCGTGCTTGAAGATTGATGTGCAAACTCAGAGCAGTCTCCCACAATATCATTGCTTGTCTGCAAAGAGGGTAAGAATGGGTTCCCCCCTGCTTGTTGATGTACCACATGACTGTTGTGTTGTCTGTTCGAATCAACACCTGTCCCGGCTGAAGTAGGTCCTTGAAGGTCATCAAGGCAAATTGGACTGCTAACATCTCCTTCATGTTGATATGCAAATGTAGTAGTTTGGGAGGCCACGTGTCTTGTATCCATTTCCCATTGAAGTGTGTTCCCAAGCCAAGTCCGAGGCATCCGTCGTTATGATCTGACTCGCCTCTGGTCGGGTCACAGAGTGTCCCCTGTTTAGGTGACATTCCTGAGCCCACCGCAAGAATTCCTTCTGGATGCAAGGTATTATCCGAATGACAGTGTCCAAACCGTGGCAGTGTTGAGTCCATACACTTTTGAGATACCATTGTAGCTTCCTCATATGCAGTTTGGCATTGGGAAGTACTAGAATGCAAGATGCCATGAACCCCAAGGCTTGAAGGACTGTCCTTGCAGTCAGCCTGGACATTACTGATAACTGCTGGAAGTATAGATGAAGAGTTCTTTGTTTGTCCGGGGTCAGAAATGCCATCTGAGAAGCTGTATTCTGTCTCACACCCAGAAAGCACATGTCCTGAGAGGGCACTAGACTGGACTTTATTTCGTTCACAGAATACCCTAGGCACCTTAAAACTGCCATTACATACTGGAGATGTTGTAGCAACTTGTCTTTGTCTTGAGCAAGAATCAGGCAATCGTCCAGATAAGGATAAATTTGTATTCCCCTCTGTCTGAAGAAAGCAATTACAGGAGCCAGAACTTTTGTGAACACCCTGGGCACAGTAGATAAACCAAAGGGCAATGCAGAGAACTGATAATGAGAAGTACCAGCCCAAAATCTCAGGAATCTCCTGCAGCTGGGCCTGATAGGGATGTGAAGATAGGCCTCTTTGAGATCCAGGGTTACCATCCAGTGATCTTTGCCTAGCATAGGCAGAAGTTGTTGTAATGTTAACATCTTGAACTTTGGAATGTCTAGGTAGGTATTGAGAATGGACAAATCCAGAATTGGCCTCCAAGTGTTTCCTTTCTTTGGCACTAGGAATAGATGGGAATAAAATCCTAGGCCTACTTCTGATGGAGGGACCACCTGAATTGCCTCCATCTGCAAAAGCAAAGAAATTTGCTCCTGAGCCTCCAGCCTTTGCTGAGGAGGCACATCCGGCATGCCTTTGAAAGGAGGAAAAGTGTGAAAATAAAACTTGTAACCTTGATTTATTATATCCAACACCCATTTGTCCTGGGTGACCAAATGCCAGTTTTGTTTGAAAAGTCCCAACTTTCCTCCTAGAGGAGCTGCCAGAAAAGAAGGGTCTGGCAGCTGAAGATACAGGTCATTGGGTCTGTTTACGAAAAGGCTGACCCCTGCCCTCACCAGAAGACTGTGCAGGAGAACTCCAAGTCCTAGGTCTGAAAGAACCCTGAGAGTGAGCCCTGCCTCTACCACGTCTAGACCTGCCCTTAGACTGATAATCTGAAGAAGGGTAAGACCATCCTCTAGCAGGCCATTTCCTACTAAACTTAGGAGTTTACCCGCGTGTGTGTGTGTGTGTGTGTGTGTGTGTGTGTGTGTGTGTGTGTGTGTGTGTGTGTGTGTGTGTGTGTTTGTGTGTATGTGCGTGCATGTGAGTATGTGTGTGTACGTGTATGTGTTTTATGTGCATGAATACTGTCCTCACTGAGATTTGTATTCTGCAGAAACCTTAGTAATCTTAGTCACTGATGGCAACACAGGATGCACTTCAGCATTTATAGATGAATAAAATATGAGATGAACATTAACCAAGTGTGAGCATATAATTCTGTATCTGTATTACTTTTAATGATTTAAAAAATTACTGTAAAATTAAACCTTATGAAGGCAGGCACTGGCTGAAGAACAGAAAAAAAAAACAGACAGAGCTTGTTCCCCCACCAGTGTTATCCAAATCGCTAAGAAAGAAAAAAGGGAATGTAAAAAAGATTTGGCTGGAAAGACTTTGCTTATGCAATAATGCAAAATCTTAGGGGCAACAACTACAGCAAGAAGGAAAGTATAGGAAACAGGAAACTTGTCCTGATATACATGCAATGAATAAAAACAGATATTCTTCTAAGAAACAAAACTTCAAGGAAGACTATTTTGAAAAAGTACTAGACAGAGGTTGTTCCCCCACCAGTGTTATCCAAATCGCTTAGAAAGAAAAAAGGGAATGTAAAGAAGATTTGGCTGGAAAGACTTTGCTTATGCAATAATGCAAAATCTTAGGGGCAACAACTACAGCAAGAAGGAAAGTATAGGAAACAGGAAACTTGTCCTGATATGCATGCAATGAATAAAACAGATATTCTTCTAAGAAACAAAACTTCAAGGAAGACTATTTTGAAAAAGTACTAGACAGATCTTGATATGGCATAGTGCAGGACTTGATGACATTTCTGAAAGTGAAGCTACATTCCTTTGAAAAACTATAAATCTACAGAAGTACCCATCCCATGATGTACCCATATAGTAAAAGCATAGCAGCACTATTGATATGCCTTGATCTCTTACATTGTTTTCCATTACTATCTCAAATTATGACATCTCAGGGTAGTATCTGTAACTACCAAAGTGATTCATCAGCAAGATTCCTGCTGATGTCTGTGCATTCAAAAAAATGTTACCTCTCAGAGTTAGCATTTTTTCAATGAAGGTTACTTCCAAAAAAGTCAGTCACTAGAAAAGCTCCCCAGGACTTAGTACTATGTCTGCTCCTTGTTGGCATCTATTTCTCTGAAGTGGAAGCAAACGATGAAAGTTTGTGGCTGTATAAATTTGCAGATGGTTGCAAACTGGAAGTTATCACAGACTCCACTACAGATACTAGCATTCTTTAAGAAGGCCTATCTATGACTAACAAATGGTGCCAAAGCCACAGTCTTAAACTCACAGCTAAGAATTGTATAACTGTACCCTTAGGGAAGTCAACCATCCCAGCTAATAGCCATGCTGATAAAAATGCCTCAGAGATTCAAACCACTGTAGCCTTACCTTCAACCACCACTCGGCCACAGTTGTGAGGAAATCATTTTAAGTTGTGTAACTTATAAGTAAAGGCATGGCATCTAGGTCCAAAGCGGTAATTATCCTACTGTCCTCATCAGACCAATCACAGACTACAAAGCTCCTCTCAGTAGGTACCTGAATAGGCATATGTAGCAACTAAAGTGACCTCAGAGATTCCTCACAAAAAGAATACAAAGTGTAACAAAGCTGCCTTATGTAGAGTGCCTTAAAGCCCTTTCCCTCTACTCAGTCTCCTATAGATTTCTGAGGGGTGATCTATGCCTGGCTTACAAGGCATCTGCAGTCCCCACACTTATGAATCTCCTGCATATTCATAAGTTGAACACTACCAGAAATACATGAACTAGGGATCTGAGTTTTGTTTGTGACATAAATATAACATGCTGGAGGGAGAGATATGAGTCCCAAAGAATGCCCCTCCTATGGAACAGTGTTCCCATCCATGTGAAGCTGAGTTTGTCTATTACCCAATTTAAGCTCAACCTAGACCAGTGGATGGGAAATAGGAAATTCACACTGAGCCTAGCAACCATGGCCCTTATGGGCCAACGTAGCTTATAAATGAACATTCCTCAGTGTCCTATTTGAATAATAGACGTCATTATTCTATCTGGAAAACCTGGTTAAGCTTAAAAAGGTCCCCCCCAGGTCATTACCACAGTGACAATCTACGAATCTATAAAAGATTTAATTTTTTATGACATCATGTCATCTCAAAACTGCTACATTTAAGTACAAGGGTGCAGGCTTCATGGCATAGCCCCCTGTATATTGTAGTAAGAGTGCTGCCCCTAAAATAATTTTTATTTTTGTCTTTCTAGTTGTAAACACCCAGTTGTAATTCCTTTGTTGTCATCTAACGTGGCATTAGTAGAGTTTTTTGATCACTTGTCATGCATTCCAAACAGGTTAACACTAAATAAATGATACTGCTAATAGTATATATATATATACATATATATATATATATATATATATATATATATATATATATGTATAGCAAATACATATATAAAAACAATAATTGAGTATAACACCCCATCTGGGATGTACCTCTCCAAAATCTGCACCAATTGGAAAGGCCACTAAAATATCTCATAAAGAGAATCCATGGCCACCAATACATGTCCTATGTAGACAGGCACAAATCACTATCACTCTACTCTGTATCATACAGATTGCTCAGGAGTGATCTGTGTCTCACCTATATATATATATATATATATATATATATATATATGTGTGTATAGAGAGAGAGAGAGAGAGATTTTTTTTTTTTGCAGGGGCAAGCCCCCCATAAAGTAAATTATACTGCAATATTTCAAATTTGATCAATTGATATTTAGGAAAGGAATTTCCAGGATGGCTGCACATTGAGTAACAGCTTAATTATAGCTCTCCCAGTGTGAAACAGACATTCAATAGAGAAGGGTAGTAAACTTGTGTTTTTGTGTAAATCTCAGTAACTGGCTAGTAAGTGCACTGTCTGGATGCCAAGAAAAAAGAAATACAGAGGACCTGGAAAAAAATCGGCTACAAAAATTGAGGAAGAAACACAGACTGGGGAAGTTCTACAGTGGGTCAGCAAAACAATGCAATCTCCAGACATGAATTTCAGTAACCTGCAGGAAGATATAAGACAACTGCAAACAGACCTGGTTAAAATAAATGAAACACTGATGGAGTATATCAACACAGACAACAAAAGATTGGAAAAAAAAATAGAAGAAGATTTAAACAGATATTCAGATGAGGTGATAAAGCTGCAAAACTCAGAGGTAAGAATGAAGAAAAGGCTGGCTGAATATGAGACTGCTCAGGAAGAGATGTTTAAAAAATAACAGAATTAGAGGATAAAGCACATAGGGAAAACTTGAGATTTTCAGCTATATCAGACAAGCTGAAAGGAACAGACTGCATTAATTTTATAAAAGCACAAATAAGTAACTGGACTAGTACTCTACACCAGGAGGTGTTATTTGAAAGGGTACATCATGTGTATGCTCCAAACCTGGCTACAAAAAAGCAACCAAGACCTTTAATAGTAAAGATGGAATCCTACCAGCAGAAGGAGTTAATTCTGACAAAACTGTGGCAGAAGAACAAAGTACTAAATGTGGAAGACAGCAGAGTGTTTGTGGAAGCTATTACTCATTGTACACCAGGCAGAAGGGCAGCAAATTTATTCCGCCATTCAGTGAATGTCGAGAAGCAGGCATGAGATTCAAACTGCTGTACCCAGCTGTCTTCAAGGTATTCTTCCCTGGAGGGACAAAATCATTTCTGATGAAGTATGTGCTAAGGAGGAAATACAAATGTTTGTCCTACAAAAAGTAAGCTGTGAAACAAGAGATTCTGCTTTTTGTTTGTCTGGTAATAAAGACCACAGAGAGGCTGTACCTGTGAACCCTTATCCAATGTTTCAATGGAAAATGTTGGAGAGAAGGAAGGGAGCATGAGAGTTGACTAGAAGAATTGAGAGTACATTGGAAATGAAGCAGAGACAGGATTTGGGAGATGGAGATGAGGAATAAAACCAGTAACTTAATGTGGGTTTACAATGCAATAATTATTTGTGAAATATGAACAAAGAAAATCTAGAAATATTGGGACTTCAAAGATGGGTGCACACTCAGTAACAGCTTGTTTCTAGCTCTCCCAATGTGAAAACAGAAACTCAGCAGAGAAGGCCAGTAGACGTGTGTTTATGGATAAATTTCATAACTGGCTAGTAAATGCACTGCCTGGATGCCAGGAATAAAGAAACACAGAAGACCTGGAAAAAATCAGCTACAAAACTTGAGGAAGAAACATTGACTGGGGAAAGTTCTCCATCTGTTCAGCAAAAAGCAATGCAACCTTCAGATATGACTTCCAATATCCTACAGGAGGATTTAAAACAGCTGCATACAGACATGATGAAACTGAACAAAGCACTGATGTAGTATATCAACACAGACAAAGGCTATAAAAATGGAAAAAGCTTTAAACAACTATTCAGATGAGATGATAAAGCTGCACAAATCAGAGGTCGAAATGAAGAAAAGGCTGGCTGAATATGAGACTGCTCAGGAAGAGATTTTTCAAAAAATAACAGAATTAGAGGACAGAACACATAGGGAAAACCTGAGATTTTCAGCTATACCAGAGAAGCTGGAAGGATCAGACTACATTAATTTTATGAAAGCACAAATAAGCAAATGGACTAGTATTCCACAGCAGGAGCTGTTAGTTGAAAGGGAACATCATATGTATGCTCCAAACTTAGCTGTAAGAAAGCAACCTAGACCTTTAACAGTAAAGGTGCAATCCTACGAGCAGAAGGAGTTCAATCTGACAAAACTGTGGCAGAAGGATAAAATACTAAAAGTGGGAGACAGCAAAGTGTTTGTGGAGAATGACTACTCACTGTACACCAGGCAGAAGAGAAGTAAATTCATTCCACTATTCAGGGATTGTCAAGATGCAGGTGTGAGATTCAAACTGCTATATCCAGCTGTCTTTAAAGTATTCTTCCCTGGAGGGGGGAAATCATTTTTTGATGAAGTGCATGCTAAGGAGGAAATACAATAGTTTGTCCAACAAAAAGTGAGCTATGAAACAGAAGAAGATTCTGATTCTTATTCTTCTGGTAAGAACGACCACAGAGAGAATGTACCTGTGAAACCTTTTCCAATATTTCAACAGAAAATGTGAAGGAAGGGAACATGAGAGTTGACTAAAAAATCAAGAGTAAGGTGGACATGAAGCAGATACAGGATTTGGGGGATGCAGAAGAACAATAATAAAACCAGTAACTCATTGTAGGATTACAATACACTAATTATATTTGTGAAATATGACAGAACAAGAAAATCTGGAAATATTAGACTTTTTCAAAATTTATTAGATTTGTGGGGTACTCTAAAGTATATGCCCTACTTCATGTCATTAATGTTCGGAAAATGCTTTGGGGGTGGGAAGTTAGGGGAGAAAGCTAACTGTAAGTAAAGAAAACATTTTCTTTTCTTAATAGTACTGTATTTGTGATGTATGGTTTTCTTTGCACACTATATTTTTAAGTGGTAATTGGGATTGTAAGCAGGTGCTGTTGTTTTTATTTTTCTCCCGTCCTCTCTATTTGTTCTTGTACAGTTTATATAGGAAATATAGGCAATGCAATGTATAAGAAAAACTGGTTAAAAAGGCATGCCAAAGTTAAAATTAATGAGCTTTTTTCATTCTTGCATGGGGAAATGACTGTATTAAGGACCTTAGATTAGTTTTAATAGAGGCCAGGTAAATGAAAAAGAATATTAAATATTACGAGCCTTTTTTCTAGCAAATGCATGTATATTTAATAGCAATTCTGCAGCTGGTCTTCATGTTTCCATGGAAACAGTCTGATAAAGAGAAAATGGCTGTCTGGCTCTTATGTCTCCATGAAGACAATCTGATAAACAGAAAATGGAGACATTCTTGTGGAAGGGGGTTGGCTGAAGGAAAAGAAAAAAAAAAAGAAAAGAGAAATTGAAAGGGCATAATGTTCTCTGAAAGCAATCTGGGTTTTTCCCAGCTGGGAGGGCTTTAAAGATAAGACACAACCAATTTGACTTGAAGTAAAGTTTTCTCAGTTTTTTTTTTTTTAATGCAATGGGGATATTAATATAAACAGATGCTTTTATTTTTTTTCTCCCGTCTTCCCTCTTTTTCTTTGTTCAGTTTTAAGAAATGTAGGCACTGCAATTTAAAAAGGGGGAAGAGAGGAAAAGTGAGGGAGAGAGGAAAGGTCTGGTTAACAGAGTATGACAAAATAAAAGTCAGTGTACTTTTTCCCATCCTTGCATAGAGAAATGACTGGGTTGATAGTGATACCCTAGGCATTATCCAGTAACATGTTTATTAGAAAGCATGTAAATGAAAAATAATATTGAATATTATAAGGTTTTTTTCTGATAAACATGGTACCCATATTAGTTTTGTGTCTGGTGTGCATGTCACTAGAAGACAATTTGATAAAGAGAAATTGCTTGAAGAAAGTGTTTACTGAAAGCATTCAAATGTTTTCTCAGCTGGGACAGCTATAAAGATAGACAACATCAAATAATACTTACTAATAGCACAAGCTGTACCATATGTCTCAGCATAACTAATCTTTCTTTTTGGTTAACTCCAGTCTGTCTGTGTGGTTATCAACTTAGAATTTTTGTTCTTATTAGGAAGAAAAAAAGTCAGTATTTGAAGATGTGTTATTATTAAGTTAATAGGTTTGGGGAGGGGCAGTTTGTTTGCCTTATTTAAGGGCTTTAAAAAAAAAACAAAAAGTTATGTAAGATGTGGCATAGGCTCAAATGGATATGACAAGAAACAACTATATGAAAGACCAACCTGCCAAACAGTATTTGCATGTAACATAAAAGTTGGAACTAGACATTTAACAAAAATGTAGTTATACATAAAAGGTGGTAATAATAACTATATAAGAAAATGATGCTTTCTGTAATGTCTTTCAATCTGAATGGCCGTACAGATAAATTTAAAAAAGAAAGATTTGGAATTATATTAAAAAATGTAGAGCACAAATAGCCATGCTACAGGAGATACACCTGGAAAGAACTGAAAATGTGAATTCAATAAGGAAAGGTTTTCAGGATGGTTATTCAGTGGAATACCTGGGGCTAAGGAAACAGGAGCACTTATATTAATTGCAAGAGGAGCTCCAATAGTGATAGAAGAGGAAAAAAAGATAATAATGAAAGATATATAGTACTAAGGGGCTACTGGCAAGGGAGGAGAATTACACTGGCATGCATTTACATTCCACCTAAAACTGCTATAATCGAGCTTAAGAAAATTCTGGGGGAAATAATCAACTTTCAGCAAGAAATATTACGTATAGGTAGGGACTGAAATTTGATTTGCAGCAGTGAAAATGTGTCTGGAGACCCAGAAGGGAAAATATAACAAAGGAGGGTAATTGTTTGAAGAAATTTAAGAAAATGTTTGGCATGGAAGATGTGAATTTAGTACAAGGAGTTCAGAGTGAATTTACATATTATTCTCCAAGATACAAAAACTGGGCTAGGCTAGATAGAATTTATATCTCACAGGAATGTGTGCACTTACAAAGTGATTTACCACTAAGCCATGACAGATATAATTTAATTGAAGGTCTTGAATGCACTCAATATTTTTTTTCAGATCATGCACCAATAATAAACAGGATAATGAAAGAAAAATGAGACACTGGCACTTTCCCATCTATCTGTTGAAAAGAGAGGAATTTAAGGAATGGGTAGTGGAGATTATTCAGGAGTTATTAGAGAGGATAAAAGTTTATTCTGAAAATATAGCTAGGAAGTGGGATAAAATTAAGATGGAATTTAAAAATAGGGTGTAAATCAAAAAGAGAGAGCTATGGTTAAGAAGTAACAAGACTTATTTAGAGGGACTGACAAATTTTAAAGTATTACAGAATAGGGGGAATCTCACAGAACAAGAAGAGGATCAACTGCATAATGCTAAGCAGAAAATAAGAGATTACCTCGATAATATGCACAAGTTTATTAAGATTGCTGTTAAGCAACTGTTTTTTGATAATAACACTAGAGCACAAAAACTTTTAGGACAACTACACAGGCAATAGAAAGTAGAAAGGGCTGTCGTCAAGCTTAGGGAGCCTATTGCAAGGAAGGTAACAAGAGATCCTGTAAACATGTTCTGTTGATTGTGGTGAGGTCTCTGGAGCATGTGGTACAGAGGGATTGGGATTTCTTTAGATGTAGCATTTCTAACAGACCTGGGTCAAACATGGCTTTGTAAGTCAAGCAGAGATCACCTTTTAGTAGGCGATATGAGACAGAGAATAGTTGGAGTTTTTGAGTCTGTCCATATAGGACAAGTGTTTAAGGCCTAGGATCCTCTTTGGGAGGTACTTTTGTGGCCTCTCCAGTTGTTGCAGGTGTCTAGTGAGATACATGCCAAATGGGGCGTTGTACTCAATGATTTGTCAAATGAGGGAAGAGTAGAGGGAGACAATGACCTCTTTCTTCCAGGATTCCACACCCTTATTAATTAGATGTGCCACATAGAAAGACTTTCTGACTACAGTGGTAATGTGATGGTCAAAATAGAGGTTGCTGTCAACCTCTGTTCCCAGATCTCTTATAATGCCTTCTGTGTTCAGTGGACTACCATCAATGTAGTAATTGATGGGAACGAGGTTTTTCCCAAAGGGGATGAAGACACATTTTTTGGTATCGAGATTAAGGCCATGGTTCTGACACCAGTCATTGGTCTAATTGAGGCCTTTCTGTAGGATGTCAGCATCACTTGGGGAGTTAATAATAGCTCCCAATTTGCAATCATATGCGAACTTTGTCAGCTATTATTTCTTTGTTCATTGGGAGGGGATACAGGAATCTGAGCTGAATTTCAGTCAGTGAAATTTTATTTAGACATTCTAGTTCTTTTTTTTTAAAGCTTTACTTGACAGCCCTATGTCTTTGGTCACATAATAGTATTACTCCTGTGAATAACATCAATAGGAACACCATCTGTATCTTTTCTTTTGGAGTGAGTTCGGTGGTGGTTAAATAAAACAAGTTGTAGTCAAGTCAACTTAAATTATAAAGGGCAATTTGACATTCTAAAATTCACAAAATCTTGTTCTTCTTTGTTTCTTTTGTAATTGTAATTTGAAGAAAGCCCTAGAATTTCATGCTAACATTAACAATTACACACTGAGCACTGACAAAAAGCACCGTGGCCACTGCCACACGCAACATGTGCAGATTTATTTCTGATTTCTGAGGGATTAGATAGAAATCATTGATAAGACCAAGGAGGGTTCCTGGTTATACAGTTTGCAACAGTGCAAGTGTAGTTTATATTAGCTTGTGTCCCCTGTTTCCTGCTTTCATGCTAAGTACGACAACCAGATGCAGCCAGATGCCTTAAGAGCATGAAACATTCCATCACCAGAGTCTCTTTGTGTTGGCCTGGACTTCAGAGAAGTAGATACCAACCAGCAGAGGACCCAGGACCGAACTCTGTGGGACTCCACTCGTGGCTCGTCAGCAGTCTGACTTGGAGTCAGCTACTTTCACACTGTGCATTCTATCTGTGAGCCAGTTTGCAACTCACCTAGTGATATAGGGGTTGATGCTTAGCTTAGTAAGTTTTTCCTGTGATTCTTGAGTGGGGAATGGTGCAAAGGCCTTGGCCAGATCAAGGTAGGCTGTATGAACCAATCTTATCTTCATCCACAGCTCTGGTGACTGACTCAAAGAAAAGAAGTCAACCAAGTTGATCAGACATGATCTACCCTTCAGAAAACCAAACTGTGTAGGATCCAGAGTTTGGAGATTCCCTATATCCTTATTTATTAGGTCCACAATGATGCGTTCCATAGCTTTGCATATCAGACTTATCAGGCTAAGGCCTTGCTTTCTCTTATGGTGGGTGCCAAAAAAGCAATTACTATAAAATGGAAATCAAAATCTAAACCAACTATATTAGAAGTAGTGATTATAGTAACAGAGATAAAACAACTGGAACTGAGATCTTTAGAAAAGGTAGGAGCAAACTACAAAGAAAAAAATGGGAAATGTAGGAACAATACATACAGGGGAGAAATGAGCTTTAAAAGAAGGAAGGACTTAAATGAGCTATGTAATGTTTGAAAATGATTTGGTAGATTATAAGTGATGTATAATGTTTGCAACTGGGAGTGTGTCAGTATGGCTTGTGATGTAAAATGCTTGCAACTAGGATAGTGTAAGTGTGGTTTGTTTTAATTTATATAAATGTATGATTGCTTATGGCATAAGTGATGGTTTAAATAAGATGTTTCTTGTTTAAAACGGGGGCAGGAATTGAATAATGTATGCAATGTTGTTTAGGTTATATGATACATAGCAATATATGTGAAGCATAATTTCTGTAAATTTTAACTTGTTAATACAGTTTGATTACTTTTATATAAATGTAAATGTGCCTGTGTCACAAGTGATAATTCAATAAAGGTGTCTGAAAAAATAGCAATTCGGGAAAATATGCTTCAACACAGTATAGACATACCATTTGGCTCTAGCTAATTAATTTATGACAGAAATATGATTCAGCAGGAAAGAGAGGTGCAACTGCACACCACTGCCAGAGCAAACAGTGAAAATCCCTCCCTGGAATGAGTTCTAATTGACCATATGCACATTTCTTCTTTCTTTATTTATTTGTCTTTGCTGACTGGGTAAAGTCCGACCGGGAAAAACCCATTTTCAGCAGAGGATTAGGGAGAAAAGCTCCATCACACTACATTTATATTAACAAGTGAATTTCAGACAGTTCTCAGAAAGCAACAAGTTACATTTCTTATAATAAAAAAATTACAAGACAGGTATATAGTATTCACATCATCAGTTATTAGTATATACAGTTCTTGTAGCTCTAAAATCTTGCAGAAAGTAAATGGATTGATACTGTAGAAAGGAAAATATTGTTGAAAAGAAGTTTAGTGTTCTTACATTCAGTAAAGAAATGTTTACAGGGAGTTCAAGATACATAATAAAGTAAGTTATAGAATTATGTGGGAGGGGAGATAGTAGTGTATAAGATGATAGTGGTGATTTCTTATGACTGAGAGAGCATGGTAAAGGATTATTTCTATTTAGGCTGCTTGTTCCAAACTGGAGTATCTAGAAGGTTTATAACACAGAAACTAACAGCAGCTATAGGAAGTAGCCATATAAGATTTCTGAAAGAAAAAATTCTAGAAAACATTCAAATTCTACTTAGTGTTAGAAGTTAAGAAATGTATTTGTTTTCAACTGCATGTTTTGGAACTATAGTGGTATAATTCAAATTAGAAAAATGGTTCAATTGTAGCCAACAGGAATATTCTCACTGCAAGATTTTGGCAAAAAAAATGAGACTTTGAATGCACAAACTCAGTGTATTCCTCAGTGTAAGAGGAACAGCCAAGAAGTCTGAAAAGGGATGGTGAGCCACATTTCTATGTGTCACTGGGACTGAAGTCTTGAAGGTATTAAACATTTTCAGTTTTCTGTAATGAGACAAAACAACATAGCAGCAATTAGACTGAAGTTGGAAATAACTTGCCGTCTAGTTACTCTTTACAAGGGAAGAAGGTAATTCAGAGACTACAGCATCAGTGGTGCAACACAGAATAGCAAAATGCTGTGAGTTCTATTCCCACACCAAGTAGATTGATTGCTGACACTGCAGTGCAGCATAAGGGGGTTCTGCACTCTTGAGTGTGCCATCTTTCAGATGTGATGTTAAAACCAAGGCCCCCTCTGCCCGAACTGGTGATAACTCAGGTGGATGTAAAAGATCCCACAGCACCTATCAAAAATAACTCAGGTGGATGTAAAAGATCCCTCAGCACCTATCAAAAAGAGTAGGTGTAATTCATCTATATACAAAAATAACTCTTATTTACAAAATTTACACATGTACACACACACACACACACACACACACACACACACACACACACACACACACACATACATACAAATCTGTTTACATAATCACACATTTTCATCCCTATTAGACCCATACTCTTTTTTCCATAACCATCTGAATTTAGTTAATATTGCTGCTAAAATCCATTTACCATTAAACTTAAATTAATTTATTCCTTCATTCCATATAACCCATATAACATAAAATAACGTATCTATTCTTTTAACATATTATTTAGTTATATTCTTATAATATTCATATTTAATCATATTCATATTAATTTCATCCACTTCTTTTATGTCTTCAAAAATCTTCTTTACATAGTTTTTCCCATAACTTTTTTTTACTCTTTTACATTTCAAAAACACATGTTCTATATTTCTTCTTCTTGACAATGCAAACATATTCTATCACTTGTCTTCTTATATGACATATTTCCTTTTACTGATAATTTACCTATTACCAGTCTCCACAGAAACTATTGGCAGTCTACTTTTTGTCTTCAACATTTGCTTCTTATTTTTAATCTATAATATTTTGCCATGGTTTTACATAATAATATTTTAACATTACATTCTTATACCATCCATTTCTATCTTTTTCTATATCTTCAATTTTTATTTTCCAAAAACATATTTTTTCTTGATAATGTTTTTTTCCACATTTATACACACCTTTTCTCTTTTACTCTTAACTATTTTACTTCTTTTTACCACACCCCAAAATGTATCATACTTATGTTTATACAGTTTTACTACTAATCTCTCATCTTTTTCATTTATCCACTTTAACATGTTGTGCAAATTTAATGACACAGCATATACCACTGGGCTAATTAACCCCAAACCTCATATTTCTTTATTTACATACAAAACTCCTCTTTTTACTTGGTTTAATCCAGAACAGCATATAAATTAAAAAATATATCTGAAATAATTCCTTTTCAAATACTGTTGGGAACATCAATACACTTCCTAAGTATGCTATTTTCCCATCAGTACTTAATTTATCAAATAAGCCTTTTTTTAAATGAGAATGTATATGTTCTCCAGATAACACGTTTTATTTCCTCTATTGTTTTTTCCCCATAGAATTCTACTTACATTTTTATTCCCAAATTGTATACCTAACAGAGGAATTTCATTAATTGCAAAATATATACCCCCATCTTTATTACGTCATCTAAACCTTTACCTGTCTCTCTATTTAAAACCAACCCTATCATTTGCAGACATTCATTTGTGCAAATGATTGTTTCTTTTATCCAAATTTAGTTTTTGGCAATTATTATGTCATCTGCATATGTTAACAGAACTGGGATTCTTAACTTTTCATGTGTTACATACCCCACCTCCTTTATTTTGTAATTTATTTGACATACTATCACATTCAAAACTAAAGCAAAGGGTACACAACTCATTGAACATACCTGTCATCCACCACTCTTCATATGTACCTCTTGGTTTAACCCGCCATTTACAAGTATTTTTACCTTATTATTGCTATACATTGACATAAACAATTTCCTAATCTTCTCACTTATACTATATTTTTCATTATTACCCGTAAGATTTCATGTCCAGTTGTGTCACATACCTTACTGTGGTCTCCTGTCATGATTTTCGTTTCTTCTTTTTTTCTGTTTATAATATCATAGGTTCATAGGTTCATAGGTAGGCACTAGGCTATCGGCCCAAGGGCCTATGTAAGCCTAGCCAACAAGGTCCCCTGGCTTACGCCACCCAAGAAAGTTATTTTCCTGTGCCACTGTCAAGCAGAGACACAGAAGTGATGCCCGGGGTGCATTTCCTATTTCCCATCCACTCATCAAGATTTTTCTTGAAGAGTGCTAATGAACTTTGCCTGACATAGATGGCTAGCGTGTTCCAGAGTATGGGAAGTCTCTGGGACAGAAATCTATCCCTCCAGCATGTCCTGTTTATTGTGCTGACAAGGTTTACGTCCCTAGAGCATGTAGCTTGGAGGGATAGGGATTTCTTTAGGTGTAGCATGCCCAACAGCTCTGGGTTTCACATAGCTTTATACGTTAGGCAGAGACCACCTCGGAGTAGGCGATATGCTACAGAGTAAAGCTGGAGTTTTTTGAGGTGGTCAGTGTAGGGCATTTGTTTGAGGCCAATAATCCTCTTTGTGAGGTACTTCTGTGGCCTTTCCAGCTGCTGCAGATGTCTTGTGAGGTACATTCCAAAAGGGGTGTTGTACTCTATAATGGGTCTAATGAGTGTCGAGTAGAGGGGAACAATGACCTCTTCTTTCCTGGATGAGAACCCTTTTATGATGAGGTGTGCCATGCAGAAGTACTTCCTGACTAGTGTGGCGATGTGACTATCAAAGTAGAGACTACTGTCCACCTGGGTCCCAAGGTCTTTTTTCACACATTCGGTGTTAAGTAGATTGCTGCCTATGTGGTAGTTCATGGGTACAGAGTTTTTACCAAAGGGGATGACACTGCACTTTTTGGCATTGAGCTTGAAGCCATGTATCTGACACCAGGCATCTGTCTCAGCGAGGCCCTTCTGTAGTATGTCCACATTATTTGGGGACTTGACTATGGCTCCTAGTTTGCAGTCATCTGCAAACTTTGTTAGCCAGAGGCCTTCTGTTTTAGTCTGTACTTCAGAGAAGTAGATACCACACAGGAGAGGTCCCAGGACGGAACCCTGTAGTACTCCACTTGTCACTGCTTTGAGGTCAGATTTGGAGTCTGCAACTTTTACAGTGTGGGTTCTGTCAGTCAGCCAGTTGGCAACCCATCTTGTGATGTAGGGATTTATACCTAGTTTAGTGAGTTTAGCTATAATTCCAGAATGGGGGATGGTGTCAAAAGCCTTGGCGAGGTCAAGATAGGCTGTGTGAACCACCTTACCCTCATCTACGGCTTTGGTGACTGCCTCAAAAACGTCGATCAGGTTCAGGAGGCATGATCTGTCTTTCACAAACCTGAACTGGGTGGGATCCAGAGTTTGGAGGTTACCAATGTCTTTGTTTATGAGTTCCATGATGATACGTTCCATGGCCTTGCAGACCAGGCTCGTCAGACTAATAGGTCGATAGTTCCTGGGATCAGTGGTGGCTCCCCTTTGTGGAGTGGGATAACTGTTGATGTGCACCATTCAGTGGGCACAAAGCCTGATGCAAGGCTATTATTGAACATGGTGCTTAAGTGGGGATCCAGTTCATTCTGAAGATTGTGTAAAACGCAGCCTGGGATGTTGTCCAGTCCCATGGATGCTGTGTTTTTGGCTTTAGAGAGTGCAGCTTTTACCTGCATAGTTGTGATTTCAGGGACTCTGCATTCTTCCTGTATAGATATGGGCTCTTTAGGGGGTGAGGGGGGGAGTAAAGTTAGCACTGAACATGTCTGCCAGGATGTTGGCAATATCAGTTGGTTCTGTAATTTTCATGCCTTTGTGCTGTAACTCAGAGCAGATCTGGGTGTTGCCATCGAGATTCTTGACATAGCTATAGAATGCTTTATGGTTGTCCTTAGAATTAGTGGTGATTTTGTTTTCGTAGCTAGCTTTGGAGGATCTTATAAGGGATCTCAGTTTCTTACTGAGGCAGACCAGGGAGCTCCTCCACTCATGGGATTTTACTCTCTTTTGCAACAGTTTCTTCCTTCTGTTGTACAGTTTGTTTATGGCAGGGGACCACCAGATTGGCTTCCTTTTTTTGGAGGATAGCATCTTGGTTCTGTTTGGAATAGCACAATCCATGCACTCATGTAAGTGCTTATAGAGTGCATTTGTGTAGGATTCAGCAGTTATAACTGTATTGTCCATCTGCATGGGTGTCATGAAGTTCACCACTTCTGTCTTAAGAAGCATGAAGTTGGCTTTGGAGAAATTTTTTACTGTGGTTTCATTAATGGAGGATGAGGGTGGGATGTGGATATCAAGGGTGATTAGCTTATGGTTGGATCAGACCAATGAGGAGTTGACTTCAGGTGTGGAACACCGGTCACTCATGTTGGTAATGACTAGGTCTAGGATATTGTTGCCCCTGGTGGAGGTGTGGATAAGTTGATCCAGGGCATTGGAGTTTATGAATTCCAGAAAGCGTTGAGCTAAGGAGTTGGTACATGAGTAGTTTTCCCAGTTAATGGTGGGGTAGTTGAAGTCACCCATTATTAGGGTGTTTGGTTGAACCCTAATAATTTCCAGTACATCAAGAAAAGAGGAGTGAGAATCCTGGGGCATGGTGGGGGATCTGTAGCAAGCTACAATTTGGATTGCAGTTTTGCCCAGAGTTAGTTGCACTTGGATAACTTTGGATGCATTATGCTGAGCAACTAGCCTGAATATGGACACACCTCCGCCTTTGGTGTTTCGGTCCAGGTTACATGGCTGAAATGTGTGGTATGAGTTATAGCCTGGTAGTGCAGGAGTGCTCTCTGTAGTCTTGAACCAGGCCTCAGTCACTGCACAGATAACAATGTTCTCCATTTTAAGGAGTGCCTCAAGTGAGTGCATTTTGAGATTTAGACTTATAGGTTCTCTCCAGCAAGTTCTATTTATTTTTAACCGAGCAGTATATATGGCATCTGTTTGAGACCCTCCTTTTATCTATGATGGGCCTGATGAGGGATGAATAACTCTTGATCTAGATGTGAAAGTAGAAGGTCTTTTGGCATTTAGCTTTGAGTCTGATCAAATGCCTTTGCAAGGTCCACATCTATGGCTTTGGTGTGACTGTTTCAAAGAAGTCAACCAGGTTCGTCCCCAATGTCTTTGTTTATGAGCTCCATGATGATCATCAACTCAGAACAAGTCTGGGAGTTGCATCCCAAGTTTCTAACATAACTGAAAAAGCCGACTTCTAGCATTGAGTAGCATTACCCTCAGTTTTTGCTTGCCTGTTCCTGTTACAGAGGTGAATTTGTTATTTGAATCTTGCCTAAAAAAGGCACTATAGGGGCAGCAAGAGCCTTAGCCAGTATCCAGAATGCCAGGGGCGACAGGTGCAGGCCATCTGTGGCAAAGCATCATGGTCTGTCGACCATGTCATCCCAAGCAGACAGATACTGGATCCCCTTAGAATGACACCAGAATCGTAGCCAATTGTTGAAGTCAATCATTTTGTCCTTGTACTGCGGTATCATTCGGGGCGAAGGCAGAATGCTACTCAGGGCTGCGGTTATACCTGCCTGGGCTACAAGTTCAGACAGCTGTTCCATGTCTCTTTTCATGTAGTCCAGGGAGGTACATCTCAGGTCATTCACACCAACATGGACAATGACAGTCATATCTGTACTTGTTGTGGAGTGACCTGAGTGTGTGGGTTATGTGGTGGATCCTGGCACCCAACAGGCAGCTGACAGTAACCTTCTCCATAATTTCTCTGTCATTAATAATTCTTGACATCCCTTTCTCTTTATACTATATATGGTATCTTCCATAATATTTTCCATTTTAGTTTTAAATCTCTCTTGTATAATTTTCATGAAGATTTTATAATCATTATTATTCAGTACTATCGGTCTCCAGTTTTTCTGTTCTATCTTCCTTCTTCCATATGAATTTAAGTATTCCACTACATAATTCTTTATACATAAAACTTTCCATTAACCATTCATTCAAAATCTTTATTTTTTTTTTGCCAATCCCATAAATTCTTATACATCTCATACCATATTCCATGTGCTCCTGCAGCTGAATCTATATTTACTTGTCCTAATACTTTATCTAGCTCATTTAAAGAAATCTCCTTTTCCAACTCTGTATTCTCTTTTTCTGTTAACATTTTTACTTTCTATGTTGTTTTTACTACCTTCTTTTTTTTTAAACATTTCTTGTACATATTGTACTACACTATTCATACCCTGGGATTCAATAAACTCCATGCAGGAATAGTGCTATTCTTGTACGGAGTGGTTCGTGTCCGGGTAGCCAAAGCAGTACGCCTTACATATTCATGAAGGCCCGCTGCTGTTTAAGTTACATGGACATGAACCATATACTATGGGTATGTTGTGCTCCAACCCTAATGTTGGGACTTGTGTTATATTATTGTCAATATGTTTGATTGCTTGCATGTTAACATACCTTGTTCAAATACCTAAGTTGGTGGCCTTTTGCCGTCAGTGTTACTGGCATGCTGTTACGATGCATTCTGTTGTTCCATTTATGCATACGTTCTGTTTGCTATGCAACTGTTTCAAATCTGTTTTATGGGGTTAATTGGAACACCCATGCATGCCGTTATAACTAATCTTGAAATGTCTTGTTCATGAATAACCAACATATTTTGTAAAACCTCAACACCATAGCATGTTTGGGAAGGCAGATCCCAGCATTTCCACCTGTCCCACCTCATTTGGCTGTAACACCGGGCCCAAATATGTCTGGGAACCAACCCAGATCTCCTTCTCTGCTGGTCCTGCACTACCTTTGGGTGGAACTGCCTCAGGGGATGGCCCCCCCAGGAGTGGGTGTGGACAGAAGTCTATCACCTGCAGTCAGATCCAGGGTTTGGTGCACAGCACCCTTTGTTCTGAGTTCGGAGAGCAGTTGTGCCAGATTGAGGGCCACGTGACACACCTCAAAAGGCAGGCCGCCCCTGCTGTCCAGCCCCCAGCACAGTGACCTTTGGGGCCATTGAGGTGCAGTGGTGACTGCACATGGGTGGGATCTCAGTCCCACTGTAACCGTATGGGGGCCCATGGGCTTCAGATCCCCAACCACCCTCTCCATCAAATGTGTTTTACCCCCCTCATGTGTCATATACCACCCCTGTCTGCTGTCTTGTCTATATCCCTACCCAATCTACCTCCCCAGACATACCTACAATCCTTCCCCAACATCCCACTCTCACCTTAAAAAAGAAAAGGGCATCTGTCCCCAAAAAAAATATTGCCACATACATAGCTGTCCATTTCACACACATGTCCACTGGACACATGTAATCCAGTCCAATTGGCTTGACAATACATTTCTGTTGTCCTCACCACTCTCTCTGGGGTTTGAGTGTCCAAATTCACCTCCAAATTCTGTACAAATGTACAGCTGTCGCTGTATAACAAATGAACAGCTATGGACCTTCCCTACATGCATCCTGCACATCCCTAGCTATCTTTCATATTGTTTTTCCCTCTGCATGACCCTTTTGTACCCCTTTCCTATCACCCTTTTCTTTTCTTTTAAAGAAATTAGTGCGTGTGTAAGCGGGAGTAAGCAAGTTTGGCGATCCTAAGAGAAGCTAACACAGATTAAGCATCTCTATGGTTAACAGTGTGTTGGCATCACTTAGCATCATGCAAACCTGCACAAACCCACTTAAAGCCACTTAAAACTATTTTAATCATGCTGTCTCCGTCAGCCACTGTTCTGCCTAGCAACAAAATAAGTTTCAAATCCAGGGCCCTGTACACCATAGTCTGAGCAATGTACCACTACACAATTTGAGCTGTAGGGATTTCTGATGCTGGTTTAAACATATCATGCAGTAGATTCATTCAACAGTAGGGGAAAGATTCTGTAGAATCACTCAGGCTTTGTATATATGCATGTACACATGTATATATGTATGTAGATGCATCTATATATATATATATATATATATATATATATATATATATATATATATATATATATATATATAAATATATATATATATATATATATATATATATATATATATATAGATATAGATGATCAGAACTTGTTATTGCAAGACATCTGGCCAAAGGCTGTCAAAATGGGGAGCCAAAGGGCCAAAACTAGGGACATATTTTAAATATTGCTCTTATAAATGTAGAATGTTGCTAGAGTAACGGGGTTTGTTTCAGCATACATGTTCTAAAGAATGAGAGTTCTGAAGCTGAAATGTATGTTATAATTTACTGACAGAAATCCTCAGATCATCACAGTGATTTACCACAGAAATAAAAATAATGAATCTGTGGAACAGACCAGAAATATGAGCAATAAACCTGGACATTCTGAAACAATCCAGCCAGTCAAGAGGTATGCCCAGAACTCCTTAGTGCAATGAATCTGGGCCAAGCCTTACAAAGTGGGGGGGGGGGGGTCATGAAAATAGGGACATATCTGAAATACTGTAGTAGATAAGCTGGCACAGTTGCTGCAGTAACACCGTCATTTCTGTCTTTACATATATTGACTGGAATAGCACAAGTCCAACACTCAATTACTTCACACTAGTTAGTGACTTATATCCTCACATCATCCCACTCATGTATCAGGAATACACAGCACTTATGGGGGCCAGGCAACAGTACATCCTACAAATATCTGGATATAGCATCACATTAGGGAAACTACACTGAGCTGCTAAGCATGCCACCAAGCACCGTCCAAACTACAGTCAGACTGACGCAACACTACCCCAAATCCGCTATGGGGAATTACACATGTATTTGCAAATATAGCAGGCACTACAGGGATGTAACAGACACCAGTGTGAAAGTGCATACCCACAACCAATTTCACCACAGTCACAGTGACACACCGGTAACTCAAATGAACAGTAGCATATAAGGACTCTGTGGACAAAAACATCATCACGTTTTCCACTCACACACCACCCCTGCATATATTGGCCCAATTCACAGTGTAGTATGATGCCTGACCATGGTATGGGACATGTCTCAGTCTGCCCATACAAATATATAAAGTCGATAGACCACCAGAAACTTCAGCAGCATGCACAGTCAGATATAAAAGGAGCCATAACACTTACATCTACCCCCCTACACAAACCAAATAACATTTACACACTACACTGCTAAGCAATCCTGACAGTCTGTCAACAATCACCATAAATACACAGACCTCTCAACTGCACATAGTCCCACAGAATGTCCAGGCTTTGTCCTCATATATAAGGCCTCTTCCACATAACATGTCTGGCATTCTGATACATCACTGGGATGGTATCAGGAATGAAGACACTAAATAATGATATACCATACCTATCAACATCTTACTGGATGACATCTGGACAAAGCCTGACATACTTGGGGGACAGAGGACCAAAAACAGGGGCATATTTGAAATATTGCTGTTATAAACTGAGACAGTAGCTGGTGTAACAGGGTTTGTTGTAACATATCTTTTCTGAGGGATATGAAGTCAGAAACACAAATGGATGATACCATTTACTGACTACAATCCCCAGAGTATGCTACTGATTTTCCAAAGACAAAAAATGTCTGAGGAACACACCAAACATAAGAGTCCAAACTCTGGCCATTCTGCGGATAGTCCTACAGTTGAAAGTTATGTCAACCATATAACACTGTCAGACTTAACATCACAAAGAAAAGCCATGTCCACATAAACCCTGTTAAATTAGCATTAATTCAACTGTATAGCAGTAATACTTGCATTCTGTCCCTATGTCTGGAGCATTCTTCCCATTTTGTTGGGCTGTCTCCACAGATTTCGTTGTAAGAGGTATTTCCAACTACCCTCTGTGATGCTGTTGTTCACACACCTCCATAAAGTCCTTCTCACAGGTAAGGAAAAGGGGCAATGCCCACATGAAGTACTCAGTTATAGGAGTGTGTTGTCATGCCATTGGCTATAGGAATAACAACACAGCTGTTCTGCATGCAATTAGCAAGTGGGCCACCAACTGGTGCACAGGCCATCAGCTGCTCATGAGCATTACCTACAAAAGGCAAGCTGCTGCCTATGCAAAACAAATGTATACCCTACATCTTGGAGATTGAGAGAGAGAGAGAGAGAGAGAGAGAGACAGATAGACAGACAAACAAACAAACCAACACAAATCAGAATCAAACCAGCTATACTTGGAAAAAAAAGGTATGTCAAACAACTAAGCATGTAATGGAATGCAGTAGGGGTATGCAATAATGGAAAATAGGAAGTTCAACAAATGTCTCAACAAGACTTGCTGTACTGATATATTGATGATCCAAACCTATGGACATAGTATCTGGGTCTGTCTGCAGTGACATAGATCACAGCTCATGCCCCTGAGTCACCCCAGGAAAGGACGACTCACATATGACTACTACTGGAGTGTGTGTTGAACAATATTGACTGTGACACTGCTAGGCCAGCTACTGGGATGTCGTAGATATTCATATGTTAATTGTGAATACAACCATGTTATACATGTTTGTCTCAGAAATGTGACAGAACTATACAGGGCATTTGCATAGTAAACTACAGTTGCAGATGTGTGTGTTGAACTGCATGTGATATACTGAGCTCATACCATTCAACTGTCCAGTGTTATACACACTGACCATATGTGTGCCTCATATTTGTAGTCATTTACTCATACAGTTGTGTTATGTCTGGCAAATTATTGGCAATCTGTGAAGACTGACATTACAACATCTGCTTCTCTTTCTTTTGGCTGTTTCTGTAAGGGGTCACCACAGCAGATCATCTGTCTCCATTTCTTCCTGTCCTCTGCATCTTGCTCTGTCACACCAACCACCTGCATGTCTCTATCACCACATCCATAAACCTTATCTGAGGCCTTCCTCTTTTCCTCTTACCTGGCAGCTTCATCCTTACCATCCTTTTCCCAATATACTCAGCATCCCTCCTCAGCACATCTCCAAACCAATATAATCTTGCCTCTCTGGCTTTGTCTCCAAACCGTCCAACCTGGGCTGACCATCTAATATACATATTCCTAATCCTGTCCACTCTCATCACACCCAGTACAAATCTTAACATTTTTAACTCTGCCACATCCAGCTCTGACTCCTGGCTTTTTGTCAATGCCACTGTCTCACTACCCTCTTGTAGACCTTCTCTTTCACTCTTAATGGTACTCGTTTGTCACAAATCACTACTGACATGCTTCCCCACCCTCCCCATCCTGCCTGTACCATTTTCTTCACCTCTCCCCCACACTTTCATTACTCTGAACTGTTGATCCCAAGTATTTAAACTCATCCACCTTTGCAAACTCTACTCCCTGCATCCTCACCATTCCTCTATCCTCCCTCTCATTCACACACATATATTCTGTCTTAGTCCTGCTGACCTTCATTCCTCCTCTCTCTAGACCATATCTCCACCTCTCCAGGGTCTCCTCAACCTGTTCCCTACTCTCACTACAGATCACAATGTCATCTGCAAACATCACACTCAGTGGGGACTCCTGTCTGATCTTGTCTTTCACCCTGTCCATCACCACTGCAAATAAAAAAGGGCTCAGAGCTGATCCCTGATGTAATCCCACCTCCACCTTAAACACATATGTCACTCCTACCGCAGAACTCACTACTATCACACTACCCTTGTACGTATCCTGTAGCACTCTTACATATTTCTCTGCCACTCCTGACTTCCTCATACAATACCAAAATGCCTCTCTAGGCACCCTGTCATATGCTTTTTCTAAGTCCATAAAGACACAATGCAACTCCTTCCGACCTTCTCTGTACTTCTCCATCAACACTGTCAGAGCAAACATCGCATCTGTAGTTCTCTTTCCTGGCATGAAACCATTCTGCTGATTACTAAATATTACCTCCCTTCTTAACCTAGCTTCCACTACTCTTTCCCATAACGTCATGCTGTGACTGATCAATGTTATCCCTCTGTGGTTACTAAAGCTCTGCACATCACTCTTATTCTTATAATCGGTACCCAAACACTTTTCCTCCACTCCTCATGCATCGTGTCACCTTCCAAGATTTCATTAAACAATCTGGTTAAAAACTCCACTGCCATTTCTCATAAACACCTCCATGCTTCCACAGGTATGTCATCTGGACCAACAGCCTTTCCATTCTTTATCCTCTTCATAGCTATCCTTACTTCCTCCTTGCTACTTCACTGCACTTCCTGATTCACCATACCCACATCATCCAAGCTTCTCTCTTTCTCATTCTCTTCATTCATCAGCCCCTCAAAGTACTCTTTCCATCTGCCCAACACACTCCCCTCACTTGTGAGTACATTTCTTTCATTATCCTTTATCCCCCTTATCTGCTGCACATCTTTTGTAGTTCGGTTCCTCTGTCTAGCCAATCGGTACAGGTCCTTTTCTCCATCCTTAGTGTCCAGCCTTTCATGCAACTCTTCATACGCCTCATCCTTAGCCTTCGCCACCTCTCTCTGCCATGCACATCTCCTTATACTCCTGTCTACTTTCTTCACCTCTCTGACAATCCCACTTCTTCTTTGCCAACCTCTTTCTCTGTAAACTTTCCTGTACTTCCTCATTCCACCACCAGGTCTCATTGTCCTCCTTCCTCTGTCCAGATGTCATACTAAGCACCTTTCTAGTCATCTCCCTTACTAGCTCTGCTGTATTTGCCCAGATATTCAGTAACTCTTCACTGCCACCCAGTGCCTGCCTTAACTCTTCCCTGAACTCAACCTCATAATCACCCTTTTTCAGTTTCCACCATTTGATCCTTGGTGCTGCCCTCACACTCCTCCTCCTCTTCTTGATCACCAACGTCATCCCACAGACCAACATTCTATGCTGCCTAACTACACATTCCCCTGTCACCTCTTTGCAGTCTCCAATCTCCTTCAAACTGGCCATCCTACATAGCATATAATCCACCTGTGTGCATCTTTATCAATGCTTGTATGTCACCCTATGCTCCTCCGTCTTGTTAAAATACCTATTCACCACAGCCATGTCCATCCTTTTTCAAAATCCGCTACCATCTCACCTTCTGCATTCCTTTGCTTAACACCATACCTACCCATCACTTCTGCATCCCCTCTCTTCCCTTCACCAACATGCCCATTGAAATCTGCTCCAATCAGCACACTCTCACCCTTAAGTGCACTCATCAACACTTCATCAAATCACTCCAAAATTTCTCTTTCTCATCTATCGCACACCCAACTTGCATAGCATATGCACTAACAACATTCATCATCACACCATCAATGTCCAGCTTCATAAACATCAGTCTATCAGACACTCTTTTTCCCTCCAAAAACTCTCTTGGCATACTGTTCCTTCAGGATAACCCCAACACCATTTTGCCTCCCATACACACCATGATAGAACAATTTGGACCTGCCTCTGATGCTCCTAGCCTTACCCCCCCCCTTCCATCTGGTCTCTTGCACACACAATATATCAACCTTCCTTCTGTCCATCATATCAACTTGCTCTGTCCCCATACCAGTCGTACTGCCAACATTAAAAGTTTCTACCCTCACTACCACGCACCTAGCCTTTCTCCTCTTTTCCTGCCCTATGAGTGTCAGACATCCTCCAGGGTATGTTTGTGAATGCAAAGGCTACTGTGCTATCAAATGACTTGTGTGTTAAAGCAATATTAAGAAAGTGTCACTAATTTTAGCCCATCACCCCCCATGTATGTGTGGTGTCCTCCAGATGTCCTGCTCTAACAGGTTGAGAGGAATGACTGAGCAGCAAGAGTGTAAACACAGTGTGCCATACTGACTTAGAACAGAAATGTATATCAGGTATTACCTGTGCACATGTATGTATGTGTGGGTGTACCTGGGTGCCTCATAACAACAGATATGGGATGCAAACCATCAGGTAAATAAGCTGTACATGTTGTACATGTGTGTAATCTTAGTTTCTGTGCATCCAACAGAGTTAGATTTCTGCAGCTACTGGTTATTGCATTGCCCTGACACACACATGGGTACTACAATAAGCATAATTATCAGGTTGAAATTAGAGACGTGTCCAACTGTGTTACAACCTTGTGTCCATGCCTACTACAAACAGCTATATAACCACCTACAGAGCTGTATGGACTCAGCAATGCCTTACTTGAAAAACCTGTCTCCACCAAGGTAGAGTAATCCCCTTTGCTGGACAGCAGCAATACACAAACCACATAATTGGTCACTATATTGGCTGTACAGGGCAAAGCAGGAGCAGGCACCAACTTGGCAACAAGTGAACCTTTGTCTGAATGAGCATATAGGGTCACAGGTGGATTTCTGTAAGGCTAACTATGAGTACAAATTGGACACATCCATCAAGGGCACTCACACGGTCATCTTCACATATGTCTGCAATCTCAGAAGCAAAAACCCAACCCACCATGTAATGGTGGTCAATCACACCACATACACACACTCCATAACTATAGTGAACCTGCTGCAGACAGGTTTAGGGCAAACATCATCCCCCTGGCTCACCATCAGTATCGGTGGATTTGCACAGCACCCACACCCCTCCCCTCATCATCAGGGAGCAGGTGCATACAGCCTAATCAAAGTCAACAAAAGCAAGTCTCCATGGGACCTGATAACATTCCTGTCTATATCCTACATGAACTCAGGTATATGCTTCCAGCTCCATTACACACTGTATGCAAGCAAAGCCTGAGCACCATTGTCATCCCATCTGCAAGGAAGATGGCCACTGTCATTCCTCTACACAAATGTGAATGATGAATGGTGGTTTATGCAATGTACTGGCCCTCACTGGGGGGAGCATGACACATCAGGACCAGGAATGCAATGCAGGTTCATACTGTGCTGAAAGATGACAGGGGTATAATGTGGTTGTAAGTGGTGGCTAATGATAGGCAATATTGATGTGCTGGCTCTGTAAATAACTCTGGGCAATGCCTGAGGTCCTGTGATGTGTTTTCCTGTTTATGTCTGACAGGTGGAATGTGGTGATGTTCGGCCGTAGCTGACAAAATCTGCGAGAGTGAACTGCAATGTGGGACAACCTTACTCACAGAGTTAACACCTTGGGCCACTATGGCCACACATATGATCAGGTCAGGCATCGGGCAACTGACCTGATACGTTGTGCCTGACAAAGGGCTGCTGCTGTGGCCAGGGACCATAGTGCTACAGGTGGGGGTCGAGCCATACAGGCCCCACTTACAGCAACAGATGAGCCCTTGCCTACCTTGGGGCAGCCCCCACACAACAGCCAACACAAGAAACACAAGTCGTTAAGGTGGGTGGCACCCAGGCAACAGGCGAGGACCATCCAGGTAAGGCCACAGTGCACATCAATTTAATCACGTAGCAGTCATACTGTCTTCTATAGAGTATCTAGATGCATATGGCAGTTCAAACTGCATTTGTTGGTGGGGTTTAGTAATGCACACAAGTGCACATCTATGGTGAGGGACAGCAACATCTATGGTGAGGGACAGCAAATTGTGTACTATCACAGCTTGTACTGTACCTGTGCAGAAAAGTAGCATTCATCTTTTACCAATTCCAAATGTGAGTCTGCTGACAATACCTCTCCCCCACAACTACATATGTACCTCTGGTCTGGATGTGGGACTGCAGCATGAAGCCAGTGAGTATGGGATTTTCCTGTTGTGGCTCACCACTACCCCAGGCATGTTAAGGTCATGCATGTGACCATGCACACAACTGTTACTCTCAACCATTTTGCAATATCTGCATGTTCAATTGTGGTGGGGTTAATTGCACTGCATCACAGTGGTCATCACAGGGGCCTATTTGCAGGAGATGTCATATATCTATAGCATACCTCACAACCCTGTCACTGCAAGAAATCTGGACAAAGACTGACAAAATGGGGGGGAGGCCCAAACTGAGGGACATATTTTATAAATTAGTGTTATACAGTGCATATAAATGTACACACCTGTTAGAATGGCGGGTATTTGTGATATACAAAAATGAGAGCACAATAAAACATTTTTGAACCCTTCCAACCTTTCATGTGACCTATAACCTGTACAATTCAATTGTGAAACAAACAAATCTGTTAGGGGAACAATTACGACACATAAAAAATGTACAAGAAGCTAGATGCATATGTGTGCACAGGCTGAAGCTAATACTGTGTTGAAGCAGCTTTCGATATAATTGCAGCATTACGTCTTCTTGGGTACACACCTGCCATCAATAACACATCTGCCATCAATTACAGAGACTCTTTGATTAACAGCAAATAGCGGTCAGCTGTCCTACCAGGATTATCCTAGCATTTACTTAGTTGCCTGCTACAGCAACAGCCATAGTTAGCATACAGCTAACAAAGCAGCAAAGGGATCTCATTTGTGAAAGGTATCAGCCCAGAGAAGGGTACACACACATTTCCACAGCATTGCATATACCATGGAATGCAGTGAAAACAGTCATCAAATGGTGGTGAAAATCTGGGGCAACAGTGACATTGCAAAGAACTGGACATCCCTCCAAATATGTGGAAAAGACAAGACCCAAACTGGTCAGGGAGGCTGCCAGGAGACCAACAGCAACACTACAAGAGTTACAGTAATCTCTGGCAAGTACCACTTCTGTACTACATGTGACAACAATCACCCGTATTCTCCACATGTCTGGCCTACGGGGTAGGGTTAGAAGATGGAAGCCTTTTCTCACATAGAACAACATTCAGTCTGGCAAATTTTTCAAGAAAAATATATCAGGTCTCCAAAAAGCATGTGGGGAAATCTGTTATGGTGTAATGAGACCAAGGTTGCACTTTCTGGCCACAATACCAAAATGTTTGTTTGGCACAATAAAAACAGTGTGGATCACCAAAAGAACACCATCCCCATGGTGAAGAATGGTGATGGCAGTGTCCTGCTTTGGGGTTGCTGTTCATAAGCTAAAAGTGGGCCTTTAGCCAAGGTGGAGGGGGTTAGGAACAGTTCCATATACCAGCCCCTTTTGGCCCAAAATCTTCATGTGTCTGCTAGAAAGCTGTGGATGGAGAGGACTTACACCTTTCCACACGACAGTGACCCAAACCATACATCGAAATGCAAAAAAGAATGTCTTCACCAGAAGACAATCAATGTTTTAGAATGGCTCAGCCACAGTCCACACCTACATAAAATAGAAAACCTGTGGGGTGCCCTGAAGAGGCCTGTGCAGAAGAGATGCCCTCGCAATCTGACAGAGTTGGGGGGGGGGGGTTCTGCAAGGGAGAGTGCACAAATATTGATAAGTCGAGATGTGCCATGCTGATACAAACCTTCCTAAGAGGACTGACTGCTGTTATGAAATCAAAAGGTGTATTAGTTTAAGCATGTGCACAGTCATGCAACCAGCCTATTATAGGTATTTGAACTTCTACATGTTACTCCTAACCAATGTGTTTGTTCTTCAATTGGATTGCACAGGTTATAGGTCACATTAAAGGTGGGAAATGTTATCACATGATTTCTGTGGTCTCATGTTATATATCAGACAAACCTGGCATGTTAACAGGGGTGTCTACACTTATAGTATCCACTGTAAGATTAGAAGGTTGTTAGTCTAACAGGTTCTGTTGTAACATACATGTACTGCACGTTTTGAAGTGTGAAACTCAAAATATGTCATTAATTAGTGACACCAGTCCTCATATCATCCCAGTAATGTGTCAGACAAGCACAGGATTTATGACAAACAGACCAGAAATATGAATCACACATGTAGACATTCAGTGCCACTCTGTACAGTTGAGAGGTATGTTCAGTAGGAGTTGCTACTGTGCTATACAGGTGAACAGCAATAATGTGTACATGGCTGCAGTGTGTGCTAAGTGAAGGCCCATCACCTACTAACACTACTCATGTATACCAGAGGTGTATATAAGTAGTAACATTAAGTGGAAAGGGCTGCACTGCATGATGTTGTGGGCCTGTCCAGATTGTGTATGTTGTGGGCTGACCGTGTCATGAATGTCACCAGTTGGCTATTGTGAGGTCTGTGTAATGCCTGTCTGCCACCTTACCTGTATGTGTGTGCATATGTGCGTGTGTGTGTGTGTGTGTGTGTGTGTGTGTGTGTGTGTGTGTGTGTGTGTGTGTGTGTGTGTGTGTGTGCGTGTGTGTGTGTGTTTGTGTGTGTGTGTGTGTGTGTGTGTGTGTGTGTGTGTGTGTAGCAGCAAACGTTATAGTGCAGCATTCATTTACTTATGTTGTCTTCCCTCCACAAGTGGTCATGATAGTCATGGTCCTTCCGACTCAGAATCTGATGTCAGTGTCTCTGCAGACTCTGCCACTAATAATGGTCATAGTCAGGTACAGGTGGGGTTGTCAGAGGCTGAATCTGTGCCATCAATTGGCATCCCACAGTCATCCACAATGTCCCCGCACACAGTCACAATGCCCACACATGCCCTGTCCCCAGCCACCACAGATGATGGACAGTTGGCAGGTGGTGGCATGGAACAGGCTAGTGCAGTGACTATGGCAGGTGTGAGTGTAGACACTGGCCATATCCAGAATGCAGGCAAGGTTCCACACAGGTGGATAGACAGGGGTGCTCACAGGAGGACTGCTGCTCATTAAGCCACTGTCACAAGTGCCACAGTAGGTGTCACCAGACACATGTTTTGGGCTGTCATGGATGCACAGGCACATAGTGAATGCAACATGAGACAAATACTCAGGGTGTTGGATGCAACTCTTCCTGATTTACATGGCAACATACATGACCTTGTTGAGGCCACATGCCAAAATACTGAGGTCTTTAATAGATGGTGATGTGAGACCTTTGCAATCCTCAACCGTGGCATGTCTGTGATAGAGCGTGTGATGGGAGATGGGCTTTGGCCACGTGCATGTAGGTCAGCACCAACATCACCTGAGAGTCTATGGGGCTGTGCATCTTCACACTCCCCTAGTGACAGTGACACCAGCACTACCAAAGGAGGGTTGCTGTCCACATCACAACGGAGCAGGCCATAAGCACATGGTCCTGGCCGGTCCCATCAGGGACACAGATCCAGCAGACAGCAGTCACCATCAGGAAGCAGTACTGCATCTGGCCTTGGGCCTGGTGGTGCCAGTGAGACCCCTGGCAGGACCAGTTCACATGTCTGTGACCATGGCCACGGACCAGTTCACATGTCTGTGGTCACAGATGGTGAACTGGACACCCTGCTATGTACAGTTCACAGCTGTCAAATATACCCCTGAGTAGGGCACCCACATGGCGTGACTGTGTGCATACATACACACACAGATCGGTATCACAGGCAGGTCACCTCCAGACACACAGAGCACCTCTGCTCAGCCCATCTAAAGGATACCCCTCCAAACATGCACACATGATGTCAACCATATGGCCCAGCCTAGGCCTCTGGCAAACCTACACCCCACCCTATGCATATGATGATACCTCTGCCACATCCCTGTCATCCATACCATTGATGCAGGGACATGCTTATATGGGTCTGATACACAGGGTGAATATGGAATAGTGTAGCTATGTAATACTGTGTAAGGTGCTGTCTGCTTGCATTTGTTATGGGTACACATAAAGGTTTATGTACCTTATTAGCCATGATGCATCCTTGCTATTAGTACCACTGACTGAATGCAGTCTGACATGCTATATTCTGTTTGTGTTCCAGGTGTCCCTGTGTCTGCATGCTGTGGCCCTGTAGACATTACAAACATGGAGTATGGCAGAGTGGGAATACACCAACCATTTCATAGCCAAGCTACAGCTTTATATGTACATTTACCAGGTGTGTATGGATGCAACAGTGTGTGATGGACACTGTTGTCAGACAGTGTGACCTTGCATATATATCCCTTGTCACAGACAGGTAGCCTTCAGACATGTCACCTCAGTGTTGCGTAGTACTACAGGCTAATACATAATGAACAAGTTACTGGAGTACTGTCAGTACGTCCCTCACAAGCTCAGCCATTATATTGACTGCAACAGATTCACCTGTTAGCACCTGTTGCCCCTGCCATTTCTTTCCCATACACTGAACCCTGATGCAATTGATGAGAGCATGCATGGTAGTGTGTATGACAGGTTTCTGGTATGTAATCTTGAGTTCACAGGGTGGAACAGGGAGACAAAATGGTATATCCTTTGCATACACACAGTAAAGACTGACACAGGGGATGTGCATACAGTAACACAAACACAGCTGGCAATAGACAGATTAGTAAACATACATATCCACTTTAATGTACTATAGTGATACATACACATGACATGCCCCACATAGATTACATGCATCAGACATAACCCACTACCTATTACAATACGTAATGTTGTGAATGCCTTCATGGATGGTGAGATAACCCACCAGAAATAGCAACTGGAGTCATCTATTGCTGCTACAAGCCTGGACAAGTGATAGGGTAACAGACATTGAATCAGCATGATGTTTCAGTCAGGTATGATATCTGACGCTGCCATGTATGTCACTACAGTAACTGTGACCTATTTGGCAACAATATCACATGCATGGCCATTGTTAGGAGACACAGGCTACATATAGGTTGCAAGCATCTGGATATTCCGTAGACATCTGTACAGATGACTGGTATGGCCTGTACAATAGTTTAACATGCTGCATGTGAGGCAGATGCCATTAACATGCTATAGAAAGTAATGCCATCAGGAGGTGGTAAACAGGCATGGATGGTACACACATCAAAATGGTATAGCCAAGTGAAAACGAAAAAAAAAAAACAAAACCACTGTAGAAAACCAAAAGGTACACGGACTCCTTGCGCCAACAAACAACCAGATAGTTAAAATCTGAACGCAAATTTATTATTTTTAACAAGCGTTTTCGCCACTGAGTAGTGTGGCTTCTTCAGAGAAAAAAACATTGACAATAATGTCATTTGCACGCTCAATTTAAATAAGAAACTAACAGGAAATGACATCACATTGATTAAAAACCATTCTGTGCAAATTTGCATAGAATTAATGTAGTAAATAAGTCTTGTTACAAAGTTAATGTAAACCAGTGATGGCGTGTTATCACAATTTAAGTTCAATCACTAAGGTTTAAACAATTTTAACTGTTTTAAGCAGTAAAATAACAATCCAGTTCTATGAATTTAATTACAAGCCAGTCCTCTATTCATTGTCACTTAATATGATCAATGGGCTGTAAGGAACCAAAGATCATTACAAAAATACTATATATAAAATGTATTAAATAAGATTGTTTGACAAAATATATTAAAAATGTCTAATTCAATACTAAATAAAACCAACAGAATACGAATAAACACTCATTGAATCACATGAATAAATCACTAAAATGTGAATATATCAAAAGAAAAACTGTATCACCGACTCACATTGCAAAGCAAAAAGGTGCACCATAATATGTTGGACAAAGTACACTACCTTAAATAGCTCCTCATTCTCAAAACTGCAGAAATATTGCAGTTTTCATTGAGACCCGGATAACAAAAAGCGTCTGTTCTCAACTGCCACTCCAACTCACGGGTTTCCAAAAGCAATGATATAGGACCCCCACGAATGTTAGTTTTTACTTGGTCAACGGCCATAAATGAGAAAGAATGGCCTGGAAAGTTATCTATATGTTTGGCTAAAGCATTGGTGTCATTTTTCTTCTTAATAGCATACATATGTTCATAGACACGATCACGCAGTCTACGATCGGACTTCCCTATGTAAAAGGAAGGGCAACACTCACAGAAGGCCACGTACACTATAGATCTACTCTCACAATTAAGTGGGAACTTAATGGTGTACTTCCTATCCCTTAATGTGTAAGTCTGACCCGTCCTCACTTTATGATACCAGTTGCAGAAGCCACATGGGTACATACCGGTTCGTTTATTGAAACCTTTACTGGAGAAGTCCCTTTGTAGAAGCTCTTTAAGGTTATTGTTTCTTTTGAAAACGAAGTTGGGAACAAGTCCCAATTTCTCTATTAAACCAGGACTACCCAAGAGAAATTGCCAGTTCTTCCGTATTATTGAGATTATAGCCCTAGAATTGAGACTGTAAGTAACGGCGTAACTTAATGAAAAGTCACGTCCATTACTACTACTGATGTTGTCAAATGGTAAATCAGTAATACTGCTTGGTGGTTCTGGCACATCAGAATTCAAGGAGTCCAATCTTGATTGGGCTTGGTAGAGGATAGGTTGAAAAAAACCACTCAACCTCTTTGTTACAACCTCAAAAGTAAGTTCTTCTACCAGTTGTTTCGGGTAACCCCTATTAAGGAGCATATTGCCGAGCAGGTCACACTCACTCTGAAAGTCAGCTAACATGCTGCACATTCTCCCCGCTCTAACCAACTGACCCTTCACAATAGCTCTCTTTTGTTTAAGGGGGTGTTGGCTAGAAAAGTGCAGGAAAGAATTGCAATATGTCGGTTTTCTGAAAACACTTGATGTGTAAGCATTCATGCCAACATCCTTACGTAGTTTCATGTCCAAGTAATCAATATCCGATACCGAAAACTTAAACGTGAATTTGAGAAATTCCGTTGTACTATTTAATGAGTTGACAAACTGACTAGCTTCAATAGAACTACCTCGAAACAAAATAAAAATGTCATCAAGGTATCTCGTGTAGAATTGGACAGAGCCCATCAGATCTAGTGAAGAGAAAAGGAAGTTCTTTTCCCAATACCCCATGAAAAAGTTGGCCACAGAAGCTCCACAAGGGGAGCCCATGGCCACACCCTTCTTCTGCAAGAAGAATTTCTCATCAAACAGAAAGTAATTGCATGACAAAACAACATCTAATATCTCAGTTACAAGGTCTACTTCAATTTTTGGTGCTCCAAAATCTGAAAGTAAGAGGGCCAACCACTCCAAAGCTTCCTGGTGTGGGATGGAAGTATATAGGTCCACTACATCGATGGTGAGAAAATTATTCTCACCATCGAACAGTGTACCATTAATACTTTCCAAAAAGGACCAAGAGTCCTTACATACTCCAGGAAGGTGTTTCAAATACTTTGACAAAATCTTGTCAACTAGTTTGGCACTTGGATACGTCATAGAACATCTTCCGTCCACTAGGGCCCTCATGGGAGGATTGTTGACATCCTTGTGGACCTTAGGAATGCCAAACATAACAGGAATTTTAGGCAAAGTGATGTCTATGTAGTTATAAGTGTCGAGGTCTATTTTTCCTCCCAGGAATAAATCACGGAAAAGGCCTCTCATCATATTGTGAGATCGATGTATTTCGTTAATAGATGCTTCAGTGTAGGCTGGTGTCACCAGAACAGAAAGCATTTTCTCTATATACATAGAGTTGTCCAGGATGACTAAACCACCTCCCTTATCCGGTTTAATCAACCTGACGGGATAGTGGCAAAGTTCATCCAGGAGTAGCGCCTGTTCTTTAGTAATGTTATACCCTAGAGACTCTGCTTTACTCTGGCATAACTTAAACGAATGCCTAAAATCAACCTCACAAACCTTCTCAAAAAGCTGGAGAGACAGGTGAAGAGGTGGATTAAAAACACTAGGCAACTTCAAGGAATCCTGGATTATATCCACTCCATTGTTAAAAAGTAACTTCAAATTGAGCTTCCGAACAAAGCACTTCAACTCAATGATCTCCTTAGGTATATCCCCAAATCTACTCGGGACGAATGTGTAACCAAGAGCAAGCAGCTCAACCAATTCATCCCTTAGTTGCAGCTCTGTGAAATTGTAGATCTTAAAATCACCCTTTTGATTTAGAATTATTCTTGGAGCAACCTGCCCTTGGTAAGAACTAATTATACATGCTCCAGTATCATCGCCAGTATCGCCAACGTCAATAGAGTGAAAAGAAGCGTCACCAGTATCAGTGAAACTAGCAGTCATCAATTCCAATTCACCCTCTTGCTGGATTGTCGGCGATACTTGCGTTTGCCTAAAAAATTGTTATGGTTGCTATTTTGATTAGTTTGGGTGTTTTGGTTGCCTGAGTTGTTTTTCTTAAGCCCTTTAATTCTGTCACTACGTCTAGGTCCCACTTCTTCCTCAACAAAATTTTCCTCATCCACATAAGTGTCATTCAGTTCAAGGTTCACTGTTGAACACAGTTGTCCCTGGTTAGTCCTAGTGTTAGGCTTCATGGAGTCTGGGTGTTGAAGTCTAGGATATGCACCATTGTCTTGATAAGCCAATCTGTCCCTAACAAGTTTTTTATTCTTATTCAGTTTTAACTTGACCAATAATGAATCAATACTTGACAAGGTACGGTCATAATCGAACTTGTACCTTGTGAAGTTCAAGTCTGCTTTCATTTCCTTATCCAGGACGTCAATTTCATTCAACAATACACAAACATGTTGGCTGTAATGCTTAACAATCAATTCCAACAACTGCACACCCTGTTGTTGGAATAACAAGTTTTTAATCAATGTGATGTCATTTCCTGTTAGTTTCTTATTTAAATTGAGCGTGCAAATGACATTATTGTCAATGTTTTTTTCTCTGAAGAAGCCACACTACTCAGTGGCGAAAACGCTTGTTAAAAATAATAAATTTGCATTCAGATTTTAACTATCTGGTTGTTTGTTGGCGCAAGGAGTCCGTGTACCTTTTGGTTTTCTAAAATGGTATAGCCACACAGGATATGATTCTCACTCAAACTATTGAGATTAGAACCCCTACCTATCTAGTTATTTCTACTACAGTGGTACGCAGTGTACCATGGAGCTTATATGTTTTCACCTTGCCCCAAGGTACTTCTAAGATAAATGACATCAGCAGGCAGGCCTTGTAAAGTAATGCACCCACACACACACACACACACACACACACACACACACACACACACACACACACTTGCATTAGATTAGAACCCCTGTCTATCTAGTGATTTGTACTATAGTGTATTTATTGCACACACTACAGATCTTACTGGGCTGACAACTGGCCAAAGGTGCTTATAAGGGGAATGGCATCAGCAGGACCAATAAAGTAGGGCATTGTGTGCGAAACTTATCAAAGTACTTCTTCCTACAAACATGCATACTTGCACACACATTTGCCGGACCTGAGAGCAGAACCCCTGCCTATCTAGTTATTTCTATTATATTATTAAGCAGTTATTGCACATGCTACAGAGCTTATTGCAACTAGCCATAGGTGCTGATAAGGGAAATGACATCAACAGGACTGATAAAGTGGGGCACTTGGAAGTGTTGTGGGTGGGAATGGCCTAAAACTATTTCACCTACAAACAAATACACACTCCATCACTATCACACACACACACACACACACACACACACACACACACACACACACACACACACACACACACACACACACACACACACACACACACAGCCAGGTGATGTGATATTATAAACCCAACATCAGTACTATTACACAATGGGGCTCACCTTTTATGCTAGCATGTGCAACTGTTTACAACTGGTATGCTCAGTCTGTATCCCCCATGTGTGTGTCTCTCTCTCTCGATATATATATATATATATATATATATATATATATAAATAGATATATATATATATTACTGTCTTTCTCTCACTTCCCCACATCTATGTGTGTGCATGCTTGACATATGTTATCTGTTGCCAATATATATGTCTGTGTATCACATGCAACAGATGCAGATATATCACATATGGGCCACCTACAGTTAGCTGAGGGTAATCCTGTCTGATATGTGTGTGTGTGTGTGTGTGTGTGTGTGTGTGTGTGTGTGTGTGTGTGTGTGTGAGGGGGGACAGTTAAGGTGTACATAGCTGCCTGTATGATCTTACTGAGGGTTACTGGTAGGTGCCCTTAACTCCCAGTGCTAGAGAGAGGTCAGCCTTTGTGACTCCTTTTGGCTTGTATGAGTTCACAAAGATGCACTTTGGGATGAAAAATGCCCCAGCAACTTTCCGGAGGCTGGTAGATCATATCCTAGCAGGAGCAGGAGCAGGAGGGTTTGCACTTGCTTACCTAGATGATATTGCCATTTACAGCCATTCCATGCAAGAACACCTTCAGCATGTCAGGGAGGTTCTGGGCAGACTACATTCAGCAGAGTTGACCATTACGCCCAGTAAATGTCAGGTGGGTATGGCTAACAGCTCTACCATTGATTTTGTTATGCAGCCACGTCTCAGTAGTCATCAATAAACAGGTATTTCTCACCTTATTTTGCTGTAGAGTTCCAGTCTCAGGGCATCCATTTTACTGTCCAGTGAGCATGCATTTGCTAGCAGTATTAAAGGCACAGCAGGCTGTAAAGATTAGTTTTCAGCTTTGCAGGAATTCCAGCCCTGGAGCCCCTTTTTCTGGTTCTCTGACATCTTTTCCTGTTCTGTCTTGTCTTGAATGTACAATGAACCTTCTGTCTCATGTTTTAGACACTTTAAGACATGCTGGGTAAAATACACAGCTCCAATATTTCTGTGAGTGTAGTAGGCCCCAAAAACTCTGTCGACTGCAGGGAATCTAGCCAGCAGCATGAAACTATTAACTGCTTAATTTCTACAATCTTCTGTCTGCTGTAAGTTAATGTACTTCCCTTTAAAAGCCCAGAAAGTTATTTTTTCGAAGTTCTGTGTGTAAAAGAAGACATATTAAGCATATCTCTCTGACAAGCCGATGCAGTCACAGCCAAATAGGATGCCACCATTTTTTTAATACATACAAGCAGTAAAATTGTTTTTACTCCCTTTAGTTTTATACAGAAAGATTGCCAAATTCTGGTAATCACGGCCACACAGATAAAAACTGCACTCTCCAAAGCTAAGAATACAGCATCCATGGGACCAGACTACATCCCGGGCTGTGTACTACATGAACTACAAAATGATCTGGCACCTCACCTAAGTGTCGTGTTTAATCATAGCCTCATCTCAGGCTTCATGCCCACTGAGTGGCGCACAGCTAAAGTTATCCCACTCCACAAGGGGGGAATCCACCTTGGATCCTGGGAACTACTGTCCCATCAGTCTGATGAGCCTGGTCTGCAAGGGCATGGAACGTATTATCATGGAACTTATAAACAAAGACATTGGCAACTTTCAAACACTGGACCCCACCCAGTTTGGGTTCATGAAGGGCCGATCGTGTCTACTGAACCTGATTGACTTATTCAAATCAGTCTCCAGAGCTGTGGATGAGGGTAAGGCAGTCCACACTGCCTATCTGGACCTCGCCAAGGCCTTCAACACCATCCCCCACTCTGGAATCATAAATAAACGTACTAAGCTGGGCATAAATCCCTACATCACTCGATGGGTTGCCAACTGGCTTACTGACAGAACCCCACACTGTAAAAGTAGCCGACTTGAAATCCAGCTCCAGACAAGTGACAAGTGGAGTACCTCGGAGTTCAGTCCTAGGACCGCTGTTGTTTGGCATCTACTTCTCTGAAGTACATGCTAACACTGAGGGACTCTGGCTAACAATGTTCACAGATGACTGCAAACTGGGAGCCATTATTGACTCCCCAAATTATGTGGATATTCTACAAAAGGGCCTTACAGAAACAGATGCTTGGTGCCAGAGCCATGGGCTCAAGCTCAATGCCAAGAAGTGTATAGTTATCCCCTTTGGGAAAAACCATGTACCCATGAATTACCACATAGGTGGCAGTACACTAAACACTGAAAGTGTGATAAGAGACTTAGGAACACAGGTGGACAGTGGTCTCACCTTCGATAACCACACTGCCACAACAGTCTGGAAATCCTTCTATGTGGCACACCTCATCACTAAGGGCTTTTCATCCAGAAAAAAGGAGGTCATTGTCCTACTGTACTCATCCCTCATTAGACCCATCATAGAGTACAATGCCCCATTTGGTATGTACGTCACAAGTCATCTGCAACAACTTGAAAGGCCGCACAAACACTTCACTAAAAGAATCACAGGCCTTAAGCAGATGCCCTATGCTGACCGACTAAAAAAACACCAGCTATACTCTGACGCATATCGTCTACTCAGAGGCAACCACTGCTTAACATACAAGGCCATGTGAAACCCAGAGCTGTTGGACATGCTACATTTAAAGAAATCCCAATCCATCAGAGCCACACACTCCAGGGACCTAAACCTTGTCATCACAATGAACAGAACATGCTGGAGGGATAGGTTCCTGACCCAGAGACTCCCCATACTCTGGAATAGGCTGCCCATACATGTCAAGCAGAGCTCCTGCTTGGCCCTCTTCAAAAGGAACATTGACTAGATGGGAGATATGAAATTTACCCTGGGGATCACGTCAGTCTCCCTGCTAGACAGGGGTCCAGGGAAGTAAATATTGTGGGAAGAAATAGCAGGGAATTGTTATGGCTCAGCTTGTATAGGCCCTAGGGCCAATAGCCAAGTACCAACCTATGAACATATGAACCTATAATTGGCTTCACATAAGCGTAACTATCCTTGCCTTCACACAAAGCCTGCCTCCAAACCTCTCTCCATATATAGCTACTTTCTAATCTTTGTAATAACTAAAAATATAATAGGCCATGAGTCTGTATTTGAAATTATTGCTCTCAAATACACACTGCACTCCCAGAAAACTTGTGCAGATGACAGTTTAAATGTGAGTAATTAATTGTAATATCCTTTGTCCTGACACTCAGCCTGCTTTCCCACTCCAAGAAAGATAACTGCTTTCTGTCTATGAAGATCTCTGAAGTTTGAGTGTGACCAAGTAACACAAATAAACAGTATACTAATATATTTCAATATGTTGCTCTCAGACATATGCAATGCCATTCTCTAACAAAACATATTACTAATTCTTTAACTAAGATCATGGGATTATAATGCACCTTGTCATCAAACACAGTCTACTTCCTCAGCTCACAATGAAATAACCACTTTCTGACTATATCACTGAAGTCTGATGGTAAGCTAGTGAAAGTAACAATAGCCACAGTAATGTATTTCAAATATTTCTTTCAGACATAAACACTGGCCTCCCTAACAAGCCATATCAACAATCATGCAACTGGGATCAAGTAAATGTAATGCCTTTACCTCCAAAAATAACAATTTTATAATCTGTACTCCCTTATTTTGATATACAGCCAACCTCCTAATCACCAACTCTCAAATAACCACTTTTGACTATGTGCACCTCAGTTGTCTGAATGTGATCTGGAGAAATAAGAAATGCCCACAGTAAAGTATTTTAGGTTATTTCTGTGACACAGGTACTGCCCCTCCTGACAAGCCATATAAATGTGTGTAACTGTTTTAAAAGAATTCTCCTTTGCTTTCACACGCCCTGTTTCCTGACACATTTAAATGCACCCTGCCACCACTAAACAAGAATAATTATGTGAAGAATAGATATTTTTATGCAGACTTTCTTATGGCTTTGCATTGCCACGTGTCACATTTCCCAAATAAATCAAAAACACACTTTTATTGCATTTTTAATTGTAGCACTAACCCTAAAACTATATGCTAAAAGACGTTAATACGAATATATGAGTATACATTGATTTCTCAAAATGTAAAAGCACAGAAACACAGTGATTGATGCCAGCATTTCAAAAGTCAACTTGCCTGAACACAACATATTGAAACAAAAAAACGATTGCAAAAGGAAGATAATCAGTTTCCTCTTGTGACTGGTTAACGAAAGCACTACTGTTAACTTTTGACAAGCCTTAAATAATGTCAGTGTTACAGATAAGTTTTGTCTAAGGTAAGGTGTAGGGTTGAGGTTAAAGCAGGGTTAGCACATATTAGTAAGGATGGACATGAGGTTTAAAATAAGTAGAAATACGTTATATTGAATGAATGCTCTTTCCTAAAATGCCAACCATTGTCAAATTTGCTTCCCCCTATTATTTAGGTAGTGCATATTCTGTAATGTTAAGGTATTCACCTGGAAAAATGGAACAGGGAGTCTTTGAAGATGTTTTTCTCAGTGAGCATAGTAAAATATTGCTTTATCAATGCACCTTGATCAGCTGCTAACTGCATCTGCTGCTGGTTTTACTGTCACTAAAAGTAAAGGGTGACAGTGCTGCTGCTAATGAGAACAGTAATAAAGGAGATAAGGAAATCTAACAGAACCTGCACTCTGCCCTGGTCCGCTGTTAATAGTTACATGCAACTTTGTTTTTCAACACTGAAGCCTACAAAAAACATGCAACAGCTCCATACAGACATGGAATGAAAATAGCCCATAAGTAATTTCTGCTTGATATTTTACCAGTCTTGTTTTCATCAGATTTATAGATTAGTACTAGACTAACTCTCTCTGGGGGCCATTTTAAGCCTAGCCAATTACCTCATTTGAGAATCAAACCATGCATCCTATGTTTGGAAGGTAAACACCTTACCCATTATGCCAACCTCCTGTCTACCATCAGGAATTTGAAGCTAAGGTTTGGCACAAGTGAAAGTGGCAACAGGTCAGTGGCAAACTTCATTCTGATAGCCCTGACTTTGCCCTTTAATTTAGGCCTTTTCATTTTTTTTTCCTTTGTGCCAATCTGAAGCAGCATGTGAAGGAATTTTGTCAACTGCTGCTAGGAGCATGACAATGAACTACCCTTCATACCTAATAATACTTTCAAAAGAAGTGCTCTACTTTTATTGGGATCTGTATGTTGTAATAAATTGTCCGTGCTTCTGGAAAGGGTTTACCAATTAGAGGTCAAAAGAGTTTTAAAAAGTTCAAGTCATTTATGCTTTGGCTTGAGATGGATATTCCATTCTAATCAGATTTGAAAAAAGCCAGTATCATCCTTTCATAATGTAACAACTCCATTACCACCACTACATGCCTTACCAACTCTCAAACCTTGGCTCCCTCACTTGTGCCATACTGCAGGTGATTCATTTTTCTTCTTCTTGTTTTTGCCATACAGGGACATATTGCACATATCTATCTGCTTTATCAGAGTAGAAGCTCCCAGATGTCTACCCTTTCTCTATACGCAAATACATTTTTCCACAACTTAAAAAGAACTTGACTGCCACATGTCTTTTTTAATGTTGCTGTTTAATGGGGGGGATTCACTGTTCCATAACAATGTTCCCACTTTCAAATAAGGTATAGCTTTGTATCGACCATCTTGCTGTTCTCCTCCTTAAGCAATGAATGAGAGCCACTTTCCTTGTGTGCTGTTGTTTCATCCCTCCTGCTCGATTTAATATAAATGTGTCTTAATATTATTTGAACTGTTGCCTTTTTTTTATGTGCTGCTTGTACTGAGAACTTGGCAGGCTGGGCTTTTTTTCTTACTGCCTATACCAATAAATCTCTTTCACTTTATCCTGTTAAATCCATCTTACAAAAACATAGATTTATTTTATTTCGATACTGCTTTTTACTCCACTCACAAGAGTATTTTATTCATTTATTTTGTTGTATTAGCCTGATTAATCCCAGTAAGCCAAAAGCTGTATTCTACGGCAGATTCAGAGGGGGGGGGTTCACAAAACATTCACATTGAGATGTTTTTAATCAGTAACTGCATTAATTCCATTTCTTTTACTTTATTTATTTTGTAACTGGGTTTCTCCTACCAGCTTTTTTACCAATTAACAGTGTCTAAGTAAGCAGATAATGATGGGTGACAGAAGGCATAATGTATTACTCATATTTATACGCCCATGTATCTTACAGAAAAACAGAATAGGATATACAGAACGCCAAAAAGTATAATTGAATGTGATACACTATTTGTTCTATTTGTGTACTATATTACTAGAAATATGTGTTGGGGTACACTGAATATAAAACAAAACCTTAAATTACAATAAAAACAAGAATTCAGTAGAATGTTGAGTGAGATATCATACATTGCAGAATATTTTTGAGATGGATAATTATTGCTTTAACAGCACATGGAAAACAAATGCTGACATTTTATTCCTATTTAATCTGATCTTCAGTAATGTGAATGTTAGATTCCTTACTGGAGAGGGCTTCATTTACCAGACTAATGCCGTAAGTCTTATCAACTACTCCTTTCTTCTCAGGCTTTTACTTCCTTGGGCTTGCATTTGAATGCTGTGTATGGTTTGTGAGCTATACTGTAAACTGTATTTTCTGTCTCAAGATTGGCAACATTCTGTCAGACTGTGAAAGTGAAGTTTATTAATGACATTATTAATGTTTTTTCCAGACCTTAATATAATTAAGCATGCAGGTGTTACTGACATTACAAAGACGTTTTTTACACTCTGTGAAAATCAGCATACTTCTTCAAGAAACCTTGCTTAACTGAAGACTTTTCTAATAGCAAAATCACCAGTGACTAACACCCCCCATGTGACACATTACGGCATCATCCAGCTGTGAAGTTAATACCACACACACACACACACACACACACACACACACACACACACACACACACACACACACACACACACACACACACACTGGTTCCCTTATTTAGATAATGCTGATATTCGGGTACAATGTTATATGGCTTGATCTACTGCTTTTCCTTAACCATCACATTCAGTTTCTCAGAAGTAAAATCAACATTCTGCTTACAATAATACACAATTTCATCTCCCCTGATCCCTGAAGTCAGATAAAACAAGAATGAAGCAAATACTAATTCTGTAAGTTGCATATTGGCTACCCATCACTTAGACGCCATCAAGCAAAAACAACGCTGCTCAAAAGTCATTTCTGTTACACAGAAGGATGAAGTCCTGACTATGGCCTAAATGTTCTGGGTTCAGTTAACTAACTGGGCAGTGGAGGAGATGGTGGGAGTGACTGTCTCACACCAGTTTGCTCATCACTGGAGGATGAGGTGGTCTGGTCTGATAAAAAAAAATTGCTTTTCACAGTGAAAAAGGAATTCAAAGCACTGCCTGTGGACGAGGAACAAGCACTTGTCTCTACCAGGATGCATTTTTCAGTAGACTGCTGGAGGCACAGGAACTGGGGCATGCATCACAGTGGACAGAAGGCCTTTATGTTAGCAAGAATGCACATCATCCAGCTGAGGGTAGATTTCTTAGGTCATCACCAGAAAACCCAGATAGCTGCCTGGATAATGGTCTCCTAACAGACTGTTTAATCAAAGGGGAAAAATGGGCTAATTGACTGCAGGAGAGCTAAGGCTCATAGGTTCATAAGCTGCTACTAAGTGTTACACCAGTTAAGAATTTTGAAACCTAGTCACTGCAATCAAACTGGTGCACCCAGATAATTACTCACCATGTCCATAAACAAAAAGGGGGCAGGTCTGCAGTAATGATGTATGGTTCCATCCATATGTGCAAGTTCTATTTGAGGATTTTGAGGGACATGCTTTCCTTTACAGAAACTGGTAGTTTCTTGTAGAGGTAAGAAATTGTTTGGGAGCGATATCTGTCACTCTAACAACTCATATTTATGTTCCAGTACAGATTTAGCTCGCTTGAGTTTACACTTGTGTTACTTGTGATGATGGGAGGTATTACCAGCTATGCCAGGAGAAGTGGGGCAGCAGATGTGTAACATATGCCAGCATGGCTAGCCGGAATTTTGTAAAGAATTACATGTCGTTTGTATATCAAACTGATTTGTACAGATGATTGTACTGAAAAATGTAATTGTAAAGCTGCTTGTGTTAAAAAAAGTACCAAGACTGGGTCTTGACTGTACTGTAACTGATTAAATATATATATTTTAACAGAGGAAACTGGAAGATAAGAGGTTAAGCTCAGCCTCAGCTGACTTTTAGAAAAATATCTTGAAAGTAAATTACCTGATTTAGGCCATAAAGAGTGTATCTTACAGTTCTAATTGCAGCCAAAGACTAAATGTCTGTGCCAGATAATGGTTTATTAGCTCCTGTACAGTGCAATGAAAATTATTTGCCCCCTTCCTGATTTAGGTTCATAGGTTCATAGGTTCATATGGGGAACTATACCCATTATTTTGCTGTGCCTCTGTTGAGCAGTGACACTGAGGTAATCCCTCATATACCGGGATTTTATTCCACAGCATATATTCATCAAATCTGGGTTTGACATGGCCTTGTATGTTAGGCAAAGGTCAACTCTGAGCAAGGGTGGCGACTGAAATAGAGCTGGAGTTCTTTCAGTCGGGCAGCCTAGGACAGACGTTTGAGCCCCTTTACCCTTTTGGTGAGGAACTTTGTGGCCTCTCCAGCTGCTGCAAGTGTCGGGTCAGATACATTCGAATGGGGCATTGTACTCAATCATTGGTCTGATGAGTGATGATGATAAGGTGAGCAATGTAGAAGGTCTTCCTAACTACTTTAGCTACATGGGTGTCGAATGACAGACTACTAACAACCTGGGTCCCCAGGTCCCTGATAACTTCTTCTGTACTCAGTGGATTGCCACCTAATTGGTAGCTATTTTGGCATTTAACTTTAGGCCATGGCTCTGGCACCAGTTATCCGTTTCTGTGAGACCCTTCTGAAGGATATCTGTGTCTGATGTGTTTTCTACTATGGCGCCCAGTTTGCAGTCATCTACTTCGGAAAAGTAGATGCCAAACAAGAGTGGGCCCAGGACTGAGCCCTGTGGTACACCACTTGTGACAGGCTTTGAGTCTGACATGGCGCCAGCAACTCTGACCCTGTGGGTTCTGTCACTCAGCCAGTTTGCAACCCATCTTGTGATGTATGGGTTAACATTTAAGCTGATGAGGCATGATCTGCCTTTGACAAAGCCAAACTGGGATGGATATCAGGTCCCATGGATGCTGTGGAGATGTTATCTCCTTATTTGTTTGCATGTTTATCACACTTAAATATTTCAGATCATCAAACAAATGTAAATAGGAGACAATGATAACCCAAGTAAATACAAAATGCAGTTTTTAAGTGATTATTTTATTTATTAAGAAAACAAACTATCCAAACCTACATATGTAAAAGTAATTTCCCCCTAAACCTAATAACTGGTTGTGCCACCCTTGGCAGCAACAACTGCAATCAAGCATTTGACATCACTGTTGAGGAATTTTGTCCCACTCTTCTTTGCAGAATTGTTTTAATTCAGCCATATTGGAGGGTTTCTGAGCATGAACCGCCTTTTTAAGGTCATACTACAGCATCTCATTTGGATTAAAGTCCACACTTTGACTAGGCCACTTCAAAACCTTAATTTTTTTTTAAGCCATTCAGAGGTGGACTTGCTGGTGTGTTTTGGATCATTATCCTGCTACAGAACCCAAACTCAAGTGCACTTCAGCTTGAGGTCACAAACTGATGGCCGGATATTCTCCTTCAGGATTTTTTGGTAAAGAGCAGAATTCATGGTTCCATCAATCACAGTAAGTTGTCCAGGCCCAAAAGCAGCAAAGCAGCCCCAGACCATCACACTACCACCACCATGTTTGACTGATGTTCTTTTTCTGAAATGCTGTGTTACTTTTACGCCGGATGTAACAGGACGCACACCTCCCAAAAAGTTCAACTTTTGTTTTGCCAGTCCATAGAATATTTTCCCAAAAGTCTTGGGGATCATCAAGATATTTTCTGGCAAAAGTGAGATGAGCCTTTATGTTCTTTTTGGTCAGCAGTGGTTTTTGCCGTGGAACTCTGCCATGCATGCCATTTTTGCCCAATCTCTTTCTTATGGTTGAGTCATGAACACTGACCTTAACTGAGGCAAGTGAGGCCTACAGTTCTTTAGATGTTATTCTGGGTTTTTTGTGACCTTGCTGTGCTCTTGGGGTAATTTCTGTAGGCCAGCCACTCCTGGGAAGGTCTGTTCCATGTTTTCTCCATTTGTGGATAATGGCTCTCACTGTGGTTTGCTGGAGTCCCAAAGCTTTAGAAATGGCTTTGTAACCTTTTCCAGACTGATAGATGTCAATTAATTTGTTTCTTATCTGTTCCAGAATTTCTTTAGATCATGGCATGATGTCTTCCTTTTTGGGATCTTTTGGCCTACTTCACTTTGTCTGACAGGTTCTATTTAAGTGATCTCTTGAGTCAACAGATCTGGCAGTAATCAGGCCTGGGTGTGGCTAGTGAAATTGAACTCAACTTTCCCAAAAATGTGATTAACCACAGTTACTTCATGATTTAACAAGGGGAGCAATTACTTGTTCACTTAGTGCCATGTAGGTTTGGATATTGTTTTTTCCTTAATAAATAAAATCATCACTTAAAAGCTGCATTTTGTGTTTACTTGGATTATCTTTGTCTAATACTTAAATTTGTTTGATTGTCTGAAACATTTAAATGTGACAAACATGCAAAAAAATAAGAAATCAGGAAGGGGCAAATATTTTTTCATTGCAATGTAGAAAGAGTGGAAGTGTTTTATGGTTTTATAGCTTCTAAATGCTATAACATATCTCAGCTAAGCTCTATCTTTGTATATGGTAACACATATATGCTAAATTCAGGCTCAGTTTCTAGCAATGGGGGTAGTGTGGGAACCAGAAGTCAGATGATCAGATATATGTGATGTCATTATATAATCTAGGGCAGAAATGATGTTTTAATACCAGATGAGAGAAAAATCTCAGAGCACTCTGTTTTTGGAACCCAACAAAGAAGGACCCTCACCTACTTAATTTTGCCTTGCTCTAGTAAGTGAACCAGAGAATAGTCATTCTTTAGATCATTCAGGAAAATATAGTGTGATTAGTTAAGTACTGTTTTTCTGTATATGTGTGGATCTATCCATCTGTGTTATTTTAATATTTCCTGTGACTGAAACTCTGGTGTTCATTGTAAATAGATATTTAGCATTTGCATGTTCTTTTATTATTTATTATTAAATATATTTAAACTTTTAATTGTGGCTGATCCTTTAGAGAATATTTAAACCTTTGAGAGTACTTATATCGATTTGGTGACTCTGTGGCCACTCCTGAAGCCTTACTGCATTGGTCAAACACCATAATTTGTATTAATATTAATTTCACTTGGTGTTATTGGTTATCCTTGTAACAGCCTTAGAGTAGCTGGTTTTAGAGTGTCTGATGGCAGTGTAACTACCTTAAGTCTGAGTAGAAGGGGGCATAGCTAGTAAATCTGTGCCAGCCTTTCGCAGGTGTATGTATGTGTGTGTGTGTGTGTGTGTGTGTATGTGTGTGTGTGTGTGTGTGTGTGTGTGTGTGTGTGTGTGTGTGTGTGTGTGTGTGTGTGTGTGTGTGTGTGTGTGTGTGTGTGTGTGTGTGTCTGCGTATGCATGTCTGTGCAAATCCAGTCTCCAAGGGTGTGTGTGTCAGCTGCTTGGCACAGGGACAAGAAGAACTGGTTTCACAAAGAGGGTGCTGGAGGACTTGGCTTGGACACCTGGCTGAGGACTCAACTCTATAGCTGTGCCAGTGGGGAGTCTCACTGGGGCCCTGAGAGAGAGAGAGAGAGAGTGAGATAGAAATCCATACCCTGACTGAGTGTGTTGTTCCAAGTGAATGTCCCCCTCCAGTGTCAGTGGTGAGGATTCAGGCTCGTTGATTACTGGCCAAGAGAGGGGATGTCACATTACTACTAGTTTTGTGGATATGTAGTGCATAAAGCAGGTAGAATGGGGTGTTTTACAGCATTGTAGGCCAGGCCTATGTTAACCCACAAGCATCTGTATGAGATAGAGAAGACATTATCAGTTTTAAGATGCTCTGGGTGACATAGGAAGCTCATACCAGGCATTTATAAGTGGGGAACCACTGAGGTTTATATGTTGGGTTACATGTTTTACAGGTACATGCTGAATAGTGCATTGTATTGTTGTAGTGGTCTGATGGGGGATGCGTAAAAGGGAATGATGACCTCTTTTAACTTACATGAGATATGCTTAGTAATTAGTTGGGGGAGGGTTAGAATACTTTCTTACTATCTGTGCATACATGGTAACCAAAGGAGAGTCCATTATCCATGAAAGTGCCTAGATTACTAATATCAATGTCTGTTTTAAGGGGGGTATTTTATGGGGTAGATATACAAGACTTCCATTTTTCCCCAACTGCTTGATGACACATTTATTGGCATTCATTTTTGACCATGAGTCTGACACCTTTAATTTGCCTGAATGAGACCCTTTTGGCAGATTTCAGTGCCTTCAGGGGAAGTGATGATAGCTCCATGCTTACATTCCTCTGAAAACTTAGTTGGCCAGCGGTCTTTAAAGTCAGATTTAACATAGGAAAAGTAGATACCAAACAGAAGTGGACCCAAAAGCAGAGCCCCGGGGTACCTCACTTGTGACAAATCTATAGTAGAAAAGTGTTTTACTGACTCTAATGGAGTGGCACATATAAGTGACCCAGCTGTCCATCAAATAGGTCACATGGGGGCTTATACTGAGTTTGCCCAGTTTTGTCAGTGAGTCAGAGTAGGATACAATTTTAAAAGTCTCAGTTAAATAAAGGTAAGATAAATAGATCATAGATCAGTATTAGGCTAACTGACCTTGAGGAGGGCAATTTTAAGCCTAGCCAGTTATTTCATTTGAGAAGCAAACCCTGCATCTTGTGTTTGTAAATTAAACACCTTAACCATTATGCCAACCGCAAACCACATCTAGGGGCAAGAGTTTATTTCCTCTTGTACTTCTGTGAAACTTTCAAAAAAGTTAACTAGGTTTAATAGGCATGCTCTGCACTCCACACAGCTAGACTGTTCATGGTCTAGAGATTGCCTGCTCCCTATGTCTGTGTTTATGTGGCCCATGATGATGTAGTATTAGTTTTAAATTCTGAAACTTGTAAGTGTGAGTCCCAGAATAGCAAAACTGAATGTGCAAAAGTGAAAGTCAAAGACTGAGGTGTCTTGTAGTATTTCTTCTTAAAGTTAGTATATATAAGTAGCAGGGTTACAGCTTTACTGTTTTTTTTTGTCAGAATTCTGAAAATCAAAATTTTGTTTTTTCAAATTACAACAGAAGCCATCCATCATCTTGCCAATGACACTGGGAGAAGCTGATAGGCCTATAGTTCCAACTTTCCATGGTGGGGTCTCTCTTGTGCAGAAAAACTACTATAGCTGTTCTTTGGGCTTCTGGATCATACTTTGTAGACAAGCTATGGTGGAATGTTTTAAGGCGAAACTGTCATGAGATATTTCATACTGACAAGGAAACAGCCTGGTGCATTTTCCAGACCCATACAGCAGGCATTTTTGGTCTTGGAGAGAGCTTTAATATCTCTTCAAAGGGAATTACAAGGAGGTACAGACTGGATCCTTTGAAATGGCAACTTTGGAGGCAGCAGAGGGGAGAAGTTGGAGTTGAATGTATTTGCTAGGCTGTTAAATACATTCTCAGGGTTTAAGTGAGAATGCCATTAGAGATTAGCTTAGTGCAATGTTGGCTATTATTTCAGAGGTTCTTTACATAATGAAAGAATGTCTTGTGGCTATATTTGCTGATGTGAGATTACTTCAATCCATAATTAGCTATTCAGGGTTTGATCTTGCTCCTGAGTTCTAGGTTATCCCTTTTGTGGCTAATCATAGCACAGTGGGTTTTGTTCTATTCGTTAGGGCTATCAGCATTTCCTTTTGATTGTAAAATGTGTTTTGTAGCTGCTTTCTACCAGAGGGGTTTGCTTCTAAAGTTGGTATTATATTTGTGGTGAAAAGGAATATAAGCTTCTATGCAGCAGTTCAGATGGGAATATATGCATTGAGTATATTAAGCTGTATTTCTTATAGGGTCATCAAGGGATGGGTGTCTGTTTGGCCATCTCAGGTCAGCAATAAGAGCAAGGAAATTAACCTTGGAGAAATCTCTGAAGATGTTTGGGCTGGTCACTGACCTGCATTAGGACCATATGTTTAACAAATGGTGTGGTGATCTAATTTGATTATTGAGAGTATGACAATGGGCAAGAAACACAGGCTGTGTAAGTAGGATACTCTAGTGAAAGAGGGTGCTCTTTGATCAGGGGAGTTTGTAATGATAAAGCAAATTTATTTATAGAGGTTTAGGTGTGCAAGTTTATAAAGGAGTAAAGTCTCCTAGAAACATGGTGTTTATATTCAGAGAGAGAGAGAGAGAGACTCTAATTTAGTAACATTTTTGTGATTTACAGGTGCCATAACTCAGATTCTGTAGTGGGCCAGGAGCTGGTATGAGGTCTTGATGACTGCTATTTGGATATGAAAGAGTTCAAAGGTTACCATCCTAATTGATTAGTCTGAAGGGGATGGTGTTTTCAATAAAGAGAGAATTGCCACCAGCCTTGCTATACAGTAAATATCTGCATGACGTCCAAAATGTCTTCATCAGGATTTACAGATTTATTTTCCTTCCCCCCAGATGTAAGCATCACTGTAGAACTCATAAAGCTACTTAGCTCCCTTCAAATAACACTATTTAGTTCCTTCTCCTAATCCTAACGTGTAAAAGTTTGAAATTTTACCTCACCCCCTCATTTTGCCTTAATTCTGCACAAAAAAATCTCACCGACTGTCTCAGGTCTCGGTTCAGTGGAGCAGTAATAGTTCAGACAGTATCAAGTTCTTTCCATCATCTAAGCATGCTTTCTCAGTTCTGAGGCCCAAAATCCAGGATAGCCTCCAAAATGACATATGGAGCAGTAATAACATTTAGGAATTTAGACTGAAACTTATTCTAAATGTCGAAGAAAGAGCAAAGTGTTGCCGCTTCACCCACCCCCATCACTTAAACTCTTCAATAAACCAATCTTATTTTAAAATCTACAACAGCTTTTTGTATACTTTTCCTACATAACTTGTTTACAATGTTACTTATTTGTGCCAGAGAAGACAATATCTGGCAGCTGGTACAGATCGTTAATATGTGAGCTGCATACCTCTCAACCGTACCAAATTGTTCAGTATTTACTGCTTTTGAGCTCAAAATAATACGGTGCCATGAATTCCCGGGTGGCCCCTTTAAATCCTGATTTGTTTTTATTTTCATTTTTTTATGCTCATGCTGATGTCATCAGGCACCCCCAGCGTATCCTTCGGCATTGCATGCATGCCCTTTCAGCCTGCAAGCATTTGTGACTTCAACCCTCAATTATTTATTTGCCAGAAAAAAACACGACCAAAAATGAGGCAAAAATTTGGACATTCCACAAAATTCTGGGCAGTTGAGCGGTATATGATGTTTGCATAATGTATTTACCTTTCAGTTTTTTACATCGCTTGTTTATACATAGCTTAGTAAACAATCTAAAATATATATAGAAATGTCTTGACTCCTAAATTACTCTTGTGTTACTTGATGGAATAAACGAATAATGTAGATATTATGTAAGGACTATTAGTTGTTGATACACTTAAAATAATTTGCACCCAGGAAAAATGGGGAGTGGGGACAGTAAGGAAATGAACAACTACAAATAAGTTACTAACAAAGATGAACTTCGACATGCACTATATACTTATATTAGATGATTGCTTATTTTTTTTGTACAAGTTTGTATTTTGTATAAGACCTGACTGATTGATTCAGTTTCTTGGAATCAAGATATAAAGATTTCAAGGCCATGAGTCAGAAATGGCTACTTCAAAATTCTCACAGTGCATTAACTATCCATTCCATTTGCTGTGGCATTAAGGACAATAAAAACAGATATGTTAAGTTGGAGGTTTGAGGAATGTACTTTATTTGGATAAAAAAGTCCAGAGCTCTGACTCTGAAGCACTGGTATAAGCGCTGTGTCCCTGCTACGTGTTGAGTTACAGATGAACAGGGTGTGCAATAATAATGAATGAGATAATATGTGACTATGCAAAGTAACCTGCTTCAATATGTCTACCACATAAGTAAACCTCAAGAGTATATGAAGAGTATCTGTGTCAACGTAAGGTACAAAACATGAAAGGATTCCTTTCGCAAAAAGGGGTTGCCCCTTCTAGTGTGTCTAAGGCAAACATGGGAGGAATTTTCCTGTCTTGATGTTAATCAGGTTACAGCTTCCATCGCCAGAATTACTTTCAAATGCTCAGATCAGCTGTTTACCTGGCCATACTACTTCCCAAGAGCTATAACAGTATTTTTTTTTTACTTCTCAAGTTCCAAGTGTGCTTTAAAAGCCTGCAAATCATTAAAAAAAATGTAGCTTTCCAGAAAAGCCTCCATGCTGGAAAACAATTTACAAATACCTCAGCATGTGTTTTTACTTCCAGGAATTGCAGTGTAATGGAAAGCATGCCATATTTTCTGTTTTCTGCCCACATATATTTGACAAAGAGTAATCTCCAAAGTCTCAATTTAATAGGGAAATAAAAACACAACTGAAGCAGCTCAAACCAATAATATTAACCAAGAGCCGATACTAGCAAATGCAGCCTTTTCTTACTGCAGTTTCAGCACAGATATGTGTCACCAGGCAAAAAACAAAACTTCCATGAAAAGACTACACTGGCACAATGCCAAGTCGACAAGCGCCACCCATTGCTAAGGATCAGTGCTGTGCACCTCATAACCTGGGAAACATGCAGTTGAGCCATTTCTAAACTTTTTGTTTAATTGTCGATTAGCCATAGCTTTCAATTAGCGACAAAGCTCAAAAAGAATCAAGAAAAAAACAAGAAATATTCCAAGGACAATCAAGGCAATTTTAAAATATTAATACTATTAAGCTGGAAAACTGACAATTTGTGGTTTTCTGGCAAATCGCTGGGGGACTTATTTAAGGAGTGCTCACATTTCACACAGACTAGTGTTCACAACAAAATAATAGAACATAACTACTATTTAGATCTACTACAATGAAGATACATTAATAAATACTGGCAAACAATAAAATGAAAACAAAAGGAAAGAAATATAAAGTAGTGCCGCAAGGTCAAAGGTGACAGCATTTCAAAACTAGTGAGAGGAATTCAAAGACTCGATAGATAATTGTGAAGCAGTTTTTGATTTTGTGTGTGTGTGTGTGTGTGTGTGTGTGTGTGTGTGTGTGTGTGTGTGTGTGTGTGTCTGTGTGTGTACACGCTCATGCACATGTGTGGGTGTGACTGGATGGGGGGGGGTCAAGTAAAGTTTTATTTTCTATAAAATGTCCCACACCTGTCAAGGGTCCAACTTATATGTAAATTAGAAAATGGACAAATAAGGTGGCCCAAGTGTTCTAATCTCAATTTTTGTTAGGTGACTGCAGGATTATTAAAATCTAATGGCAGGCTGTTGGACATACTGGTACAGCGATAGAAAAGTAAACACACCAACAAACTATTACACCGTTGGAAAGGGGGACAATGAGACATGCATGATGAAACACATATTTTACAACCTAATGCAGTGATAACACTGCAGATGCAAAGTGGATGCTGATGTGTAAAATATTTTATACCCCCTTTTTCACAGAATAAAGGAAGGGATAACCCCCTACTGAATTTATGTCTTAACACAAGCATGCTGCTTTGAGTGCACCTACAAAAACATTAAAAAATGTTTAATTAAATAAAATAAAGATGCAGCTAGTAATAGAGGGGTAGATACACAATGCATATGTTCACAGTATACACACACAGACACACACAGTGTGTGTGTGTGTGTGTGTGTGTGTGTGTGTGTGTGTGTGTGTGTGTGTGTGTGTGTGTGTGTGTGTGTGTGTGACACATATATATGAACATACACGTAACTGATGCACAAATAAACAAAAAATGCAAACAAGCACTTTAGCCAATTTTCTGATGGTAATTTCGTAATTTCACTTTGCTCCTTTTATAGTCTGGTAGTCTAGGCATGTGCTCTCTCTTTTCCATTTGATTACATCAGTAGTCAGAAAGATGCACTGGGGCACTCACTCTCACTAATTTATTACTTTATTTATTTTTATTTATTTTTTGTAATTCTCAGATTAGATCTGAATTCCTTTGTGTGGTCATTTGGTCATTCCTTTCATTCCTCTGTTAAGAGTCTTAGCCTTTCTATTCTAAATTATTACCCAAAATGCATTCTTGAGGAAGGTGTCTAGCACCCACTGATGGATCCGTTTTCAAATGGACCATGTCAGAGGTGCCTGCTGGTTTCCCTATTAATCCCTCTTGCCTGATAGAAATGCTTAGTTTCACTGTACAGGGATAACAGTAGATCCACTATTGACAACAACAGTAACTTGTTATATCACTGATTATTATGACAGTAAAATTAATAGAGTGTATGTTTCTTTTATAGATGATGTAACAGTTATTGATGTATGTTATTTTAATGAATATATGTAAAGGTGCAGCTAACAGCATGTCAATGTGCACATGCTAGAAGTGTGGTAGGGCAGAAAGCAGAATATAAAGTGTTTTACATAACTATTGTCTACTACTTCCATAAGATTTTTTTGTTAATATTCTAAAGGGACTTTAACTGGTGTTTGTGTGTAGAATGTATATTTTCAGAGTTAATGTTAAATTGGGGAATGTTTTCAGAATTATCATTTGAATGGTGACATCCCACAATTCCAAATGAGTGGGTGGGGTTACATTATTATGCATGCAAACTTAATGTGAATTAGTGTACACATTTTTTTCATGGGCCTCGGTCCAGATTTTTGATGTCTCCAGGTTGAGGTATGGTGAGCTGTACTTCCTAAAGTACAGGGTTTGATTCCATTGACCTTTGTTTGCTTTATGTTACCTTAAGAACATCACCTAACCAGACACTGCTTCCAGGTCACCCTGAAAAGGGACTATGTTTGTCTGAGAAGCCTACATGGTTAACAAATGGGTGTTATTTATATGCTTCAGAATTGTGTGTGTGTGTGTGTGTGTGTGTGTGTGTGTGTGTGTGTGTGTGTGTGTGTGTGTATGTGTGTTTGTGTGTGTAAAGGGTGGTAGATGATTGAAAAAAATCTGATAGCTAGTAACACAAAAACAGTGAATTAATTTGGGAATGTATGAAACATACAAAAAACAATGCTTACGCTAGATGAAAGATATAAGCTGGAAACCTAGGATCTGAAGTTTGAGGAGGCAGGAAAATAGGCAGACTAGGTTGGAGAAGTAGGGCATCTCTTATTTGCCATATTAACCTGCATTTCTGTGTTCAGCTGTATGCTCATCGTTACAGACTTAAACTGGAAGGGCACTTGAGAAGCATATCTGGTTTGTAAGTACAAGAAGGTACTACATCTTTTTGTAAGTCGCAGTGTAATATGTTGGATGTTTGCATGACACAAGTGGTTAATGATTTTAAAACTCATTTTATCGGTGGTTAAATTAATGCAGCACTCATTTGCCATGAAACATTCGGGCCTATCCACTTGTTGAATAACAAAACAGATGACAGTTTCTTTCTTCCAGAAATCACGTTTGTAAAGCAGATTCGTACAACTTTGAACATTTCAGACAGCTTCAGCTGCAAACCATCATGCTGTCATATGGCACCAGGGCACATTGCATTTGGAATGAGTTGATCTCTGTTGATACCATGTTTGGCCATTTGGCTAGCATCAGTAAATCACGGAATGACTCAGTAATGGGAGACTTGCAAGCGGGCCCACAAAATGGAATGCTTAGGAGAGGAAGCACTACCTTCCTGTTTCTGTTACTCAGTTTCACTGTTAAAATGACTGCCTTGTTGGCTGTAAGACTCTACTCTTTAAGGACCTATAAATGCTAACAAGAGTTGGATCCAGTTTTTGCTTAAGTATGAAAAACTCTTGAGGGGCCCTAAAACACAAAAAAGGCATTCCTGAAATTTTCTTGGATGTGCTACAGAAGTACTCAAATGACTGAATTATTGTTCAAGCCAAATAAATGGCATCATCTTATTTTTCAGTATCATATATCTCTTGTATTTAAATGTTAGTAAATTGCACGTGAAGCCTAGTGCAATAACTGAGCGACTATTCTTAAGTTACTTCTCCAGTGCAGTAAGGGAATGATAAATAAAGTGGCATGTCAGTGTTTACCTTATATGTTAAGTGTGAAAGTTTCAGGTTAGCTAGACATAAATGCTGGAACACATTAGAATGTAATAACACATACGTGTTTCTTAAAATAATTAGATTTATGGAGCAGTGTCAGACATACTTGTGAAACCAGTGCAGAACAACCACACAGGTGGCTAAGATGCTTTCCCTTTTAGGGTTTGTAGTTTTCAGTTTTCTTACTAAGTACATCCATCTTGTGTTTGTTTTCAAGTTAATAAGTACAGTATCCTTATGCAATCTGACTACATGATTTATATACAGACAGCAAGAGGCTGTATTTTAAGCCTTAATATTTGTTTTCAGTCCCTTGCATATTTGTGGCATCCTCTAAAATAAAGGCCTCCTAACATTTTGTTTTTCTTAGCTCCCTGGCTTAGAGGGATAAATCCTGAACTTGCACAAAATTATTTCAATAACTGGCTAAGCTTCTGGTGGCACTCCAGGGGGATCCAATATCCATCTGCCTGTGAAGACATGGTAAAAAGTTCACACTGCTTTGCCAGAAATGGCCTTCACCTGACTCCTCAAGGCTTTCAGATACTGGCAAGATGCTTGCTTCCCCATAGTGCCTTTTTAAGGTAATGTCCAAACAATGAAATTTCTGACGTAAAGAAATTCACTAAAGACAAACTCAAGGTCATCCTGCGTAATTCTAGGAGCTTAAATAGTAAAGTGTACTTCCGGGAAGCACCTTGGAAGATGCTGATGTTTGTGCAGTCACTGAGACTTGGTTCAAGGCTGCTGAGAGCACCCCATCTGTACAAGGCTACAATGCCTTTCACACGTTCAGACCCCAAAATGAGCATGAAAGAACCAGAGGCGGAGTTGTATCCATCTTTACTAAATCATAATACACCTCAAGACTGATGAAACAGTACGACTCCCTTGAGCTATTCCAGGTCCAATTGACTATAGGTAAAATATCTCTCCACATCATCACTAGCTACAGTTCCCCTACCGTGAACCAAGAGAAGAACACTACATACCTGGACTTGCTAGAGTCGCTCAGTATATAGCCAAACACCTTGGTTATGGGAGATTTCAACAATCCTTCCATTGATTGGGTGACTTACATGAGCACAAACATGTTCACTATGATGTGCCCTTGAACAGTTGGTCTGCACCCCACAAGGGGCACAAATGTCCTGGACCTAGTGCTCACCAGTGTGGGGGGGGTCACTGCACTAGCCCCTTGTGCTTTGCCCTCTCTGGTAAGGTCAGACCATAAATTTATCTCATTTAAAGTAAAGATCAAACCTGACACCCCCACAGGAGTAAAAAAACTAAAAAAAATTCTCCAAAGCAAACTATTGCCTACTAAGCGATGGTATAAAAAGTTTCAAAGCCCCTGCCAACAATGACTCCTGTGCAGAGGAATACACAAATACCCATATACAGCCACTTAAACAAGTGCATTGACTCGGCTGTACCCAACAGGAACAAAATCCTGGTGGACTGTAAGCATAAATAAGTTATACAACAAAAGAAAGAAACTGATATCAAAGAACAGGAGGGAACTTACTCAAAAGAGGAAGAATACCCTTCACAGTCTGAATAAGCAAATCAGATATTTTGTTAAGTCCTCTAAGGCTAGCTACAAGTTTAAATTAGCATCCCTAGCTAAAGACAGTCATGAGGCATTCTTAAGGTACGTCCGAAACCTAAAAGGGAATGCCCAGCTGTGTGCTGACCTTATAGTGGACGGTACCACTCACCCTGAACCTGAGGAAACTGCCAACCTGCTAGCCAACAGATTTGACAATAATGTTAACCCCCCCCCATCCCCACCAGGCATACACCAAAGCATTCCTAACACCAATCCTCTACTGAGTATCTCCAAAGAACAGGTCATACAAGCACTCTCCAAGGCCAAAAATATGGCGTCTGTGGGACCATATAACATCCCAGGCTGTTTACTAAACAATCTAAAACAAGACCTAGTGGAACTACTTGGCACTGTCGTTAATCATAGCCTGAGAACTGGCTTTGTCCCATCAGAGTGGAGAACAGCAACAATAATCCCCTTGCACAAAGAGGGTCCATCAGCTGATGCTAGGATATATCGACCCATAAGCCTAACCAGCCTTCTCTAAAGGCCATGGAAAGAATCATAATCATCATGGACCTTATCCACAAGGACAGAGTTGACCTTCAAACCCTTGATCCAACCCAGTTTGGTTTCATAAAGGGGAGATCTTGCTTACTAAACCTACTGGACTTCTTTGAGAATGTCATCAAAACCCTGGATGAGGACAAAACAGTACATACCACCTATCTTGATTTAGCCAAGGCCTTTGACACAATCCTCCATTCAGGTATCATAGAGAAACTGTTCCAGCTGGGGATTAACCCATACATTACTAGATGGGTAGCAAACTGGCTCACCAACAGAATGCACACTTTCAAAGTTGGGGAGTCCAACTCCACCAGTAGACCAGTTGCCAGTGGGGTCCCACAAGGATCTGTGCTGGGCCCTCTACTGTTTGGAATCTATTTCTCTGAAGTCCAGGCATGGGTTGATGGCCTGTGGCTTACCAAGTTTGCAGATGACTGTGAACTGGGTGCAATCACAAAGCTCCTGAACAATGTTAAGATATTACAGAAAGGGCTTACACAGACAAATGACTGATGCCAAACTCACAGACTAAAACTTAGCACAAAAAATGCCTCATTATCCACTTTGGTAAAGAACTAGTGCCTGCTAATTATGATATAGATAGCACCCCATCTAAGCTCAAACTCAGTGGTGCGAGACTTGGGAACATAGGTTGATAGCAATCTAATTTCAATCCCCATGTCCCGCTGGTGAACCTGGGTATCCTGAGGCAATGTTACAACTGCCTCAGGTACACAGACAACCCTCTCCTCCTACCTAAAAACATTAACATATGCGAGAGATGCAATTATATAGCTAAATTGGAGGCTAAGCTCTCTACACCCTAGACTGGAACAGGCAGTCATGAGGAGAAGGTTAACACTTGCACCACACCTCCAGCCTCACATAGACATACTAAACCAGCACTGGGAAAAAAATACACATAAATACACAAAATCATTCTCAGAGGCTCTAAATAAAAACCTGCAAAAGCATCAGAGACCTCCAAAGTAGACACCCAAAAAACCTGCACCCCCCGTCACAAACCAGACAATACATAAAACAATCACAGCCCTTAAGGTGAAATAACATACCTAACACACTAGTAATAGGCAGCTCTATAGTCAGGCACACTGACGTCCCACTCATTAGGCTGGACAAGGAGAAGGTTACTGTTAGCTGCCTGTCGGGAGTCAGAATCTGCCACATAACACAAGCACTCAGGTCACTCCAGAACAAGTACAAATATGACTCTGTCATTGTTCATGTTGGTGTGAATGACCTGAGATGTACCTCCCTGGACTACATGAAAAGAGACATGGAAGAGGTCTCTGATCATGTAGCCTGGGCGGGTATGACCCTGACCCTGAGTAGCATCCTGCCCTCACCAAGAATGATACTGCAGTATAAAGAAAAAAATGATCAATTTCAATGATTGGCTAAGCTTCTGGTGTCATTCAAAGGGGATCCAGTGTCTGTCAGCCTGGGACGACATGCTCGACAAGCCTCATTGCTTCACAAGAGACGGCTTGCACCTGTCACCCCTAGGCTTCCGAATACTGGCCAAGCCTCTTGCTGCCCCCATAGTGCTTTTTTTGGCAAGGCTCAAAAGTCAAACCCACCTCCGTAAACAGCACAAATAAAAAAAATGAGGGTTATGCTACTCAACACCAGAAGTTTAAATCTCAAAATGCACGCACTCGAAGCACTCCTCAGTATGGAAAACGTCGACATCTGTGCAGTAAATGAAACCTGGTTCAAGGCTCCACAGAGCACCCCAGCACTACTGAGCAACAACTCATACCACACATTTTGGCCACAGAACATGGACCAAAACACAAAAGGAGGGGGGTGTATCCATATTCATCAAGGATACCTACACCTCCAGGTTAGTGGCGCAGCATGATACCTCCGAGATCATCCATGTGCAACTAACATCAGGCAAATCTGCAATGCAAATTGTGGCCTGCTACAGATCACCCTCCATGATCCAGGACCACCACTCCGCCTTTCTGGAGACACTGGAAAACATGAAGGTCCTACCAAACACCCTGATATTGGGCGATTTCAGTTACCCTACCATTAACTGGGAAAACTACTCAAGTACAAACTCCCAGGTCCAGCGCATCCTGGAATTTATCAACTCAAATGCCCTGGATCAGCTGGTAAACTCCCCTACCAGAGGTGAAAACATATTGGACCGGGTCATCACCAACATGGGCGACAGGTGTTCCACGCTGGAGTTCAACCCATCACTGGTTAGATCAGACCATAAACTAATCACTCTGGGTGTCCACATCATACCACCACCTCCAACCAAGGAAACCACAGTGAAACACTCTTCTATAGCAAACTTCACCTTACTTAAGACAGAGGTGGTAAGTTTCACAGCCCCCACGCTAAAGGATAACAGTGTCCAAGATGCAGGAACCTTTACAAATGCACTCTATGAGCACCTACAAGGATGCATGGATCATGCCATCCCTAGCAAAACCAAGACACACTCCCCTAAGAGAAGGAAACTAGTCTGGTGGACCCCTGCCATAAACAGACTATACAATAGAAGGAGGAAACTAGTTCAGAAAAAAAGCAAATCCCAAGAAGGAAAGATATCCCTGATCAGTATCAGTAAGAAACTAAGGTCCCTTATAAAATCCTCCAAAGCTAACTTCAAAAGAAAAATAGCCAAGGATTTGAAAGATAACCACAAAGCCTTCTTTAGCTATGTCAAGAATCTAAGTGGCAATGCAAAGATATGCTCTGAGCTAGTGCAAAATAGCACAAAATATACTGAACCCACTGATATTGCCAACATCCTGGCAGATAGATTCAGTGCAAACTTCACCCCCCTCTCACCCCCAAATGGGCACACAACAATACCGGAAAAGTGTAGTGTCCCGGAAATCACAGAAACACAGGTGAAAACAGCCCTTTCAAAAGCCAAAAGCACAGCATCAATGGGGCCAGATGGTGTCCCAGGCTGCCTCTTGCATGAACTACAGAACGAACTAACCCCCAACCTAAACACACTGCTCAACCTCAGCCTCTCTACAGGCTACATGACCCTGGTAACTATCGCCCCATAAGCCTGACTAGCCTGGTCTGTAAGGCTATGGTGCGCATCATCATGGAACTCATCAACAAAGACATTGGGAACTTCCAAACACTTGACCCGACCCAGTTTGGCTTTGTTAAGGGCAGATTATGCCTACTAAACCTGGTTGACTTCTTTGAGACAGTCACCAAGGCCATAGATGAGGGGAAGGTAGTTCACACAGCCTACCTTGACCTCGCCAAGGCATTTGACACCATTTCCCACTCGGGAATTATAGAAAAACTTACCAGCCTGAACATAAACCCCTACGTCAGGAGATGAGTTGCCAACTGGCTTACAGACAGAACTCACACGGTAAGAATAGTGGGCTCCAGATCCAACTCTAAACCAGTCACAAGTGGTGTCCCACAAGGCTCAGTCCTTCAGCATATACTTCTCAGAAGTACAGGCAAACACAGGAGGACTATGGCTAACCAAGTCCACCAATGACTGCAAACTGGGAGCCATAATTGACTCTCCAGCTGACATGGACATTCTCCAAAAGGGCCTTACTGAGTCGGAAACCTGGTGTCAAAGTCATTGTCTCAAGCTAAATGCCAAAAAATGCATAGTCATCTCATTTGGGAAAAACAAAACACCAAAACACCAATGAATTACCACATAGGTGGCAGCCCCCTTAATACAGAAGAGGTAATAAGAGATCTGGGGACCCAGGTATATAGTAATCTCTCCTTTGACAATCATATTGCCAAAGTAGTTAGGAAATCCTTCTATGTAGCCCATCTAATTACTAAAGGGTTCGCATCTGGGAATAAAGAGGTTATAGTGCCCCTCTATACAGAGACTCCCTATGCTTTGGAACAAAATTCCTAACTACATTAGGCAGAGCCCCTCACTAACACTCTTCAAGAGAAACCTTGACGAGTGGATGAGTAACAGAAAATACACCCCTGGGATCACTTCATTGGCTCTTCTTGACAGAGGCTCAGTTAATTAATCAATGGGGCAGCGAAAGCTGACACACTCAGGCTAGGATTATAAATGCCCTCAGGCAGATAGCCTAGTACCTACCTATGAACCTATGTGTCTGAAATGGTAAGAAAAGCATTCTGCATTGCACATCTCATAAATAAGGGCTTTGCATCCAAGACCAGGGAGGTTATAGCTCTGCTGTATTTGACCCTTATAAGAACACTAATTGAATATAATGCTCCCTTCTGTATGTAGCTCACCAGACACCTGCAGCAACTGGACAGACCACAGAGCTTTCTAACCTAGAGAATCTAGGGCCTCCAAAACATGGCATACATGGAAGGACTGAAAGCCCTGTCACTGTACTCTGTATCATACAGGCTGCTGAGAGGCAACCTATGCCTGGCCTACAGAGCAGTCTCAGACCCTGCCCTAATGGTAATGTTGCACATCCGCAAATCAAATGGGACAAGAATAACTCACTCCCAGGATCTCAACCTAGCCTGTGACATTAGTAGAACATTCTGGAGAGACAGATATATCTCCCAACGATTGATACTTCTCTGGAATAAGCTCCCACTTTATGTGAAGCAGAGCTCCTCGGTGACCCTATTCAGGAGCAACCTTGACAACTGGATGGCCTATGTCCCACATGGACAGGGGCAGTCAGTTCTGATCATAGAATTGCTATGCTAACAATGACCATCTAACTATGGTACTCAGGTTATTATACTGCTAGACTTGTAAAGACCCTAGATCCATTAGCCTAGTAACCTCCTATCAACCTATGTACCTATGACCTGAATTTAATTAGGGGCTCTGAGACTGGAACAAGTACTGCAGCATACGTCACCTTGCCTACCTCAAGGAGAGAAACTGTCATTGGTACATGAAAATGGACTGTGAAAACTGTGTTAACCTGAGGGAATTAAAGGGACATAGCAAGAGCATTCTCCTAACTCCACCAAGGATGATAGCCCCAATATCAGTGCTCAGATTCTGTCCCTGAAGGAAACAAACAGGCGGGAGTACCCTATGAAAAATGATTCACAGAAGTTGGTAGCTGAGGAGGGTTTATTGGTAGCAAAAAAAGTATTAGGATGGATTAAGTAGCTTTGTAACATCTAGGACAGTGATGGCATGGAACATCTTATTCTGAAAGTGTCAGTATACAGAAACAGCTGTATATTGAGAAAGGGAATGAAGGTGTTATCGTGGTTTGTCATCCTTCAGATGGGACGATAAATCAAAGCCCCATCTGCTTGAGCTGGCAGTAGCTCAGGTGGATATAAAAGATCCAACAGCATCTACTGAAAGAGTCGGTGAAGTTCCTTAATGCCCTGGCCAAACTTCCCCTAGTAGTAGAAAATATGACCTCAGGTCTGCCCCAAAAGGAGGCCACTAGTCTAGTGGAGATAATTCAGTCAACAAAGGATAAATACATAAATACATAAATACATTTTAATAACATTTTATTTACATTGCTTTTTAAATATTATTTTAAAGCTGTTTACATTTTTATTATATGTCTAGTAATGTAACAGTGACTGTATATTAAAAAAGCTAGTTGTTTATAAGTGAATACTGGGCTAACTGCCCTTCAGAAACATTTTTAGCCTAACCAAAGTGAAAATCAAAACCTGTAGCTTGTGTCCAGGAGGTAAACACCATAACCATTATGATAATGGCAAACCCCAAAAATACCTGTCAGAAGTAAGATTTGAACCCACATGTCCATGTGGAAATCAGAATACCCATCTATCATGGAAGGAGTTTAATCCTTGACTCTAGCACTAAAGACTATTTATCCAAGTCCTGAGAATTATTTTCAAATGTCAGACATCACACATTAGTATGAGAATAATGAATACGGATGGCCCCTACTACTTCATCAAAAATCCACATCATCGAACAGAGTTTCAGATGGTATTTTATCAAACATGCCATTCATTGAACCATTCTGATTGACCGCATTATGGTGGGGATTAGGAAATGTGCCCTTTCCCCACTGTAGTGAGAGCTCGGAGTTGGTGTATACAATAAAAGGGAGGTGTGAGGGGGTTTGATGAATGGCATTTCTGATGAAATGCCGTTCCATTATGTGCATCTTCAATGAAGTAATATAGACTTGAATAAAGCAGTTAATGTCAATGATGGCATTTAGCACAGACACCAAGAAAATACTACTGGTAGGTCAAACCACATGAGCAGATCAAGGAAAGATGCATTGATATTGTCCCAATTAAGTGCTTTCATCTTGTTACTTGAGGACTTCATCAGAACTGGGGTATTCAAACAAATCAGCATTTAAATAACTATTCAAGCATATGACAAGATCCAAAACAGCCAATTAAAATACATTAAAACATATATAGAGATAGTTAATACTACCAATTATTTAAACAAGTCACATATAAAAATTAATAAATAGTAACTTCAATTCATAAATGATGGAAATAATAAAAAAATAGGTTGCAGTACATGAGACTATATTATAATTTAGCAGTTCAGAGTTTTAATATGCTGTTTAAAGAAATAGCTTTATTTAAGCCTGTGGATTTACTTGCATTTAATCTCACTTGCCAAAGAAGTTCACAATACTCTAGTGTCCATTCCCAAGGACCCCTCCCCTCTAGGATTCTGAGTCACTTATTCAGGTAGTAAAAAATAATTTTTTTACTGGCACTACAATTTATGTCAGTAAAGAGTGTTAGACTCTTTCTTTGCTTTAATATCAGGATGATGGAGCTTAACTGAGACAATAAACTTGCATCTTTCCTCAATCTGCTCATGTGGCTTGGTCTGCCAGTTGTGTTTTACTGGTTTTGGTTTGTTCTTTTCTGACTGATGCTCCTTTTTTAGGTTATTTGTGACAGCACAGAGAACTAAAGCAGTGTGTTCCTTCCTATGTCCATGGTACTGGGTATGATTTCTACCTCCTTCATCTGCCTACTGTGTGACCCTCAGCATGTCAGTTAACTAGGCAGTGTTTCTGTGTCACCTCTAGAAAGGGACATTTTGTCCAGTGGGTTTACCTAGTCAACAAATAGGTAAACATAACAAAAATGCTCTTGCTCACCTTCAAGTATATCTCGCTTGTTTAAATCATTTTCTGATACATTTCCTTCATATAGAAAAGTAGCCCAAGGTTTAATATGCTTAAATTACTTTTGCTATCAGTTACTGCAACACCACTAAGCCTATAAAATTGACTAACAACTAATTTCAGATAATCTTTTGATTGTAAAGTTTACAATTAAATGTTATATAGTTAACGTTGCCCAGAGACATAAAGTAATAAAATTGTGTTCAGAAACTGTATCATCCATAAAATACATAACTGTACTCGTATTTTCTGAATTTTTTTTGTAATTAAAATATTTTAAAGAGCTGAGCAAAACATACAGAAAAAAAGAGTCTTCAGCCACAAGCTACATGCTAAGCTGAAACCTAGAATAAAGTGTGATAGCAGGACTCTGTAAATTGACAGATTCTTCCCAAACCACTGGAACCCAGAAATAATTATTTGGCTTTTTATATTAAGTAAATTGTGACATCTAATTGCAGAGTAATTGACTATGGTGATTTCGACTGCATGGGAATGAACTCAACATCCTGTTTAGGGGGGAGGCTGTTATTCCTAGACGTTAATTACAGTACATCATATGAACAGTTAGTAGGGCCAGCAAGAAGAAGGTTATGGGTTAGCAATGCTTTGGTCCACACATAACAAGACAGTAAGAGAATTGCTACCTCAAATTGTATCCCCTTAAATATGAGTCTGTCTTATCAAGTCAGTTTTTTTATTACACCTACAAATTAATGGGGAATGTTACTTTCACATTAAGTATTATAGCTTATCAACTAAACAGAGCAGTTGAGCACAAAGCTATGACACAAGGAAGGACTAAAAAAATCAAACCTGTCGATATATACCTGCTACTGCTAGGGCTTTGCTGTTACTGACACTTGATAGAATAAGCTGAACTAATCTTTCTATAACACTTGTCTTTTTGTAACTTTCCTCAAGAGATACTTGACAGGAGTGGCCAGAGGACATTTTAATTTGTTGTTAACCTGCAGAATTAAGTGTTCTTTTCTCAAACCCTCTTCAGTCTCAACCTTGGTAACAAGTACAACAATATATATGGTCAGCTACGAGTAGCCAGTCAACCAATATATTCTTTCAAGGCAGGAAGAAACAAACTCAGACAAAACCCATGCAAACATGGAAACAACATGTAAACTTGACATAGTGACCAGAGATGAGAACTGAACCCCAGACCCTGAAGCCAGAATGCAAAGATCTGTATTCATATATTTAGGAATTTTGAGAACTGTTTTTGTTTAGCTAGCAATTTTACCTAATTTCCTTCTTTATCTCTTCAGCACCCCCTGTGCCTGAATAAATTATTAACAACAGTGTTTTTATTGTTATTTACTATTGTTTCCATAAATTAATTTGGTGCCTCACTGATTTTGTCATGATGTAAAGATCATTTAAGTTTTTTTCCTGATCTTTCCATAGACAGCATCCTCCTTAACTGTTTAACTTACTGTTACTACAACAGTGATAAGTGTCCCTTCAGAAGGCCTTCTCATTTACTAGTAAACTTGTTAGACATGAAAAGCTGATCTGGTTTTCATTACTGTGGGGCCTCCCTTTGGTTAGTGTTACTACAGTAACATGCTCCCTGTAGTGTGCAGTTTGTGTAATAAATTATAAGCTCATACATGATTTCCTAGAAGAATAAACTTATGGAAGCAATGAGATTTCTGCACACTGCCTAAGCAATCATTTGTTTTTTTTTTTTTTTTAAACTTGAATTTATGAGGCTGTACTAGTATTACTGCATTTACTTAGAAATGATTTTTAGACTGCTTACATTTTCAGACTGCGTTACCATTTGATAAGTCATAGTTAGTTACTTGGCATGCAGTCAAGGAGACCTTTAAGGAGTCTATCCCAAATTCCCAACTCCCCTAAGCACTGTCTGGTTAAGTGACTTGCACAAGGTCACACGCTAGGCAAATAAAGGTTGGGGGAGTCAAACCTTTACCATAGGAAGGAGATCATTATCAGCTCACAGCCTTAATTCTCTTGGCCAACTACCTAACTAATATACGTATATACATATATATATATATATATATATATATATATATATATATATATATATATATATATATATAAAGAGAGAGTTTTTCAAAAACTATCTTTTGCGGCATTTCCTTCTGTTCTGGACATGTTAAGTGTGAATACCATGCATGCCACAAGGAAATGAGAGGACTACTGTATGAGCTTGATTGTCACCTGCTCTACTTTGATACAGGTACTGCTGGTTACCTGTTTATACAGCTGCTTGCAGTACAAGCAGAAAATGAAAATGAGCAACACAATCAAATAGCATTTTGGGGGGGGGGGTAGTGCACCCTCATTTGAAAAAGCTCTGACTCTGTACTACTGATCTGTATGTATACTGCCTCCAAGACAAACTTCAAGAAACCATATTTAAAAATCATGGTTGTATATCTGAGTCTGTTCACACTCGAATACACAAACAAGTGTTTCTCTGAAAATAGTTAATACATGAACAGGTGAAAGCAACCAGCAATGGTAGAAACAAAAATAAGTTACCAGTGGATCTGGAAGAAGAAGAAACTAAGGAAGAGTAGCTGTTTCATATTCACTTGGTGGTCAGGAGGAAGAGGCAGATTGTACTAGTCAAGTGGATGCTTTCACTCTTTAATGTGACACGTTTGTGCACCAAAATATTGCTGCTGGTACACTGGTGAGCAGAGCAGCTGCAATTATTTTTTAACACTACCCCTCTGTTTAGAAATTAATGCAGTTCCTACATCTGAATGCTAGCTCTGCCCTTAAACTTTCCTTTCCCTTGTACACATATACATATATGCACATGCAACTTGAAATTGGACAAGCCAAACTAGCAATCAAACACATACACACACACACACACACACACACACACACACACACACACACACACACACACACACACACCTCACATGAACACATACACACACACACACACACACACACACACATCCCCCA
>NC_056736.1:693468124-693650972 GCF_019279795.1 Protopterus annectens
ATGCCAAGAAATGTATTGTTATCCCCTTTGGGAAAAAAACATGTATCCATGAATTACCATATAGGTGGCAGTACACTAAACACAGAAAGTGTGATAAGAGACTTAGGGACACAGGTGGACAGTGGTCTCACCTTCGATAACCACATCGCCGCAACAGTCAGGAAATCCTTCTATGTGGCTCACCTCATCATGAAGGGCTTTTCATCCAGAAAAAAGGAGATCATTGTCCCACTGTACTCATCCCTCATTAGACCCATTATAGAATACAATGCCCCATTTGGTATGTACCTCTCAAGCCATCTGCAACAACTGGAAAGGCCTCAGAAATACCTCACTAAAAGAATCACAGGCCTAAAGTAGATGCCCTACGCTGACCGCCTTAAAAAACTCCAGCTATACTCTGTCGCATATCGTCTACTCAGAGGCGATCTCTGCTTAACATACAAGGCCATGTCAAACCCAGAGCTGTTGGACATGCTACACTTAAAGAAATCCCAATCCCTCAGAGCTACACCCAGGGATCTAAACCTTGTCATCACAATAAACAAAACATGCTGGAGGGATAGGTTCCTGACCCAGAGACTCCCCAGACTCTGGAATAGATTGCCCATACATGTCAAGCAGAGTGCCTCTTTGGACCTCTTCAAGAGGAACCTTGACGTTTGGATGGGAGAAAGGAAATTCACCCCAGGGATCACGTCAGTCGCCCTGCTAGACAGGGGTCCAGGAAAGTAAATAATGTGGGAAGAAATAGCCAGGGAATTGTTATGGCTAGGCTTGTATAGGCCCTAGGGCTGATAGCCTAGTACCAACCTATGAACCTATTTATTATTGATTTTGCTGTCTTCATAGCTCATTGTTTAGCCTTTAGTTGTTAGTGTCTAAAATTTTCTGTTCAATATTATGTTTTGTTGACTATTTGATAATGTAATTTAATGTTTACTTATAGGAGTTTTTCTCCCAAGGCCTCTCCTGAAAAGGGGTCTAGTACAATCCAGTCAGATTTTACCAGTAAACAAATGTAAACAAATAAATATTCTATTGCATTTGTATAAGCAGTATGAAGACCTGTGTATGGTATTTCTGGAACGCCAGAAGGTTGGTGAGATTTTGGGTTTATAAAATTGCTATGTAAAACAAATCAAAACAAAAACAAAAGCTCTTAATTTTGAGTACATTAGGTGATCTAGGTTGGTAGATGAATACTCCCTTTTTTCATTCAAATAGTTTATTTAGGTCTAAAATTAACTAATTCAGAAAGTGATTCAGCAGAGTTGGCATACCAGAATGTCTGACCTAGATATACAAAGTTTTTCCAGAGGTGGAAACACATTTGGCTTATTTTCATGAAAAGACTGCTGGTTTGCAATGGTTCGTTTTGCCGCTGATACTATAAGCTGTACAGGGAATGCTGGTCTCACTTTTTCCAGACTTTCTTTTTCTTAAATTAAGGAGCAGATAACTAACTTTGCTTAGAAGTTTCAGTGGCACAACAAAAAATGTATTTGTTTTTAGTGCAGAAGGCTGTGGGTTCTATTTCCGCACCAGGTAGATCAATCAGTGCAGGCTAAGGGGATTGCTGCACTCCTAAGTGTGCTGTCCTTTAGATCACATATTAAACCATGGCCCAATCTACTTGAAGTAGTAGAAGCTCAGGTGGATGTAAAATATTTCACAGCACTTATCAAAAAGAGTAGAGTGCTTTATTTATATACAAAATGAACCCTTATTTACAGCATATTTACATATTTAGAAATATTTACAAATGTACAAACATATAGCTATACAAATGTATTTACACATATTCATAATTTCCTTTACATTCATACAAAATTTTCATCCCTATTATCCCCCTACTCCTTTTTTTTAACCACCGTCTGATTTAACTTAATATTGTTGTTAAAATCCATTTAGCATTAGCCATAATTTAATTTATTCTTTCCTTCCATATAACCCATGTGACAAAATAACATTTTATCTATTATTTTAACATAGTTTTATTTCTAGTCTTATATTATCCATATTTAATCATATCCATGTTTATTTTATCCACTTTTTTATATCTTCAGAAAATCTTTACATAGTTTTCATAGGTTCATAGGTTTATACTAGGCTAACTGCCCTAGGGCATTTATAAGCCTAGCCCAAAGTTATGTGGCTTACGCCGCCCCTTATGTTAGAAATACTGTGCCCATTAGTTTGTTGTGCCTCTGTCCAGTAGTGACACAGAGATGATTCCCAGGGTAAACCTACGATCTCCCATCCACCGGTTAAGATTTCTCTTGAACAGAGCCAGCGAGGTGCTCTGCCTCACATGGACCGGGATTTTATTCCACAGCATGGGGAGTCTCTGGGTGATAAATCTATCCCTTCAGCACGTCCTATTTATATCCATGCTAAGGTTTAAGTCTCTTGCTCTAGTGGTTTTGGTGGATTTGCATTTTTTGAGGTGGAGCATGTCCATTAATTCCGGGTTGGTCATGGCCTTGTATGTCAGGCACAGGTCACCTCTGAGCAGACGGTATGCAACTGAATAGAGTTGGAGTTTCTTCAGTCTGGCAGCATATGACAGGTTTTGGAGTCCCTTTATCCTTTTGGTGAGGAACTTTTGGGGTCTCTCCAATTGCTGCAGGTGTCGGGTGAGATACATCCCGAATGGGGCATTGTACTCGATCATTGGTCTGATAAGTGAAGAGTACAGGGGAACAATGACCTCACTTGATCTGGATGTGAATCCCTTCATGATCAGGTGGGCAATGTAGAAGGTCTTTTGAACCACTTTAGCAACGTGAGTGTCAAACGAGAGGCCATTGTCAACCTGGGTCCCCAGGTCCCTGATAACCTCTTCTGTGCTTAGTGGGTTGCCACCTATATGGTAGCTTGGGGTTACCTTGTTTTTCCCAAAGGGTATGACTATACACTTTTTTGCGTTTAACTTCAGGCCATGGCTCTGGCACCAGCTATCAGTTTCCGTGAGACCCCTCTGAAGGATGTCTGTGTCCGATGTACTATCCACTATGGCACCCAGTTTGCAGTCATCCGCAAACTTTGTCAGCCATAGTCCTCCTATGTTTGCCTGTACTTCTGAGAAGTAGATGCCGAACAATAGGGGGCCAAGGACTGAGCCCTGTGGGACTCCACTTGTAACCGGCTTGGAGTCTGACATGGCTCCAGCAACTCTAACCCTGTGGGTTCTGTCCTTTAGCCAGTTTGCAACCCATCTTGTGACATATGGGTTTACATTTAAGCTGGTAAGTTTTCTATAATACCCGAGTCGGGTATTGTGTCGAAAGCTTTTGCAAGGTCAAGGTAGGCTGTATGGACTGCCTTTCCCTCATCAATGGCCTTGGTGACTGTTTTGAAGAAGTCGACCAAGTTCAAAAGGCAAGATCTGCCCTTGACAAAGCCAAACTGGGTTGGGTCCAAGGTCTGCAAGTCCCCTATGTCCTTGTTTATGAGTTCCATTATGATCCTCTCCATAGCTTTGCAGACCAGGCTTGTTAAGCTTATGGAGCGGTAATTACCAGGGTCCGTGGAGTGGGACCACAGTTGCCGTACGCCACTCCTTGGGCACATATCCTGTGGTGAGGCTAAGATTAAACAGCTGCCTTATGTGCGGGTTTAATTCTTCATTGAGTTCATGTAGCACACAGCCGGGGACCCCATCCGGTTCCAGTGATGCTGTGTTTTTAGCTTTAGATAGACCAGCTTTCACCTGCGCATTTGAGATGTCTGGGAGGCTACTCTCAGTTGGGATAGTTATCTCTCCTTTGGGGAGAGGGGTGAAGTTTGCGCTGAACCTCTCTACCAGTATGTTGGCAATGTCTGTGGGTTCAGTGATTTTTGTATCATTTTGGACTAATTCTGAGCATATCTGGGAGTTTCCACCCAGGTTTCTGACATAGCTGAAGAAGGCCTTATGATTGTCTTTGAATCTATGGCAATTTTTCTCTCAAAGTTGGCCTTGGATGATTTTATGAGGGATCGTAGTTTCTTGCTAGTGCTGATCAAAGATGCCTTCCCTTTTTGGGACTTTGCTCTATCATGTAATAGCTTTCTCCTCTTATTGTAAAGTTTGTTTATGGCTGGGGTCCACCAGACTGGACGTTTGCCCTTGGTGGAAAGAGTCTTGGTTTTATTTGGGATTGCCTGATCCATGCAGTCCTGAAGGTGTTCATAGAAGGCATTTGTAAGGGCTTCCGCAGCTTGGGTTGTGGTTTCCATTGACTCGGGGGCCTTGAAGGATACCACACCTGTCTTGAGTACTGTGAAGTTTGCTTTAGAGAAGTTCTTCACTGTGGTCTTTTTTGTTTGGGGTGGGGGCGGGATGTGGATTTCTAGTGAGATTAGTTTATGATCTGATCTCACCAATGAGGGATATACTTCCGGTGTGGAGCATTTTGTCCCCATGTTCATGATGATGAGATCTAGTATATTTTCTCCTCTTGTGGGGATGGTGACTAGTTGTTCCATGGCATTTGAATTTATGACCTCCTGGAACCTTTGGGCTAGAAAGTTTGGGCTTGAGTAATGTTCCCAGTCTATATTTGGGTAGTTGAAGTCACCCAATATGATGGTGTTTGGTGATACATTTATACCCTCCAGTGTCTTCAGGAAGGCTGTGTGGGTTTCCTGAGTTTGAGAGGGTGACCTGTAGCATGCTACAAACTGTAGAGCAGTTTTGCCTATGGTTAATTGCACCTGGATGGTTTCCGATGCTTCGTGCGTAGCCACCAACCTGAAGGTGTGGGTATCCTTGATGAATATGGATACACCCCCTCCTTTTGTGGTGTGGTCCGGGTTTTGGGGCCGGAACGCATGATATGAGATGAAACCTGATAGTGCCGGGGTGCTCTCAGGAGCCTTGAACCAGGTTTCAGTCACAGCACAGACATCAATGTTCTCCATACTGAGAAGGGCCTCGAGTGCGTGCATTTTGAGATTTAGACTTCTGGCATTGAGCAGCATTACCCTTAGTTTCTTCACGTTTTTGTTTTCTAGGGTGGTATGTTTAGAATTTGAGCCTTGCCTAAAAAAGGCACTATGGGAGTGGCAAGAGCCTTAGCCAATATCCGGAATCCCAGGGGTGACAGGTGCAAGCCATCCCTTGCGAAGCAGCGTGGCTTGTCGAGCATGTCATCCCAGGCAGACAGGCACTGGATCCCCTTTGAATGACACCAGAAATTAAGCCAATTGTTAAAGCTGATCATCTTGTCACTATATTGTGGCATCATTCTTGCTGAAGGAAGGATACTGCTCAGAGTCAGGGTCATACCTGCCTGGGCTACATAATCAGAGAGCTCCTCTATGTCTCTTTTCATGTAGTCCAGGTAGGTACATCTCAGGTCATTCACACCAGCATGGACAATGACTGTGTCATACTTGTACTTGCCGTGGAGTGACCTGAGTGCTTGTGTTATGTGGCGGATTCTAGCGCCCGATAGGCAGCTTACCGTGACCTTCTCCTTGTTCAGCCTGGTGAGTGGGACGTCAGTGTGTCTGACTATGGAGTCACCTATGACAAGTATGTTTGGTGTTGTATTTGGCCTTAAAGGCAGTGACTGCTTTGCACACTGATTTTGTTGTTTATGTGTTGTTTGTGTGGTGTATTGAGTTTGCAGTTGCTTGGGTGTCTGCTTTGGAGGCCTCTGCTGTTTAGGTAAATTTTACTCAGAGCCTCCGGTATGTCTTAGTGTGTTTATGTGTTTGATTCAGTGGTGTGGTTGAGTTATGTGAGACTGGTATTGTGGTGTGTGTAGTTGCCTTCTCCTCCTGCCTGGTCTTGCCAGTCCTGAGTTGAGAGAGCTCAGCCTCCAGTTTGGCTAAATAGCTGCATCTCTCGCAAGTGTTAGTGTTACGTGGGAGGAGGAGAGGGTTGTCCGTGTACATGAGGCAATTGTAACATTGTCTCAGAATTCCCAGATTCACCAACTGGGCAGGAGAGGACGCCAGCATCTGACCCTTCGACATGCTAGAAAGATTTATGAGTTGGTATGAGACAGAAAAGTAGTGGGCTTAGCAGGGAAGTGGGCACTCCTGGGAGGTTTTGCTAGTGAGAGATTTGTATAATATAGGAGTGCTTGACCTGCAAAGAGAATGCTTATAAGACAAGGGATATGCTTATAAGACAAGTGCTGAGCTTTTTGAGAAGAAAAAGCTATTTGGAACAAGTGCTGCAATTTTAGTGAAGGTGTAAACTGTTTAGGTTCCTAACAGAGCAGTTCTAATGGAAAAATTGAAGAACAGACTTTCTGGAGCCAGAAAGAGTTTAACCTTGTTTAACCGGCACTGCCCGATGCTGCTCTAGTGGCAACTCCGCGCTAAATCGCGCTAAAGCACGTTAAAGCATGCTTGATAGCAGGGGCTGGAAAGAAGCAGGAATAGACCCAAAACGGACAATAAAACTACAGTTTCAAGTCAGTAACCACCTCTACGGGGGGCAGGGAAGGTGCTCAATGTTATTCACTGCCACTGATCAACAGAGAGACTTTCCTTTAGCCCAAGCAAAAATGGCCTCACAGAAACTTTCAAATAGTTCAGGAACAGCAAGCCTGTAACTGAACTTTTTTAACTCTCAGAAAAGTGGGAAAAAAGCAAGATTTTTTTTTTTGGTTTTTTTCAGAGATAGCAGAGGTTCACAAGTAATATCAAGTTATAACAGTGCAGTAAATGACCCCACACAAGAGTGCTAGGTCAAGGACAGAAAATATGCAAGTTTTAAGAAAAAAACGATTGAAAATTAAGTGCAAACAGGAAATTCAGCAAACAGCTTTTGGTTGTGCTCTAAATACAGCTACTAATACAGAAATCAAGTTTAACAAGCCAGCAAATGCTCAAGCTAGGCATGCTCAAGCTAGGCAGCTATGCAGAAAAACTTAGCAAACATACCTTTTTTACTCTTTTATATTTTAAAAATCTCTTCTTCTTGGCAATGAAGCATTTTCCATCACATTTCTTTTTATATGACATATTTCCTTTTACTGATAATTTATCTATCAGTCTCCACAAAACATCTTGACATGCACCTTTCTGATTTCACCATTTGCTTCTTATTTTATAGCTTTAAGTTTTTAATTTGTTAGATTTTCCCATGGTTTATATAGTAATGTTGTACCATTACATTATTATACCATACTTTTTATTTTTTTCTATATCATAATTTTTTATTTTCCACAAAAATATTTTTTCTTGGTAAAATTTTATTTCTTCATTTATACACTCTTCTCTCTTTTACTCTTTTTAGCATACAGTAAAGTAAGAAATGTCTGCACATACAGAAAGTGCAGGGCCAAACCAAACCAGGAATAAGGGAACAAGCGGCCAGCACCAAGGTATAATAAGTGCAACAGCAAAACAAAATGAATAAATAATTATTAAATGGTCCCAAAATAATTGTTTAATGGTCACAAACTGGTTTAGGTCAAACTGCCTTCCTCAGTGGGATATATTTAATTATTCATTTTTGTTTTCTGTTGTGCTTATTACACCTTGGTGCTGGCCGCTTGTTCACTTATTCTTTTTAACATATACCAAAATTTATCATACTTTTATTTATAAAATTTTACTACTAATCTCTCTTCTTTTTCATTTAATCCCTTTTAAACTTTGCACAAATTTAATGCTGCAGCATCTACCATTGGGTAAAATAACCCTAAATCTCCTTCCTCTTTATTTACATGCAAAACTCTTCTTTTTACTGGGTGTGATCTAGAAACCCATACAAATGAAAAACATATTTGCAGTAATTCCTTTTCAAATACTATTGGCAACATAAATACAGTTGGTAAGTATGTTATTTTTCCCATCAGTACCCAATTTATCAAATAAACCTTTTTCCTGAATGATAATTTATATGTTTTCCAGAAAAGATAGCTTTGTTTTATTTCTTCTATTGTTTTCTCCCATTGAATTCTACTTATATTGTTATTCCCGGATTTTATACATAACACAGAAATGTGGTGCAACGGTAGCATTGTCTCCTCATAGCAACAGGTTCTCCCATTCAATTCTCGGCTAGAGCACATTCTCTGTGGAGTCTGCATGTCCTTCCCATGGTCAGGTGGCATTTGAAACACATGCATGAATGGGCGTGCCTTCATTGGGGTGTCAGTCTGGCACCTCGGCACCATGAAAATCGACTGCCAATCATTAGCGGACCAGAGTTCCGCTGTGGCGACCCCTAACTGGAAAAAGCCAAAAGAAAAACAACAACAGAAATGTCATTTATTGTAAAATATATGCACCTTATCTTTACTGCATCTTCTAAACCTTTACTAATCTTTTTATTTAAAGCCATTCCTATTACCTATAGACATTCATTTGTGCAAAGTATTACTTCTTTTATTATGTCCATTTTCAGTGGAAGCCCGGAGAGAAAAGCTCCAAGATAATAATACACATTGAACATTTAGTAAATGCTAGTTTCAAGCAGATGACAGTCATAAGCAATACCAGCATTTAACACATATTGTACTAACTTATTATAAAACACCTTACAAAACATAACATTAATTTATACAAATTTTGTTTTTTCAAATTATGTCATCTGCATATGTTAACAGAACTGGAATTATTAACCCTTCACATGTTATATTCCCCACCTCCTTCATTTTGTAATTTATTTTACAAACTATCACATTTGTCACTAATGCAAACAGTATCCAACTCATTGGGCATTCCTGTATTACATTTTTCCTATGTACCTCTTGCCTTAACCATCCATTTACAAGTATTTTAGTTTATTATGTATACACTGACATACATGATTTCCTAACTTTCTCAATTATATCATATTATTTCATTATTACTCATAAGATTTCATGTCAGATTGCATCAAAAGACTTAAGGTCTCCTATCATGACTTTTGCTTCTTTTTCTTCTATTCATATTATCCACAATTTCTCTAACTATCATTAACACTTCTTAACAAACCTTCCCCTTTATACTACATATACTGTCTCCCATAATTTTTATTCATTTTCAAATCTCTTTTGTATTATTTTCATAAAGATCTTATAATCATTATTATTCAATATTGTCGGTCTCCAGTTTTTTAATTGTCTTCTATCTTTCTTCTTCCATAAGAATGTAAGTATTCCACTACATAAGAAAAAAGCTGTAGAAACGTTCCAAAAATACGAAAAACACACTGAGAAACCAGGCAATAATCAGGATGAACTCCAAAGAAAAAATCTCACTCTCCAGATCAGATGTAAGCACTTTCATTCACTTTTATTAGCGTGAACTTCCTCAGAAACATATTTTTATAAAAAAATGCTGTTTAAATACTATTTCCACAGGAAATGATGTCATCAATTTAAAAATCAATTGATTAATTGATAAATGAAATACATTCATTATTCCTTATAAAAATCACATTTTACTCATATTTGTGTTACTTTCTCATTATTAAATGAACTTTAAAGTTTCAAAAAAACTCCAATTTGTTCATAGTTTTTGTCTATATTTTTGGTTAAAATGACTACCTGTTCTTATTTTATATGTGTGATTTGCTTCTCTACCTTAATAGTCTTATTTAATCAACTATCTGTAAATTAAGAAGCATTTCAAATTTAATCCAAAAAACAGAAGCAAGTGCTGGAAATAAAACCAAGTACACCAACCAACACCGGAGGGAGAAGAAGAGCCAATAAATATCCAGTAATAATCCAGTAAAGATCCAGAAGGCACAAAAGCTCGTGAAACACAGGTTTATTGTAGTAAACGCAAGTAAAACACCTTGATGTTCGTTTTCGTTACCTCAGTAACTTCATCAGACAAATTAATCAATAAGTTCATCTCTTTAAATACAGGCATCCATTACCTTATTAATTAAGTAATTAAAACTTAAAGAAAACCTTTTGAGTTTTCTATTAACACTATAAAACCATACATAAAAAACAGTTTATATTCTGTTGTAATTTAAAAATAAACAATGTATGGATTTCTGAAAATACAAGTATATCAAAAAAAATTTTTATTTAAAAACTGAAATACTCCATATAACCTCACTACCTAAATTGAAATAGCTTTCAATTTTAGTATGGGTTTAATGGATATATAATCATTAAGTCCAGGTTCCTTACTTGCCTCCAAATTAATTTGCCAGTATGTCTCCCTCTGTTCTAAAATGGTCTGCCATGGTCCGCCCCTAGAGTCCAGCTGGACACTATCCAAAACAAAAAACAGGAATTTTGCTTTAGAACATGTGTGTGTATGTTTGAACAAGGCATTAGTAGTGTTCCCTTTTTGTATGTCATAATTATGCTCGTATATTCTACGTTTCAAGGACCGCTCCGTCTTGCCCACATAGTATGCCGGGCATAGGGTGCACTTGGCCAAATACACAACCCTTTGGCTATTACAACTGTAAAATCCTTTGGCTCTAATAGTCATGTTTTTAGCCGCCAAGAATACTTCCTCTGAGTGTGCAATATACGAGCATTGGGCACAAGATCCGCATTTGTAGGTGCCCTTTCTTGATCTAAAAGAATGTTGTTGAAAGGGCCCCTTTTCTAGTATGTTCTTAATACTATTGCCCTTACGGAAAACTGCCTTCATTTCCTTGCCTTGCAAATTACCCAAATCGGTAATCTCAGTAAAGGTTTCCCATTCTCTTCTAATTATATCTCTTATTTTACTGGAATTGGCACTATATTGTGTAATGAAGGCTTTAGTGTATTCCGACTGGGGTATCTGTGGAGTCTGGGTTTCTCGCCATATGTTAATCCCAGAATTGGTCTAAATCTGCCTGTTCTTTCTTTTTAACCTGTTCATAAATATTATATATCATGTCCCTAGGATACCCCCTGTCCTGAAATAAAGTACTGAGATTCTCACACTCCTTCAAAAACTCCTCTTCATTAGATGTCATTCTGGAGATTCTAACAAACTGGCCCTTGACGATCCCCCTCTTTTGATATACTGGATGTGAACTGTCGTAATGTATATAACTGTTGGAGAACGTCGGCTTTCTATATACTGAAGATTCAAATTGGTGGTCACTGTTGATACTGAGCATGACATCCAGATATTCCACCCTTTCCGTGGTAACTTGATATGTAAATGTAAGAAAGTTGGTAGTACCAGTTAGATACTCCATGAAGTCTGTAAGGAGGCTGTCAGTTCCTGTCCAGAAAATACAAATATCATCTAGGAACCTATAGTATGCAACCCAATGTTTGCTAAAGGTGCTATTGAACACGTACTTATTTTCCCAAATGGACAAAATAATGTCCGCATATGTCGGGGCACAACTGGCTCCCATGGCCACCCCAGAGATCTGTTTATAAAATTCCCCTGAAAAATAAATGAAATTGTTATACAAAACCAGTTCCATAAGCTGCAGAATGACAAAATTGTCATTGTTGTTAGATAATGGATTGGATGCAAGTGCTTCCTCTAACCATGATAATCCGGTGACATGTGGAATGACAGAAAAAAGATCCACTATATCAATGGTCAAAAACTTGAGGTTAGGACTCCAAAGTTCAGGGGTAATCTGCCTTAAAAATTCCCATGAGTCTTTCAGCATGTGAGTAGATTTGGGCCATAGCCTTTTCAGTTTATAATCCAAATATTTGGAAAGCGGGGAAATTTTAGATCCTTGTGCTGCTACTATCAGCCTCATGGGTGGATCCTGTGTATTCTTGTGTACTTGGGGTACACCGAATATAGAGGGCACCCTAGGTTGAGGATTGTGCAGAAAAACATAGGTACCATAATCAATAACTTCCTGGTCCAATAAATCTTTAATAACCAAGTCAATTCTCTGGTATGCTATATGAATTTCATTTAAGGAAACAGGACTGTACCTAGCCTCATTGTTTAAAATGGTATTCATTTTGCCTTCATAAATAAGCTGGTCCATAATCACTGTTCCTCCCCCTTTATCAGGTTCCATTACTCTGATGTTGGTGTTTTGTTGCAAAGCATATAACAATTGTTGTTCAGGGGTGGTCAAATTAGAAGTATACCTACCCCTTTCACAATGACTCCTGATTTGTTGTTCTATCCTGTACTCTAGATTTTTTAATTGTGGATGCAAAGGGGGATTATATAGACTGCTTCTATGTAATTCAGCACTCGAATGGACCTCCCCTTGACCCAGAAGATGCTCCAAATTCAGTTTCCTGATAAAAAGCTTGGTATCAATGATAACCTGAGTCATAACACTACTCCTTTTAGGTACATATTTAAAACCTTTTGTAAAGAGTGTAAAATAGGTATCATTGATATTTAATGAACTGTAGTTATAAATAGTATATCCCCCCTGTTGACAAATGGGGTCTGCATGGTTACTATCATCTAAGCCAAGTTCGATGTTGCTTATTCCCAAAACTGAACCTGCCCGGGATGTGGATGCCCGTTGTTCCTCATCTTCTCTCTGTGCTGATAACCCTGAGGGGAAAAAGACTGTTCATAATGTGTTTTGCGTTGGTTTCTAATTCTTTCAGATCTCCTAGGGAGCGGTTCTGGTCCCTGCATCTGACCTACCTCTTGTTCATAATTATAAGATGTATCCCCTGTATGTTGCACTGGCTGTGTAGTATTGTTTCTTCTGTCAATACTGGAATAAGGTATAGGGTAAGGACATCCTTCCTCATATTCCCTCATGTCCCTTTGTAACTTCTTATGTTTTCTCTGTAATATCACAGCACATTTATTATCAACATCCTTCCTAATTTGATGATACTTTTTGTTTTCTGATTCAACCTGAAATAACAAATCTGTAGTAACAACATTGTTGTGCTTGTTTATATCCTGATCTAAAGTAACAATCTCAGATTAATTTCTCTTTATAATAGCTCGTATAATGTCTAATCCGCACTTGTCAAAAGTGGAAATTAAATCAGAATGAAAGTCACTACCAGCGATGACATTGCTGGGATATTTACACACACGTAAGCCCTTGGGCACAATGTTTTTGTTCAGACACTCATTGAGGTACATGTTATCCAGTTTCAAACTGCGGTACCTGTACAATGATGTCTCTAATGCAGCCATGGATTCCCGAAAGCATAACCTATCGTCAGCCCTGGTGTTCGCCTGTCCCGGTTGCTGAAAATTGGGAATGTCCTGGTACCATTCCTGAAATGTAGAAGGTAACATATAATCTTGTCCTACTACTCCGTCGGAACGCTGTTGACTCTCGCTCCCTTCCTGTAGAATGAGCGGAGTATTTTGAAAATCCGTTGCTGTATTAGAGCGCCCTCTGCCATTGGAAGATGGCATAGCGGAACTCAAACGGTGGTTAGAATGGCTCGCTGACTGCCCGTTAACATTGTTAATAGCATGGCAAGGTTGAGAAAGCAACTGTTGAATACCTTGCCCTAAAGGTAATAAAAGGTCCAAAAGTTGACTCAGCTGCCCGGTCAACTTACAAATTTCCCCAACTTCTGTTCGAAGACTGGGTTCCTGGATATCGGCCGATGCACACTCCCCCAAAGCTTCCATAACAAAACTAATCCAAAAAACAGAAGCAAGTGCTGGAAATAAAACCAAGTACACCAACCAACACCGGAGGGAGAAGAAGAGCCAATAAATATCCAGTAATAATCCAGTAAAGATCCAGAAGGCACAAAAGCTCGTGAAACACAGGTTTATTGTAGTAAACGCAAGTAAAACACCTTGATGTTCGTTTTCGTTACCTCAGTAACTTCATCAGACAAATTAATCAATAAGTTCATCTCTTTAAATACAGGCATCCATTACCTTATTAATTAAGTAATTAAAACTTAAAGAAAACCTTTTGAGTTTTTCCTTGTTCAAACATACACACACATGTTCTAAAGCAAAATTCCTGTTTTTTGCTTTGGATAGTGTCCAGCTGGACTCTAGGGGCGGACCATGGCAGACCATTTTAGAACAGAGGGAGACATACTGGCAAATTAATTTGGAGGCAAGTAAGGAACCTGGACTTAATGATTATATATCCATTAAACCCATACTAAAATTGAAAGCTATTTCAATTTAGGTAGTGAGGTTATATGAAGTATTTCAGTTTTTAAATAAAAAATTTTTTTGATATACTTGTATTTTTAGAAATCCATACATTGTTTATTTTTAAATTACAACAGAATATAAACTGTTTTTTATGTATGGTTTTATAGTGTTAATAGAAAACTCAAAAGGTTTTCTTTAAGTTTTAATTACTTAATTAATAAGGTAATGGATGCCTGTATTTAAAGAGATGAACTTATTGATTAATTTGTCTGATGAAGTTACTGAGGTAACGGAAACGAACATCAAGGTGTTTTACTTGTGTTTACTACAATAAACCTGTGTTTCACGAGCTTTTGTGCCTTCTGGATCTTTACTGGATTATTACTGGATATTTATTGGCTCTTCTTCTCCCTCCGGTGTTGGTTGGTGTACTAAGCATTTCAAATTTATAACTTCATTTAGCCCTGGTGTTTGATCTGCCCCAAAGACTAACTGCCACAGGGACTCCCTACATTCCAAAATGTTATTCAGGTCCCCAGAAAATAATTCCTTTTTAACTCTATCTAAAATGAAGAATTCAAATTTCTTAAAATCTTTGCATGTGTCCGCATGCCTAGCTAATGCATTGTTTTTATCCTTCTTTTTTATTGCCAAAACATGTTCGTACACTCTTCTCTTAAATACTCTCTTTGTTTTGCCAATGTAGTAATTCTTGCATGATACACACGTTGCCAAGTACACTACTAGCGCACTATTACAGTTGTAATATTCCTTAGCCCAAAAAGTGTGATTTAGATGTTCTACTGTTACAAACGAAGTGTTGCTCATGTATCTACATTGTTTGCAATTGGTACAACTATACGTTCCTTTCTTGTTTGTACAACTCCTTTCCAAATTTCTACCTTCACTTTTACCTGATTCTAACAACTGTTTTAAATTAGTTGTTTTTTATATGTAAATTTAGGTTGATTTCCAATGACTGAAACCAAATCCCTGTTGCCCATAATTACTTTCCAGTTGTTTTCTATAACTGATTTGATGTTCCACATTTCGTTGACTATGGGCAATGGAAACGCTATTGAAAATTCATTGACTTGTTTGTCAGTAATGTTACTATTCGTACAGATAACTGATGCTCCTACTAGTATTTCCTCTGAATACAGAATTGGTTTTGCTACTCCTTTTCTCAGGGGTATGACCTCTCTTTCTATTTTCTCCAAAAAGTTCTTTTTGTACCCTTTTCTCATAAATAAATTTCTCAAAAGGGCCAATTCCTTCAAGAAAGTGTCTTCGTCAGATGTTAATCTACTTAATCTAATGATCTGCCCTTTAATTACTCCCCTTTTCATGTGTGTTGGATGTAAACTGTCTTTGTGTAAATAACTGTTTGCGAAATATGGTTTCCTATAAATCTTACTACTAAAGGTGTTTGTGTCATTATTTATACTGAGGGTCAGATCTAGAAAGGTGATGCTTTTGCCAAAGTCACCTATTTTGAAAGACAAAAAGTTGGTAGTCTGATTCAAATCCTTTACCAATTCCATAAATTCATGTTTTTCTCCTTTCCACAAAAATAGTAAATCATCAATATATCTGCGATACATAGAGACTTTCTTAAACAGTGTGTGTGTCTTCAAGAATCTTGTCTCCCAACTTGCCATTACAATATTGGCAAAAGAGGGGGCTACCCTAGAGCCCATGGCTACTCCACACTCTTGTTGGTAAATGTTGTTGTTGAATTTGAAAAAAATATTTTCCAATACTAGCTCCATTAAGGTGCAGAGTGAATTTACCTTTGTCCCTGAAAAATCCGTGTGTGTATTCAAGTACTCTCTCATAAATTCAATACCTGTCTCTTGGTCTATACTTGTGTAAAGATTTTTTACATCTAAACTCCCAAAATACAGGTCTTCATTTCCTACGTTGACATTCCTTATTAGTTCTAAAAGATTCCATGAATCTTTAATAAAAAATTCCGACCTCTGAACTATAAGATTTAGTATGTTGTCTAACCAAATCGAAATATTTTCCGTTTTGGATTGTTTGGCAGAAATAATAGGTCTAAATGGTGGCTTGACTTCGTTGTTTTGTATTTTGGGAATACCAAAAAATACTCCCAACCTGGGATGTTCTTTGTGTAAAAACTCGTAATCTAATCCATTTAGTTCACCTTGACAATACATGTCAAACAAAATAGTGTCTAAAATCCTAAATTTCTTAGTCACTAACTCATAGTTGACTTTACTATAAGTTTTTTTGTTTTGCAATAGATCTTCTATAGATGTTATGTAGTCCCTGTTGTTCATTATCACTATTTTTCCTCCTTTGTCTGCCTTCATTATTCTGATGTTGTTATTTTTAATCAGTGTCTCTAAGGCAAATAATTCTTCTTCTGTTAAGTTGTTCGTATCATGAAGAATACTAATGTTTCTAAAATCCTGTTCACATAACTTCTGAAATACTAGTAAACTGTTTGTCAAAGGAGGATTATAAGTGCTAGGGTTACTAATAGTACTTCTGTCTTGCTGCTTCTGAATACCTAGATCTTCCATGATATATTTCAAGTTTAACTTTCTTAAAAAAAGCCTAAAATCTATTAAGAGTTTCCCTAAATTCATGTTGTTAGTGGGAATGAAATTAAATCCCTTTTTCAAAACACTTTCTACTGCAGGACTAATTAGTAGGTCAGACAAATTAATTATTACTACTTCGTATAAGTCACAGTTTACTTCCGAGGAAGCCATCACCATCTCCTTCTGTTCCTTCCTCTGCCCTTCCCCCGAAATTGGGTAGTATTGTGCCATCTCATAGTCCTTTTGTTCTGTTCCTGGACTTTCTGAAAAGGGGTATTGTTTTCAGAAAGATTAACCACCTTTTCTGCATAACTTATGTCAGTAGTGTTCCTGTTTGGCACTACTTTACTATTAGTGGGCAAAACTGGAAAGTCTTCCTGTGATTTTTCACTTGTGTTGATCCCACCTGTAGGCTCCACTCTATGATTTTTTTTCATTTATTGGCCCTACTTCAATTTCTACGCCATTCTTAGAAGTGGTTCCCTGTGCTGATGTTGAAAAATCAGCCTTTATAATGTAAGCCTTGTTGTTTTTGTAAGAAAAGATGTCTCTTCTTAGTTTCGATTGCTTCCTAGCAATGATGGTAGCCCTCTGTCTTTCTGCTTTTGTCTCAATAGCATTATACAGGTCTGAAAAACTCACAAAACTGTTAATTTTGTGTAACCGCTCATCCAAACTTTTTATTTTGTCATTCAGAGCGATTAATTCGTTATTATAATGTTCTATGAGCAAGTTCATCATTTTAATGCCTGTATCGTTGTATAAATTTATCAGTTCTGTTGTTAGCGTGTCTCCGGGTGACACGCAATTGGGAAACTTCGCTGTTCTCAAGCCTCTAGGCACAATCTTTCTATTAACACATTCCTTCAGGTATTGTACCTCTAAGGTTAGTGTTACATGTTTAAAAATATATTTTTCTAATTCAAAGATACTTTTCTTGCAAGTTAAAGTGTCATCGTTACTTAAACTTACAGTTGCACCAGTGGGCACTTCTCCGATGTCTGTGAATGGATTGCCAGTGTCTTTATTCACATAAATCCAAATGTTACCCTCGGAAGGTAACCGTCCTTGTATTTGTCCACCATTACGGTTCTGAATTTCCTCGCAGGCTCCTACGTCAGTTCCATGACGCGAGGCTACTTCCCCTCTTGGATTTAAAGGAACCTTCACATTTCCTTTATTAAACGGAATTGTCCGACTTTGTAATAGTTCTCTCACAATTTTGGTGACTGTCTCTATTATAAGTTGTTGAGATTCTGTAGATTCCGAATCTATAACTTCAAGATCCGGTGCTGAATCCGGTAGTAAATGCTAGTTTCAAGCAGATGACAGTCATAAGCAATACCAGCATTTAACATATATAGTACTAACTTATTATAAAACACCTTACAAAACATAACATTAATTTATACAAATTTTGTTTTTTCAAATTATGTCATCTGCATATGTTAACAGAACTGGAATTATTAACCCTTCACATGTTATATTCCCCACCTCCTTCATTTTGTAATTTATTTTACATACTATCACATTTGTCACTAATGCAAACAGTATCCAACTCATTGGGCATTCCTGTATTACATTTTTCCTATGTACCTTTTGCCTTAACCATCCATTTACAAGTATTTTAGTTTATTATGTATACACTGACATACATGATTTCCTAACTTTCTCAATTATATCATATTATTTCATTATTACTCATAAGATTTCATGTCAGATTGCATCAAAAGACTTAAGGTCTCCTATCATGACTTTTGCTTCTTTTTCTTCTATTCATATTATCCACAATTTCTCTAACTATCATTAACGCTTCTTAACAAACCTTCCCCTTTATACTACATATACTGTCTCCCATAATTTTTATTCATTTTCAAATCTCTTTTGTATTATTTTCATAAAGATCTTATAATCATTATTATTCAATATTGTCGGTCTCCAGTTTTTTAATTGTCTTCTATCTTTCTTCTTCCATAAGAATGTAAGTATTCCACTACATAATTCTTTATACATAAAACCTTCATTTAACTATTTATTCAAAAACTTTAAAAATATTTTTTGCCAATCCCTTACATTTTTATGGATTTCATATCCTATTCCATCTGGTCCTGCAGGCGAATCTATATTTACTTGTCTTAATACTTTATCAAGCTCATTTAAATAAATCTCCTTTTTCAACTCATTATTCTGTTTTTCTGTTAACTTTTTTACTTTTCTATGTTTTTTCACTAAACTCTTTTTTCTTTAAACATTTCTTGTACATGTTGTACTACACTATTCATAATCTTTTTCTGAGTTTTTTCTATTTCTCCTTTTACATTTATTTTTCTCATTACACTACCATCTTCCTTCACTAATCTGCTTAAGCAACTCAATATTTCTTCTCTTTTTCCTTGAAAAAATATCTTTGCTTATATAACTTCTTTTTTTTTCCTGATTTTTTTTAGTATAATATTTTTTCTTTGTCAAAATACTTTCTATCATTATGTTCTAAATTTTCTAATGCATTGTTATAAGTTATTTTATATTTTTCTTTCTATACTTTTCTCACATCATACTGCCACTGTAGAAAACATTTTTTTTATATTTTTCCTTAAATATCATCCACCATTCAGACCAGCTTTTATAACATGTTTTCATAATAATATGAGAAAGGATTCAATAAACTCCATGTAGGCTTAGCTCGAAGCCTACACAGAGATTATGTGTTTGCATGATGAATGTATTTATATAACATCTGATTACCTCAGGGTAAAACAGTAACTTGTTTTTCATGATTTTTCTACTTGTTAGACCTGTTGTAAGAAAAATGGGGACTTAAAATATATGATGTGAGACTGTAAATAGGCTAAACTTATATAGATGTAAAATAAAAATAAAAATGCAGAAACGAGGTGGCTAAAAGCAGAAAAATATAATTTAATGACAGAAATAAAATTATATTTTCTGCTTTTAGCCACCTCGTTTCTGCATTTTTATTTTTATTTTTATGTTACAAGTATACTGTTGTGCAGTTGAGGTTCACAGTAGCATCGTTGTTAGTTGGAATAAACTTATATAGAACCCATTCATTTTGAGGTCCAGTCAAGTATAACTTTTAAATTCAGGAAATGATGTTTTATAGTGCAGTTCCCTCTGAGCAGATCATTTCCACATATTAAGTATATAATGTACACTTGGACCACATCTGTAGAATTCTTCATGGCATATAACTGGACTAAGAGCCAATGTGTGCATGTGTTAAAATTAATAGGTTAGTCTCTCTCTGAAGTTCTATAAAGCTTTCGGAATGATTGGTGAAGTAAAAAAGAGAAAAATCCTATTGACAAACATTAGGACATTTAAAAAGTATTTATCTGAGAACGAGTATTTTCTTTATTATTAATTCAGTATTGATCAATAACTGTGACACAATGCTTTTACCTGTAGATTATCACATTACTATTTCTGTTCTTTCCTGTATAATATAATGCCTTGCAGCCTTGAGTGGACTTGTTTTGCTGCTTTTGTTGATATTGTGTTTGTTGTATGAAGCTTAACATTATAGTGAAATTTAAATTAATAAAAATGAGCCTGGCTCCATGGTGGAGAGGGATGATGTCCTGATTAACCCAGGTGACTGGGGTTGGATTATCAAGTGCTGGCACTAGAGCAACCATGCAGGAAGGGGAGGACTGAAGGGGCATGTTCCTCTCACCAGTTTTGGGGGATGGTGGGGTTGTGTGTTCTCACAGATAATCAAAGAAATCCATCTAGATGAGTGTGGAGGAACCCACACACATGTCTAGGGGGGTGAGCAGGGCTGTTTGGAGTGAATTCCCCTTGCAGAAGTCGGGTAAGAATAACTGTGGACAAATTATACATGTCAACTCACCTTACATGGTATGCATGAGGTTAGGGTACAGGAGAAAACGGGGAGAAAACATGAAAAAACCCTGATAGCTACCCTGATGGTGACTCTTTTAGTTATTTAGTTGACTCTTGCACATCAAGGGAACAGCAGATGGGTTGATATACCAAAGAAGGCTCCAATAGTCAACAAAAAAGTTAGAAAAAAGCAATAAAAAAGAACATAAGCCCAGAGTCTGGAGCTGAGAAACACAATGCCATCTCTTTTAAGATTCAATTTATTTTCAATGGATTGCATGATCAGTGCTATCATTTTCAGGTAATAGATAACTTTGGCTACTTAAGCCATGGACTATTGTGACAACAGGAGCTCTGGATCACTGCACTGACTACAAGAAAGCTAACGAAGCAGCTGAGAACTGTCCAGGGTGCCGAAGAATTACCTCTCCCACAGCTACATGATACATAAAGAGAAACGAGATCTAATGACAAAAATCAACACAACTCAACAAAAGTGCAAAATATCAAATGAAGTGTCCACAGAATACAAGAAGGCAACCAAAGAAAGAGGGAAGGGAGAGAGTTAATCAGCATGTTCTTGCACTAAAGCAAAAATGAACTATCTACATAAATCATGTACATGCGAGTGAAAGATGATGCTCCATCACCATGGTCAGAAGAGCAGCTGAAATGATGACACAGCAGGCTTAGGTATGAGTCATTTCTGTGCTTATGGCTAACTTGATGCACTGTCTCCATTTTTTCTGCTTGTTTGGTTACTTTCGTGTCCTCTGTGAGAGGACTTAATGTACACCTGAGTTTGGCTGAAGCAGGGTGTTACAGCATTTGCTTGGCTCTCATTTGTTTGTACTTGTAAATCTCATAAACCAGCCTGCATCAGATGTTCAGAAAATAAATGGTGATACTGTAATACTGCAGAAACAACTCTATAACATCATCATCTTGCAAAAAACATAGAATAATAAATGGAAGCATGCTAGAGATAAAAACCGCATGCGGTGAATTCAGAACTGGCTACATTAACTAAGGGGTGCAGGGAGAATGGCCACTATCATAGTATTATAAGACATTTGTTACTTATGCAAACACGGGACTCAGATTCCATTACAACTTTTTTTTTCAAATATGAGTGGAATTTAAATTCCAGAATTTCATGAATGTGACAAGAAACCATAGCATTTAATAATCAGTAAGATATTAAATTCATTTCATTGCTTTCCATGGACTGAACATATGATCACAATTTTGGAGCACTTTATTTTCACAGTCTCACTAAAAGTTAAATGTGACAAAACTTTATACAGCCACTTACCTATTATGGCTCAAATGAACCTGCCCAAATGTTTTAACCAGTATATAACAGTTCTAGTCTGGGGGTCATTTCAACAAGGCCGGATATCTGAAGTAGTGTATTCGGAAGCCACACAATCCTTTTGAAATCCTCACCCTCCTCTCCATCATGCACATTGAAGCCACATTTTTGTAACTTGAAATTCCCTCTGTCTCACAGGACAAGATGCATATGTTGCATCTACTAGAGCTTCTGTGGCAAAACTATCATTCATACTGTGGGACCTTACCTACCAACAACCCAACCTCCCCCTATATCTCTTTAATTGCCACATGATCTCTTTTGTTTTTCCTCATTTAGCCTCATTATCTCTTCCAAAGTGGAACACAATTTTAGTCTATTCACTGTCATGTATAGTGGTAATCCCTTAAGTTTCACAATGCCAAATGGAAACATCACTGATTTTAATTTATGGCATGAAAACACATCCCTCGTTAAAACCATATGAACTTTTTCATTGCTTCTAGCAACCCTTATTTCAACAGTCTCAACAACAGTGGGCAACCATGCATGAATAAACTACAAAATGTAATCCTTTAGTGGCACTGTGGTGCAGGGGGATAAAGCCCTCACTGCTCCCCAGATAACCCATGTTTGATTAGTGGCACATGTACTGGAGGTTCTACAGGGGGGAAGATGGCATTCAGTGGCAGATGTCAGCTCACCCATCATTAGGGAAAAGGAGGGAGTTGAAGGACTGTCATATGTACTATATGTGCCCTATCCAGCCCTACAGTGCATGAGCAGTGATCCATTCATTTGGGAGGTCACACATGCATATAAACATGGATGCACCTTCAAAAGGCAGCAATCATGGAGCTGCCAAGTCTTCCAGAAGGGAACAGGAATTAAGGCATACTCTGTCCTGCAGTATGGTGCTGCACCAGTATCCTTGATTTCTTCACTGGTCCCAAACTAGGGTTGAAATGAGTCAGGGAGGCCTAGGTGGTCCCAGTAGACCTGGTGAATGAGGAGAGGAGCTGGAGGCAGATGATGGTTAGCTGATGTGAGCTGTCTGAAAGTGTCCCTCATCTGATGTGCCAAGAACTTGATTACTCAATGAAATAACGTACGAATAGACATCTCTGGTGCTGAGACCTACTTAAGCAGATCCCATTCATAGTTGCTTGCGTGACAGGACTCCCATAAACTTGTCTAATTCATCAGAATCTTCTTCCCAGAATTTTGTTCATTTATTGACATGTGCATCAAGTCCCAACCCATTAAATCAAAAGCCTTCTAATATCTGTCTATACACTATAGCCCCTTCTTATAGGTTCATACTAGGCTATCTGCCCTAGGGCATTTATAAGCCTAGCCAGAATGTATTTGGCTTTCGCCACCCATTTTTAATTTATTTTGCTATGCCCTTTTTCAAGGTTAGTATACTGTGCCTCTGTCTAACAGTGACACAGAAGTGATCTTCCCATACTTTTTCCACTCAGTCCATACAACTTACCACCAGCCTTCATTTGTCCTCTAAATATGTTCCCTTTCAAAAAGCCTAGGCTTGCCTTACTGCATCAGCCTATTAATCACTCTATGAGTCCCCCCCCCACACACACACATATACACACACATTTCACATCCTCATGGAATAGCAGACTCAGAATATAATTCTTAGACTCTCTACCCTTCTTTGCGTATAGCAACCTCCTGCTTGACATACTTTCTCAAACAGCTTTTTAAATAGTTCCCTCACTTCCAATTGACAATCTTATGAAACTGCAAATCAAGCACATCCTCCAGCCTTCTTCTTGTCAGACAAGTCTAAGGCTTTACCCCTCATTCTTCATCGATTGTCTCTCCAAAGTCCTCTTTCCTTCTCTGCAAAACACTCTAACTTGCACAATTCTTCCTCCCAGCTTTCCTCTTCTTTCTTCTTCCTCTACATATAATTCCTTATAAAAATCCAGAAACACTTCAGCAATTTCCTTCTTATACCATCTCCTTCTGCATTTATCTTCCATGTTCACTAATTCATCCAACATCTCCATTAGCTTCCAAACTAAAAATTAAATCCCCAATTTCTTGCTGTATGCACCATAACTCCTCCTTGCTATTTATATTCTCATCTTCTGCCTTCTACATGACACTCCATGCTTTAATTGTTTTACCCCTCACTCTCTGAAGCTGTCTCTTCCATTTCCATCTCACTTCATGTTGCTTGCTGTAGTCCCATAACTCATGCTGTCATGCTCTGTCTGTCTCTTCCCCTCTTCTAGAACCGTAATTCATTACCCTATATCCCCACAGAGCCTTAGCCCCTCACGCAGGTTATCTCCTGCATCCTCCTTCCCATCCTTCATTTCTGTGAGTTCCACCACTATGCTCCCCCTGCTTACCACTGCAAATTCCAGAGAGTGAAACTAAATCTTGGACATGCCTGATCCCACCTACTTATCACAGGCATGAGTATGCAAACATCTTTCACCCTCTTTCCAGACATACTGTCTCCCCTTTCAGATCCTTATTTATCAAAGCCATATCATATCATCTTGAGGCTAAAGTAAATGCATTAACCCCCCCCCCCCCGTTCGTTATCCCTCTTACCATTATATTCTCTTTACAAGCAACCTCTACAATTCTGGGTCCATCAACAATGTCTAAATACTCCCTATTGAAATTCTTTGTCAACTCCCTTCCTCATAAATTCTCTTGTCAGCAAAATACTCCTGAAACACAAATGAGTCATCTTTGTCTGGCCCACACATTTAACCTTATACCACTCGACCTCCCTGTCACACACCTGCCACTCCTTCCTTTTATCTTCTCCATCTTCCCTGCTATTCTAGCACCAGCCATCACCACCCCCATCTGACTCTATGTTCAACGCAGACTCTTTAACACCCCATACCACCCCCCAAGCTTCCGCATTTTCCTCTTCCTCACCTTAAATTCCAGCAGATGTTCTGAAATTGCTGAAAAATACATTTCATTGTACATGTGTATCAGCAAGCACTACATGCAAGAAGAGCCATATCATTTATGCCCTTAAATGCCCTTGCAATTTATTTTATATTGGGGAAAGTAAGAGAGCTTTTAAGTGTGGACTTTAGGAACATATTAGAGATACTGAAAAGTAAAAGGTATAAAGTTTAGTTGCTATATATTTTAAGCAGTGTCATCAAAGTAAAATGCTTTATTATTACAAGGTATGGCTTTAGAACAAGTAGGGGTAAAGTTTGGTGAAGAAACGTTACTTAAAGAAAAATTAGTGTATAAAGAAACAGTATATACTTTAAAATATGACACTATCGCCAAATGGTTTGAACACTGAGTGTAAATGGAAGTGTTTGATTTAATTTAATTTATTTAATTATTTTAATTAGTTCATTGATGGCAGTGAACATCATAGAACTGATCAATTATTTTTAGCTTTTTGGTATAAAAGGAATAGTTATGTATTCTCTGTTTTTACGCCGTGAAGACTTTTGCCAAGGAGCCAGAGGTTAATAAAATAGTTTTGTGTGGGTCATCTGTGTGTGTGTGTGTGTGTGTGTGTGTGTGTGTGTGTGTGTGTGTGTATATATATATATATATGTATATATATATATATATATATATATATATATATATATATATACAATATTTTTTGCATGGATGGATGGATTTAGATAATTTAAAGAGGCTGATCTTGCAAAAAAGGGTATTATGGGGGAAGAAAAAATCCTGGACAACATACAGAAGCCATGAGGAGACAGATGCCGGTCATGCTTAGAGAAGTAGCTAGAGCTGTCAATCATCTCTTCCTACACTGCTACATACTGTGCCTCTTAGAATAACATCAAGAGTTTACAAAAAGTTAAAGTAAATTATCTTTTACTCGTATTGTGGCATCATTGTTATCAATAGTAGGATAAGGCACATTACTAGTTTCCCATCGATTTCAGATGTATATTCTGAGACGTCCATCATGTTTCTTTACATATGATCCATGGAGGTGTGTCTGAAGTCATTCACTCCCATGTGCACAATGACCAGGTCATATATGTACCTAGGATAAAGGGACATGAGGATTCTAATGAGATGGCAGTTCCTGGCACCTAGGAGGCAGCTAAGTATCACCCTGTCTTTGGCTCAGCCTTGTGAGTGGTGCATCTGTTTGTCAGACCATGGAGTTTTCTGTAGTGTCTGCAAATGTTGTTTACTTGCCAGTGTGATACTGAGTATCCTGAATACCAAAACTTCATCTAGAAGTCATTTACACTTTAGGCAAGGATGTTTTAAGCAGCTCAGTGAAAGAATGATTATTTACTGGTTTAGGACTTAGTGGGCATGGTTGTGTCAGGTGGGTATCAGACCTGATAATTTGCAGGGTACAACAGTTTTAGTAGAAAGTCAAACAAGCAAAAAGTTATGTAAGACAGCTGTATAAAAGACCAAACTGCCGGACAGTATATACATGTAACAAAAAATTTGGAACTAGACATTTAGCAAAACAGCAGTTATATACAAAAGATGGTAATAACAACTATATAAGAAAATTATGCTTTCTGTAATGTCTTTCAATCTGAATGGTCTTACAGATAAAATAAAAAATAAAGAGTAGTGAAGTATATTAAAAAATGTAGAGTGCAAATAGCTACTGTATGCTACAGGAGACACACCTGGAAAGAACTGAACATGTGAATTTGATAAAGAAAGGTTTTCAGGATGGTCATTCAGTGGAATGCCTGGGACAAAGGAGAAGAGGAGTACTTATATTAATTACAAGAGGAGCTCCAATAGTGATAGAAGAGGGAAAAAAAGATAATAATGGAAAATGCAGCTCATATGGTGTAGTGGTAAATCACTATATCTATAGTGTGCAGGGTCCTGGGTTTGAGACTTGCAAGAGCTGATACATAGTACTAAAGGGCTACTGGCTAGGGAGAAGGATTACAGTGGCATGCATTTGTATCCCCCCTAAAACTGCTATAATGAAGCTTAAGAAAGTTTTGGAAGAAATAATCAGCTTTCAGCAAGGAATATTACTTATATGTGGAGACTGGAATTTGGTTTGCAACAGCGAAGATGTGTCTGGGGGAGGGTAGATTTTTGAAGAAATTTATGAAAATGTTTGGCATAGAAGTTGTGAATTCAGTACAAGGAGTTTAGAGTGAATTTACATATTACTCACTGAGATACAAAAACTGGGCTAGGCTAGATAGATTTTAGATCTCACAGGAACATATACATTTAATTAAAGGTCTTGAAACGCACCCAAAAACAATTTCAGATCATGCACCAATAATAACTAAAAGAAAAACGCAAGGTAATAAAATGAAAATGAGAGACTGGCGCTTCCCCACCTACCGGTTGAAAAGAGAGGAATTTAAGGAATGGGTTGTGGAATTAATTCAGGAGCTACTAGAGAAGACAGATTTGTCTTCTGAAAATATAGCTAGGGATTGCGATAAAATTAAAGTGGAGTTTAAAACTAGGGTGAAATAAAGAAAAGGGAGATATGGTTAAGAAGTAACAAGAATTATTTACAGGGACTGACACTGATAAATGTTAAAGTATTGCAAAATAAGGGGAATCTCTCAGAACAAGAAAAGGAGCAACTGCGGAATGCTCAACAGAAAGTAAGGGATTACCTCGATAATATGCATGAGTTTAGAAAGATTGTTGTTAAGCAACTGTTGATAATAATTCTAGAGCACAAAGTCTTTTAGCACAACAACTCAGGGAACAAAAAGTGGAAAGGGCAGTCACCAAGCTTAGGGAGCCTATAACAAGGAAGATAATAAGAGACCCTGTAGAAGTATTAGAAATATTTCGGAAATTTTATGAAAATTTGTATAAAGCAGAGAAATATGGAAATCAAGAAAAGGTACAAATGGAAATGTGCATGGAAGAATTAAATATGCCAAAGTTAGACGTAGATGAGGCTCAATTACTAACAGTTAGGATAGAAAGGGATGAGTTAAAAATGGCTATGTATAACCAATCTACAGGACAGTCCCCAGGAAAAGACGGTGTTCCTGTGGGAGTTTGGAAGTTAGGAGGGAAAAAACTGATAAAGATCTGTAAGGTTTTGTTTAGCAGTACTTTAAGAGGAGGAGAAGTACCAGCACCGTGGAAGAAGGCGGTGGTAACAGTAACACCGAAAGACTATCCAGCTTCATACAGGCACGTTTCATTATTAAACCATGACTATAAAGTGTTCATGTCTATAATACCATGATTATAAAGTGTTCATGTCTATAATACCACGATTATAAAGTGTTCATGTCTATAATACCACGATTATAAAGTGTTCATGTCTATAATACCACGATTATAAAGTGTCTATAATGGCTAAAAGAATGGTAAACGTGATGCCAAAATTGATAGATATGGATCAGTGTGGTTTTGTGGAGGGGAGGCAAACATTTGACAATATTAGCAGAACATTGAAGCAGAATGCAAGAAAGTACCACTTTTATTGGTGGGTCTTGATGCAGAGAAAGCATTTGAGGGAGTATACTGGGACTTCATGAGCAGGGCAAGGGAAGCATTTGCTTTCCCTGATACAATTATGACATCGATTAGAAGAATATATGAGGGATCGGAGGTGCAAATTAAAGTGAGTGGGGTCCTCTCCGTTAATTTCTGCTTGAGTAGAGGAACCAGGCAGGGTTGTCTGCTTTCCTTTTGTTGTTTGGATTATATTTAAAATCGCTGGCAAAGAAAATAAGGGACTCAGAAATTGAAGGATATAATTGGTATGGTAGTCAGGAAAAGCTGGCTCTATTTGCACATGATATTATTCTATACATGACAAAACCAGAAAGAGAAATGACACTGTTGTGGAATATTTTAAGACAAATCTTCTCAGGATACAAAATTAATGAAGCTAAAAACAAAGGCAGTAGCAGTAAATTATGTACCCACACACAAATTGGTCCACCAATATCCATATTTATGGGGAGAAGATAGAACGGGTGGCCACGGTGGTGCAGTGGTTAGCGTTAACACCTCACAGTAAGAGGTTCTCCGGTTTGTTCCCTGGCCAGGGTGCCTTCTGTGTGGAGTCTACATGTCCTGTCTGTCATCGCATGGGTTTCCTCCAGGTGCTCCAGTTTCCTCCCACATCCCAAAGACATGCTGTAGGTGGATTGGACACTCTAAATTGGCCCTAGGCATGAGTGCGTGCATGTGTGTGCCTTCTGTGGAAGGTTGGGTGCCGGGATGGCAACTCAACACTGGAAAAACTCCCATGCCAATCATGAGCAGACAGGTGATCTGCTGTGGCAACCTCTAACTGGGAAAAGACGAAGAATATGGGAAGTATTTAGGAGTATGGATTAGAAATGACTCTGCGGTGGCAGCTAAAGATATGTGGGAAGAGACTAAACAGAAGAAAATACAAAAATTGAGAAACTGGAAGTTTTGTTATATGGATACTAAGATACAAGCCATTAAAATGTTTTTAGTCTTTTTAGTCTTATACACAGGTCAGGCATACTTTTATCAACTGGAGGAGAAATTGTGGACAGCAATTAAAAAAGAGTTGAAGGATTTTGTCTGGGAAGGGAAGACAGCAAGGGTCAAGTGGGATAAGCTGATTCTACCAATACAACAAGGTGGACTATGATTTCCTAATTTGAGGGGGTATTTTAGAGCAACACAGTTAAGGCTCTTATACGTAGCAAAAGCAGAAAACTATAATTCAAGGTGGAAAGGGATGATGATGCCACAGGGAGGAAGCTCAAGAAATAAGGAGCAATTGGGATTTTGGATGCAGACTCTTAAGGAGAACAACCAAAATCATACAGAGTATTATATTCACAAAATAGCAGGGAGTGTTCTAAGAACCAAACCAGCATGAGAATGGAGAAGAGAGATTTTGCCAATAAGGTTGACTGTGGTCAGAGGTACATGGCAACAGGGGGCTGGGATTTATCTTAGAAAATTGGCAAAGGAACCAAGGTATTGGGAGCAAATAACTAGAAAGGGAAAGGTAATAAAATGAGAAGAGGCCAAAAACTTATTTGGACTGCAGATTAGAGATTGTCTTCCCTATCAAGGATTGATATCTGAGTATAGGTAAAGGGAAAGAAATAGGGGGCTCCAAAATGAAAGACCAGCACTGGTAGCATTTTTAATAGAATGTAGAACAGAAGCTGCCATTTAAAAAGGAATAATTAGTAAAGCATATAAAATACTGCATGATAATTACAATAATCAATCAGAGGAGCTTAGAAAGGATTGGGAAGAGAGACTGGATAAGCAATCTACAAAGAGACAATGAGGGACTATATGTATATCTCCCAAATATGCAACAAAGTCTAGAAGCTTTAGGGTATTTGCCTGGAAATGTTTACGTAGGTATTTTAATACCCCAAGTAGACTCCAAAGAATTTTTCCTCTGGTGGATAAAAAATGCTGGAGGTGTGATAGGCAAGAAAGAGGTATCTGTGAACATATTATTTGGAGGTGTGATCAGTTGGCAGACATTTGGGATTCCCTGCGGGCTGCTTTGTCGGGGATGTTGGGTGGGTGGATTGGAATGAGGGGGAGATGATTTTTTTGAGTTATGCTACAGAATTGGAATGGCCTAGACATAGTAAAGCCTTGCTAAGTCTAATCATGGTGGCTGCCAAAAAAGCAATTACTAGAAAATGGAAATCAAAGCCTAGACCAACGTTACTAGAAGTAGTGACTATAGTAACAGAGATAAAACAACTGGAATTGGGATCTTTAGAAAAGGGAAGGAGCAAACTACATAGGATAAAATGGGAATTGTGGAAAAAGTATATGCAGAGAAGGAATGAGGTTTAAGTGGCAGGATTTGAATGAATGAGCTATATAATGCATAACTGCCAATGACTAGAATGTTTATAAGTGATTAGTAATGTTTACAACTACAGTTGTTTCAATGGTGTCTGTGATGCAAACTGTTTACAACTAAAGTGATTTCATTTTTTATGTTTTTCATTTATATAAATGTAAGATTGCCTTTGTCACATGTGGAAATTTAATAAAGATGTTAGAAAAAAAAACAATTTTAGTAGAAAGTATTTCTTCTAGGTTAGTAAACCCTTGCACTTCTCACAAACAGAATCACCTAGTGGACAAAACAAATAGTTGTCAATAAGCCCAAGATAGTTCTTACAATGTATCAAGGAGCCTAATGGAATCAGGCTGGCAATCTAAACAGTTGCTTTTGGAATACTCCTCACAGCCATCTGATCTTCCAGCAACAAAGGCACATTTGCTACCTGCTGAGCTACTGACACTGCCAACATATTACAGATATGACCTATCAAGACAGTGACAACCTGTTTACCAGAAAAAAAAAACATAACCACTGATGGCCATGGTACCACTAACCTGAAGCCCCACATTTTGGTTAAAGAAATAAGTCTCAATGGCTGTAAAAGGGAGTTGTTGTTGAAGAAGCATGGATACCGTTCAGTGGAAACAAATTGTCTATAGTAGAGCACATTTAATAATCTGTGGCTGGCATCATGGTAGTTTAATCAGTGATGCTGAAAAGAACTAGGATTAAGGTATTGTTTGAGGTAGCGGATGCAGCCTGTACCAGTAAGCCTACTTGAAAACAGCTACATCTTTTTGGATTAGGGTGTGATGGTCCCTACTTCCGGCCAGCAATCAAGGAGACTCAATCCTCAACACTGACTCCGGTGAGGGACAGTCACTAAGAGCTAAAAGGGATTCACACAGTATTTTCAGATGCAGCTCCCTGCACCAAGCACAATTTCCCTCAAGAGCATACAGGCAGCATGCTCCAGCCCCACACAAACCACCACACTGAGCACTTTGGAAATTTGTCTCCCTGTTCCCAGTAGCTGACACACACACTTGGATATTTGAGTGTCACAAACACACACATACACACCTGGGAAAAGCTGGCACAGATTTACTAGCTGTGCCCCTTTCTGCCCAGACTCTGAGGTAATTGTGCTGCTACCAGCCAGCTGCCCTAAGGCTCTTACAAAGGGTGCCCAATTATACTATGTAAAATTAATACTAATACAGATGGTAGGGTGTGACCAAATCAGCTAGGGTTTCAGGAGTAGCCACAGTGCCACTAAAATAAGCATAAGTTCTCTCAAGATGTTAAAAGTATTCTCTAAAGGACCAGCCACAATGAAAGGTAGTAAAATATTTAATGATAAATAATAAAACAGAAAACAGGAGAATGCTGAATACAATAAACAACAGAGTTTCAACCACAGATATATAAAAATAATACAGTTGGATAGTTTCTCACAGATGCAGAAAACAGTACTAAACTATTCCCACTAAATGTCCCTGACTAACTAATGAATTGCTGTTCCTCGACTATTTACTAAAGCAAGGCAATCTGATGAGTGCTGAGTGTCTTACCACAGCAAAAGCCAGATGATGTCTCTCTGTGTCTGTGTGGATGTGTGAGATATATATCCTGTCAGAAATATTTCCTGTAAGGTTCCAAAGTACTGCTGTGAGGGTTCCAAAGAAACTAGATGCTGGTTAGAGGATGACATTGCCTCTGGTCACCTGACCCTGATACAATACACACACAGAGCTTTGCTAAGATTTGTGACAGCATCTGAAAGCTATAACACAATTTCAAATTTTCCACCTTTTCAGAGTTCGCTGATAAACATACACATTTTATCAGTTACAACAATGCAGCCTAATATACATGCATACATTCTTTCTGTCCAACAGAACCTACTGTTGATGCATTTTTAAGTCAAGTAACTTTACAAATATATTTTAACTCAAACATCTGTACAAATTCTTTACAAAACTCAAGCTAGCTATGCTGGCACATGTACACATGTACTGCCCTACTCTCCCTGACACAGATGGCACTACCTCCTAACAACACTTAGGGATATTCATGGAAGATAGAGCTACTTAATTTTCTGGTTAAGATCTCCCATATGTATGTGTGTGTGTGTGTGTGTGTGTGTGTGTGTGTGTGTGTGTGTGTACACACACACACACATATATATATATATATATATATATATATATATATATATATGTATATATATATATATATATATATATATATATATATATATATATACATATGTATATATATATATATATATATATATATATATATATATATATATATCTATATATATATATACATATATAGTAAAAAACGCACTAAAAATGAAGATAAATTTCACTAAGAACGAACTTCGTGACACAAAAGCATTCAAAAAGAATTAAAAGGAAAACTCCAGCACCTCTTGTATTTAGCGCTTTCGTCTTTAATATCAAGACTTCTTCAGAATGACATGTTTCATTAATACAAGCAACCATTTTAACATTGTTTAAATACATTACTTCAAGTAGTTCATTTAAATTAACACAACAGTTCCTATCCAATATATATATATATATATATATATATATAGATATATATATAACACATAGGGCCGGATTCACGAAGGCTTGCATGGAGTCTAAGAGTAGAGTAAGACTCCATGCAGCCAACATGTCTACCGAGCGATCCAGGAACAGCCGGCAGGGGCGTGCAAGAGAGCTCCTAAAACAACTCTTACATGGACAGGGCTAGGTTATGCAAATTACCTCATTTGCTGCTGAAAGGTATGCAAATGAGGTAAATTTGCGATTCAGGAAACCCTAACCTGTCCGAGTAAGAGTAGTGTTATTTGCAGAAATGTACTCCGTTGACAACTGAGTATGGTTCTGCCAATAGCAAAACGGAGCCATGACAGCTCCAAAAAAAGGATGCGTCCAGTCGAGGAAGCATGCCAATGGCCAAAAATACGGCCATTGTCAATGTTCACCGATGCAAAAAAAAAGAAAAATATAATTTTTTTTTTATCCCGATCGCCGATGTTTAAGCGTAGTGCAGCGCCGCGCAAACGCGCTGTGCTGCAAAAACCAGAAAAACAATAATTAAAATCCACAAATGTGTATTTAACAACAATCCGTAATATACAATGCAAGGGAATGGCAGTCCAAAGACAAAATGGCTACCGAGTAGAGGTTGCTAAGGGGGGAAGCTCAGTCTAAGAGATGTAACCAAGCATTAGTAGGCAATTCTATGCAAATGAGGGTAAGGATAGTGAATCCCAAGTTAACATAGCAAAAGAGCACAGTCAGTGGAGTGTAGGAGTAGGATAAGGGGTGTAACAGAGTAGAAGATAGGTGACATCATGACGGGGGTATGTCAGAATGAAGTGAAGCTCTTTGGAGTAGAGTGGCATGTGTCTGCTGTCAGATACTAATCACTGGAAGAGGTGTGTCAACAGGTACCCTAGCTAAAGGCAAGAAATTGAAGGTGTATGCCGTGAACAACACTAAAGTTTCTTGTAGAAATGCCTGCAACGTGTATGCATGCGTGCGCTCACCTGTAAAACCGAGTAAGCCTGTGTGCGCGCGTCTGCGCCTGTGTGCGCGCTTTTAAGCCGGAGTAAGCAAGTGTAACGTTGTTGAAACCTGTGTAAGCGTGTTTGGGCCTGTGTGCATGCGTTTTAGCAAGAATAAGAAAGTTGTAGTCCGTGTAAGCATGTGTGCACGCGTGTGAGCTGGTGTGCGTGTGTTTGCGCTTGTTTGCACGACGCTGCCCCCTTTGGAAACAGAAAGGGAAAAGGAAGCACAACAAATAGTAGGAAGTTAAACAGGGAGAACTAGCAGAGCTAGCAGGTGAAAACAATCAGAATCAGCACTTAAAACTCATCAAACAACTTTCCACTATGTTTTTCTCAGAGACACTGCAACACTGCAGTAAGCTAATAGAAGTGAAAACTGAAAAAGCTTTACTGAGACAAAGAAATGTTAGGGGCTGCCATTGCTGTTGTAAGGCGACATATGCAACATGCTGAGGGTGGTGACAATACGAATGCTGCTGAGCAACCCACAGTGAGGAGATTGAGAAGAAAGTACAAGTCCAGGGTAACCTACCAGGGGCTAGATGAGCTGGAGATAGTGGAGCGCTATAGAGTGGACAGAGACCTCATGCAGCAAATTGTTGAGCTGTGCAGGCCACGCCTCACACACAGAACCAACAGAGGGGAACCCATCCCAGTTGAAACCAAGGTATGTGTTGGCCTAAGAATACTAGCAACAGGCACCTTCCAGAGACCAACAGGTGATATGATGGGGATTTCACAGGCATCAGCATCCATGGTACTGCACCAGTTCCTGAATGCCATGTCAGCACATGTTGGTGATCATGTATATTTCCCCAATTCCCGTGAGATATTGGCCAGCAATATGCATCTCTTCCAGCAAATAGCGGAATACCCTGAGGTAGTGGGTGCAATAGACTGCACGCACATTCATATCAAAGCAACAGCTGGTGAGCGGGGTAGGGTCTACTATAACCACAAGGGTTACCCCTCCATCAACTGCCAGGTCGTGTGTGATGCCCAGGGCATAATAATTAATGTGTGCGCTGGCTGCCCTGGAAGCTACCATGACTCCCATATCTGGCATCTGACACAGCTGTACCAGACATCTGCCAATGGGGACATCCCTCATGGTCACCTAGTGGGGGATGCTGAATATGCACTTGAGCCGTGGCTGATGACACCCATCAGAAATGCACACACACCTGAACAGGAATGCCATAATGAAGCACACGAACAAACATGAAATGTAATCGAGCATGTGTTTGGGCTGCTCAAGTCATGGTTCCAGTGCCTGGACACATCTGGTGAAGCCTTCCAGTACTCACCAACTACATGTACCCATATAGTCATGGTATGTGCTATGCTACACAATATGCTCCTGCGAAAACAGCTGCAGCAGAAGCAGCATAGGGCTGGGCACAACAGCCCCCCACCATTGCCAAGGCCATCACAGGCAGAGCGTGACTCGGAGGAGGAACAACCTGAGCCTTCCCCAGTAGGCAGAAGGAGGCGTGCCCAGTATGCTTTGGCCTTGGCAAAGAGGCAACGCATAGTATATACACTGGCTCAGTAGGAACCCTGGAAATGATACCTCTCTCCAACTCGCACATATAGTAAAAGGGATGCCTAACTTGACACTACCTGTTAACAAACATGTATAGGGAGTGTAAAATGTGCATCCGACATAGGCAGCCCTGCAGCACCACCTGAGGCATGATTGCCATGTGTTAAGCAATATAAAGCAGTGCTAAACAGCTCACACCACTAATTAGTATATGTAAACAAAATTGCACACACTAAGTAGCACAGCTTCAGGCAATGTTGAGCAATATTGGGCATTGTTCAGCAATGTTGGTTAACATTGAGCAATGTTGTGCAAGTTTGGTCAAATATGGGCATAGTTCAGCAAAAGCAGGTAAACATGGTCATATTTGCTTCACTGTTCCTGAAGCAGTCTGTTCTGCCCAGTATGAAAATATGAAGCAGTGACAGTCCTCAAACCCAGGATACTGTGCACTACAGTCATAGTACAGAACCACTAAACCATGACAGTATGTCAGTGGTTAGCTTGTAAGAAGAAATGTTGATAAGTCTATGCAAAGTATCTCATGGAAACCTTGCAGGCATAGCATAATCGCTGTCGAGTTAAGACACAAAGGTGAGGCCTGCAGTAAGAATAGAACCTGATTTTCAACACACATATAGTATAAATGTTAATATTGGTAATGTTCACACACATCAACAAACGTAGTGGACCTCAGACAGCAACATACTGCAAGGTCACACTGGGCATGCTCACACACTTGAATAAATGAGACAAATGTCAGTCAACAAAACAGTGAAAGGCCGAACTGGGCATGCTCATACACTTAGGGCATGTCTGAGTACAGTAGTGGGCCACACATATCCACCAGTTGCATGTGTTAACCCAGGAACCTTGCACTGTTCACCAATCCGCCTTGTACACACAGTTATATGACAACAGACACATATATAATATAGTGGATCCCTGTCATAATCAAATATGTTATGCAGATACTTAGGTTGTTCATAGAAAGTGGGAAAGCAAATAAGAAATAAAACCTGCAATCAGTACCATCAATGAACAATGTGCATCCTGAACATTATCATAGGTTCAGAGGTTGATACTAGGCTATCTGCCCTAGGGCATGTATAAGCCTAACCAGAGTGTATTTGGCTTTCGCAACCCTGCTAGATTAGTAGACTGTGCCTGTGAATAGTAGGTCACACAAGATAGCCCACATATGTTTATTTTATTGTGCCTCTGTCTAGCAGGGACCCAGAACGTATCCCAGGTCTAAACATATGATCACCCATCCACTTGTCAAGATGTCACCTGTAGGTGGTCAGTGGGTGTCTCTGCGTATGTGGGACTGGGATCTCATTCCAGAGTGAGTGAAGCCTCTGGGATGGGAATCTGTCCCTCCAGCATGTCCTATTAATATCAGTGCTGATGTTTCTGTCCCTGGAGCATGTAGCTGTAAGGGACTTTGATATCCTGAGGTGGAGCCTGTCCATTAATTCTGTGATGGACATGGCTTTAAACAACAGGTACAGATCGCATCCGAGTAGGCAGTAAGCAGCTGAGGAGAGCAGGGGTCACCATAGCCAAACTGCGCAAACCATCTGTGTGAGTCCCTAGATCTACTTGGTTAGGTACTTTTGTGGACATTACAGTTGCTGCAGGTGTTGGGTAAGGTACATCCGAAATGGGGCATTGTATCCAAGCATGGGCCTGATGAGTATAGGGGCACAGTGACCCCACTTGATCTAGATGTGAAACCCTATGGAATAAGGTGGGCTATATAGAAGGTGTGTCCAACAACATTGGCAACGCGATTGTCAAAGGCGAGAGTACTAACTACTCATGTCCACAAATCACAAATAACACCCACCGTACGTGATGTATCATCACCTATGTGGTAATGTGTGGGCACGTTGTTATTACCAAAGGGGATGACTATGCATCTAATGGAAAGTAGCTGTAGGCCATGGCTCTGGCACCAGTTATCCATCTCTGTGAGACCCTATTTGAGGAAGCTTGTGCCACCTGGGGAGTTGATTATGGCACACAGTTTGCAGTCATCTGCGAACATGGTCAGCCATATTCCTCCCGTGTTAGCCTGTACGTCTGAGAAATATATACCGAACAAGAGAGGCCCCAGGACTGATCCCTGTGGGATGCCACGTGTAACTGGTGTATAGTCAAACATGGCACCTGCAATACTGACCATGTGGGTGCTATCCATGATCCAGTTAGCAATCCATCTTGTGACATATGTGTAGATATTGAAGCGGTTGAGCTTATGTATAATGCCCGAGTGGGGTATTGTGTTGAACTGTTGTGCGAGCTCCAGGTAGGCTGTGTGGACAACCTTCTCTACGTCTATGGACCTGGTAACTGTTTAAAGACATAGAACAGGTTCAAGAGGCAAGATCTGCCCACAACAAAGCCAAACTGTGTAGGATCCAGTGTCTGTATGTTCCCGATGTCTATGTGTATGGGTTCCATGACGATACGCTCCATAGCTTAGCAGACCAGGATAGTTAGGCTTATAGTGTGAAATTGTCCAGGGTCCCTTGTGGCACCACCTCTGTGGAGCGGGAACACTGTTGCTGTATGCCATTCCTTGGGTACATATCCTGTAGTAACTCTGATATTGAACAGTGACTTAATGTGAGTGTTAAGTTTGTCATGAATCTCATGTAAGCTGCAGGCCGGGACACTGTCTGGTCTGATTGATGCTGTGTTGTCTGCTATGGAGAGGGCAGCACTCACCTGTCCATCTGTGATGTCAGGGAGGCTACACCCTGTTGGGATGGACATTTGCACTTTAGGGGGGATGGGGGGGAACATTTCCACTGAACCTGTTTGCCAGGATGTTTGCAATGTCAGTGGGTTCAGTGTATGTTTTGTCATTATGCAGTAACTCACAGCATATCTGTGAGTTCCCACCCAGGTCCCTGACATAACTAAAGAAGGCCTTGTGATTGTCCTTAGTGTCTGTTGCAAGTGTCCATTAGAAGTGGCCCTTAGATGAATCAACAAGTGATTGTAGCTTTTCCCTAGTACTGATCAGAGATGCCTTCCTTTTTGGGATTGTGCTCTATCATGTAGCAGCCTCCTTCTGTCGTTGTATAGCTTATTAATGGCCGTGGTCCACCAGACAGGTCCCCTGCCTTTGGAGGAGTGAGTCTCTTAGTTATCTGGGATAGCACGATCCATGCATTCCTGTAGTTGTCCATAGAAAGGGTTTGTACAGGACTGAGTGGGACTGAGCCGTAATTACCACTGTCCCAGGGTCTTTGACTGATACCACCTGGGTTTGTAGAAGTGTGACGTTTGCTTATGAGAAGTACTTCACTGAGATCACCTAGGATAGGGGTGTGGATGGGATATGTATGTCCAGTGAGATAAATGTATGTTCTGACCTTAACAATGAGGGGTATACCTCTGGTGTGGAACATAGAGTCCCCATGTTGGTGATGATCATGTCCCACATGTTCTACCCTCATGTGGTTGTGGTGACCAGTTGTGCCATAGCATTTGAGTCTATAAATCCTAGCAACTGTTGTGCGAGGGTGTTGGTGCTTGAGTAGTATTCCCAGTCAATGTTTGTGTATTTGAAGTCACCCAATATAATGGTGTTTGGAGAGACCTTCATATTCCCCAGTGTTCCCAGGAATACCGAGTGTTGTTCCCGAGTTTGGGAGTGTGGTCTGTAGCACTCTACAAACTGAAATGCAGTTTGTGCCACTGTTAGTGGCACATGTACGTTCTCTGATGCTTTGTGCAGTGCTACCAACCTGGAAGTGTGTGTATGTTTGATGTATATGGATACTCCCCCGATTTTTGTTGGCTGGTCCGAGTCTTGTGTCCGAAAAGCATGGTATGAAGTAAAACCTGGTAGTGCTGGTGTGCTTTTGGGAGCCTGAACCAGGTGTTTGTTACTGCACATATATCGACAGTCACCATACTGAGGAGAGTCCTGAGTGCGTGCAGTCTGAGGGTTAGACATCTGTTGTTGAGCAGCATTACTCTCCATTTCTTTTACTCTGTAATGTCTATGGAGGTGGTTTTGTCTTCTGAGCCTCGCTTAAAACAGCCACTAACTATGGGGGTGGCAAGAGCCTTAGCCAGTATTTGAAAGCCTAGGGGTGACAGGTGCATGGCATCCATAGCGAAGCTATGTGGCATGTCGAGCATGTAATCCCAGGCTGACAGACACTGGATCCCCTTTGAATGACACCAATATGTTAGACAACTGTTAAAAGTGATCAGTTTGTCTATATACTGTGACATCATTCTTGGTGAGGGTAAGATGCTACACAAGGTCAGGGTCATACTGGCCTGGGCTACATGATCAGAGAGCTCCTCTATGTCTCTTGTCATGTAGTCCAGGGAGGAACGTCTGAGGGTTTACACACCAGCATGGTCAATGATGGAGCCATATCTCTGCTTGCTTTGGAGAGACCTGAGTGCATGTGTTATGTGGCAGATCCTGGCACCCGACAGGCAGCACAAAGTGACCGTCTCCTTGTTCAGCCTGGTGAGTGGGACGTCAGTGTATCTGACAATAAGAGTCACAAATTACAAGTGTATTAGGTGTGTTGTTTAGGCCTAAGGGCAGTGACTGTGTGGCACACTGACTTTGTGAACTATGTGATATGTGTGTATAGTTGTGGGTTAGCAGTTGTTTGGGTGTCTGCTTTGGATGTCTCTGCTGCCTAGGCAGAGTATATTCAGAGCCTCCTAGTATGTTTTTGTGTGGTAATGTATTTGGTTTGCTGTCGTCATAGGTCCATGTGAGACTGGATTTGTGGTGTGTGTTGTTACCTTCACCACCTGATAGACTGTGCCAGTCACGGGTTGAGAGAGCTCAGCCTCCTGTTTGTCTATACAATTGCATCTCTCGCATATATCTGAGTTTGTTGGTAGGAAGACAGGGTTGTCTGTGTACATAAGGCAGTTGTAACATTGCATCAAAATTCCAATATGGACCAGCTGGACTGGAGTGTACACACTAAACCGACCTTTGGACATGCCAGGATATTATGATGACATACTCTGACTGATCACAAAGGATCAGTAGTGTGTTAAGTGTGTAAAACAGTATAACAGGTGTTTAGTGGTCAGGTTTGTCATTGTTTTGGAAAGATTATCTGCGAAGGAGTGCAGACAGAACCATGACACCTCCTTCAGCTATGTCAGAAATAGCAATATACACTCATATATGTCCTGAGTCAGGGTCAACTGTACCTGACTGACAATGCTGACATCCTGTCAGACAGGCCCATACATACATACCCACCTCCCACTGACAAAAGGCCCTATCATCATACCAGGTGATATCACATGTAGAATGGGTAAACTGCTCCTCCCAAAGCCGAATGAATGCCATCACTTGGATAACATTGTTTCCCCATATGTGTCATAAGTGAACAACAGAACAAACAGACCCTGCACCTGAACAGTCTGAGCCTCACCCTCTCTACAGGATCTTACACTGTTGAATGTGTTACAGCAAGATATGGCACACCCCACAAGTGTTGGTGCACAACAGACCATGGGAACTATAGTCCTATAAGCCTATGAAGTCTGAACTGCTAGGCCATGGAGTCCATCATGATTGCAGTCAGAAACAGAGCAATTGTAATTCGACAAACACACAACCCAACCAACTGTGGCATGTTAATGAGCAGATCATGTTCCCCAAACCTGCTAGATTGTTTTCAAGGCAGCCACCCAGGACATACATCACTGAAAGGAGCTACACACATCCCACATAGACTTTGAATAGCCCTTTATCAACATCACAGACACATGCTGTATCCACAAAACCAACAATCTGTGCATAAATATGTATTGTCATATGAAGGAATGGCAATTTGTACACAGATAGATCACACAAGCTAAGAATTGTGGAGTCCTGTTCAAGCTGTTCACACCTGCTGACCCACATGGTTCATTCCTGGGATTGCATAAAACAAAGTGCACACACATTACCATGTCCAGTCTGATGATGTCAGCATCCTACAAATATAACAGGAGAATAGAAGCCACCCAGTAAAGCATATAGCGTGTTGTGTTAATGTGTATTTCTCTAGTATCATAACATAATTAGGTAGGGGTTTGAATCCTGCAATTGCTGAGTGTGTTTGTGGGGATATGTGTGTGTGATTCCCTTTCGCAGGAGTGGCCTTTTTGTAGATTGTGACAACACATTAAAAGAGGTGAACTCCTCTTTGCCAAGTGTGATGATGTCAGTATCCCACAAATAAAGCAGTGGAAATGCAAACACCTAATAAAGCATATAGCGCGTTGTGTTAATGCATATCTTCCCTAGTGTCATAGCATAGCTAGGTAGGGGTTTAAATCCTGAAAATGCTGAATGTGTATGTGTGATTCTCTTTGAGAAGAGTGGCCTTTTTGTAGACTGTGAAAACACTGCAAAAGAGGTGAATTCCTCTTTGCCAAGTGTGATGATGTCAGTATCCCACAAATACAGCTTTGGAAACAAACACTCCCACTAAAGCATGTAGCATGTCATGTTAATGCATATCTCCCTAGTGTTATGACATAGTTAGATAGGGGTTTGAATCCTGCAAATGCATGTGTGTGATTCCTTTTGAGAACAGTGGCCTTTTTGTAGACTGTGAAAACACTACAAAAGAGGTGAATTCCTCTTTGCCAAGTGTGATGATGTCAGTATCCCACAAATACAGCAGTGGAAATGCAAACACCTAATAAAGCATATTGCGCGTTGTGTTAATGCATATCTTCCCTAGTGTCATAGCATAGCTAGGTAGGGGTTTAAATCCTGAAAATGCTGAATGTGTATGTGTGATTCTCTTTGAGAAGAGTGGCCTTTTTGTAGACTGTGAAAACACTGCAAAAGAGGTGAATTCCTCTTTGCCAAGTGTGATGATGTCAGTATCCCACAAATACAGCTTTGGAAACAAACACTCCCACTAAAGCATGTAGCATGTCGTGTTAATGCATATCTCCCTAGTGTTATGACATAGTTAGATAGGGGTTTGAATCCTGCAAATGCATGTGTGTGATTCCCTTTGAGAACAGTGGCCTTTTTGTAGACTGTGAAAACACTACAAAAGAGGTGAATTCCTCTTTGCCAAGTGTGATGATGTCAGTATCACACAAATACAGCAGTGGAAATGACAGCTCCCAATCAATCATATAGTGTGTTGTGTTAATGCGTATCATCCTGGTGTCGTGACATAGTTAAGTAGGGGTTTGAATCCTGCAAATGCTGAGTGAGTGTGTAATTCCCTTTGAGAGGAGTGGCCTTTTTGTAGACTGTGAAAACACTACAAAAGAGGTGAATTCCTCTTTGCAAAGTGTGATGATGTCAGTATCCCACAAATACAGCAGTGGAAACGAAAGCTCCCAGTAAATCATATAGCGCGTCATGTTAATGTGTATCTCCCAAATATCATGACATAGTTAGGTAGGTGTTTGAATCCTGCAAATATTGTGTGTGTGTGATTCCCTTTGAGAACAGTGTCCTTTTTGTAGACTGTGAAAACACAACCAAAGAAGTGAATTCCTCTTTGCCAAGTGTGATGATGTCAGTATCCCACAAATATAGCAGTGGAAATTAAACCTCCCACTCAATCATATGGCGCGTTGTGGTAATGTGTTCCTCTCTAGTATCGTAACATAGTTAGGTAGGTGTTTGAATCCTGCAATTGCTGAGTGTGTGTGTGTGTGTAACATTGTTGATTAATGTGTTGTGGGTTTTGCTTTTACTACTGTATGACATATCAGTAAAACAACAGTATGTGCATTGCACACTTCAGGTATCTGTGTGGCAAATACACATATGTACATGTGACCTAAATTGGTAACTGTGTGACCAAGACATATATGTACATGTGACCTCAATCACTTCATAGGTATGAAGCCTGCTTTCAACATGACTACATCTGTTACTATTGACAGTTGTTGCTGCTGCTTCTTGGACAGTAGGTCACATATGTATGTATGTGACAGGTCCAGCCACTGTACTGATCTGTGCACTAGGTCATCTGTGTCACACACACATGACAGTTGCTATAGAATAGTGTGAGTGAGGGTGTATGCCTGGGGCATATTTCAGACATGTTCAAACACAACACAGTCTGTCAATAATGGCCATTTATTTATTTATTTTTTATTTTTATTTATCATTTGTTGACCGGGAAAGTCCGACTAGGTTCCACAGAGCCTGTTTTCAGCGGAGGCCCGGGGAGAAATGCTCCAGATGCATGTCTTTGCACTGTAGGTATACAGCAACTCCGTGGATATGCATACAGACCCCTTATTGCTTATGTGATACACTGAGGGACATCAGCATACCTTTGGGAATGTGGATATCAAAGGACAGATGACATCACATGTGGCTGCTTGTACACATCGGTACCCCTGCTACATATTGTGTGCTACTACCAATGTGGTACTGTCAGGATACTATGTGTAGTAAATGTGGATGACTATGCTGTTGTTGGCTCATAGCTTCACAACATGGGTTTGTCAAAAGGTATCTGTCTGTATGATACCCTTGTGGAGGATAAGTGTCTAATCCGGGGAATGCATTGTAGGCTACTGTATGCATCACCAGATATGGATGTACATATCCCTAGTGTGTCTTCTTGTACCTAGGATGGACACATGCCAAACAGGAGTGGTCACGGGAATGTGTGGTGGTCAATACCACTGGTAACTGGTATAGTACAGTACCAGAATGATTCTAATGCTACTGTGTATCCTACAGCTGTGTGTCAGTTGTCAAGACATCATGTAATGATTGGTTAAAATCAGGCTGTTGAGGTTATGTACACTACCAGAATGCTAACCAATGACCAATATCAACAGTATTACCCACAGCATAGTGTCATACCATGTCATACACACATGTGTACCCAAGTTGTGACATATGTGTAGTGAAATGCATACTGGACACCAATATGAAATATGAAGTGTTAACACTGTGTAATACAGGGCATGTCACCCTTCCCACGTGCCCACCATGCATATACATGCAAACAGTGCACCTCCAACATGTTCACAAATGTACACCTTGAAATCTGTACTGCACACATCACACACGTAACGTCCACTCATGGACACATGCTGCCAGTACCACACACATCAGCCAACTGGCACATGTGTGGACAATCCATGTTTGGAATTAACACTGGTGTAAACAATACTACATTGATAATCATTGCTTTGATGCATCATGCCTGCTCGGATATACCTACAAGGATATCATTACACTTTACTGTTGACAACATGCTAACATTGCTACACTGCTATTAGGTCACCCTGTGCATCAGTACCATGTTATCCTGTTCCTGCATCAATGTCACAGATGTCAGGAGGCGGCACAGTTTCATCATATGCACAGGGTGTGTTATTGTTTTTCCAGAGCCCGACAATGACCCATCCAATCGACATGTATGTATGTGTTTGTGTGTGAGGAACAACAGTACAGTATGGGTCAGTGTTGACGTAATGTGTGTATGTATGTGTTAGCCCTATGTGTTGGTAGTATGTGTGTGAGTCTGCATGCACACAGTACCCCCTTGTGGCTGCCAAATACGGGAGGTTGTGGGACAGCCACAGACTGTACCTGCCAGGCTGTACAGATCACTGTCTCCAGCCACGGACACAGTACCTGTGCCTGGCAGGGGTGACACGGACAGTATTGGGTACTAAGCCAGACTGAGTACTATTGTCAGAGGCAGAGGGATGTTGACTGGACCCATGTCCCTGCTGGGACTGGCCAGAGCCACATGCACATGGTCGTCTCGGATGGTCTACCGACAGCCCAGCCACAACATTGCTGGGGCTGGTACTGCCACTACGGGAGTTGCTGGCACATGTGTGTCATCCGCCACCACTGCCAGCTGATGATGTTGCTGGCATATGGCCACGTCGACATCCCAGCTGTCCTGCACTGTCCTGGCACATGGACATTACATTGCGGAGGACATCTAGTGTCTCCCCCAACGTCTATCAATGACATCTGTGTAATTGCGGATGGCACCGGCAAGGTCACGGATACTGTCATTCATTGCAGTGTTATGAGCCCTCTGCGCCCTTAGTCCCTACCTGGTGTACCATTCCATACATGCCTGTGCTTGCATCACAGCCCGGAACATACCTGAGGTTGTGAGACCTGTGCGGGCATGTCTGCCAGGGGCATTACGACCAGCGGTGCTCCCGCGAGAACCCCTGGACATATACCTATGTGGTACCATTCTGGGTGTCTGGGCATGGCTGCTGTGTGGGGTTGCATGTGCCATAGATACCACACTGTCCTGGTCAATGCCTACCGTATGCTGTTCCTCACCTAAGGCCATTGGTGTTGAGGGATGTATTGGCAGTATGTATGTGCGCATAGATGGGGTGGAAAGCTGTGTACTGTTGATTGGTGGACCAACAACAGACCCTGTCAAACATGCCTGTGCCACAACACATGTATCATCATGTTCACTATTTGTGGCAGTGACCTCAGGTTCCCTGCTGCACCCATCCAACAATACCTCAGCACCTGTGAGAGGGAGACAGGAAGCACACTTTAACATCTGTACAGGATGTTCACACACATGCACACATGAACACATGCACACATGAACACATGAACACATGCACAGATGAACACATGCACACATGAACACGTGAACATATGCACACATGCACACATGAACACATGCACACATGAACACATTAGCACATGCACACATGCAGACATGCACACATGAACACATGCACACATGAACATGAACACATGCACACATGCACACAAATACACTACTCAGTCATGTTGACACACACACACACACACACACACACACACACACACACACACACACACACACACACACACACACACACACACACACACACACACACACCAACAGCAATATGGAACATATTCATTAGTGGTTGATGGTGGAATATAGTATTACAAGCCAAAGAGTCCTATCACATGTGTCAGCATGCAGGATGTGTGTTGCTCAACAGCATGCAGTGCAAGTGTAGAGAGTCCTTGTTGATAGCAGTATACATGTCGTTCATGCATGTGTATTGTTCAATGAGTGGCCTCACCTTGGAACACAATGTGTACATGGACACAACATTACAGTGCAAGTCTGAAACGCTTTCCAATGTCCTGTGCACCATCACTCATAGGTATACATACCATGGCCGGATGCACACAAGTGTCAGATGTATAACAATGAATGCTATGTGTAGTACTGTAGGTACTGTAACTGGATGTAGTGTAGTACCATGAGCCATCATCAGGCAGCATCATGTGGTCACTCAAGGCCACTGATGTATGCCACACTGGCAACTACCTTGCTGTACCTGACCTGCACCACTTAGGCTGCATTTAACATTTCACAGACAGTTGTTACATGGGCATGTCAGGTGTTCATTAGGGAGCATTGCCTAACATGACTGTGTTGTGTGTTGATGCATGTCACACCGCCCCATGATAGGCCTCTACCCCCAGGTATAGTATGTGTGCTGTGTTGATGACATATGGGATACTGGAGTATGACCTTACAGCAGGTGTCTACATATGCCATGCATATCATATTAACACATACTGCATATGACGAAGTGGTGTATGTTGTGTGCATGTGTATTGATTCTGCCTATACAATGTCCACTACAGTGTACCCCACTTGTTTGGGATGCTCTGTGTATTGCATGTGTATGAGTCAGCTACTCATGTCACTGGGATGTGCATAGTCCCACAGAGAACATGCAGAGCATGCACTATGTGTAGGTGTTTAACATGTGTATATGGCCTACAACTCTATGACATGCACATGTTATATGCTATATTAACTGCAGCCCACTCACCAGCATGGGTCTGCTGTCTTGCTATCACACCAGAGGGACCTGCAAGGATATGAGACAGTGTGTCAGTGTCAACAACTATGGCATTGCTGCTGTGAGTTTGCAATTATACAGTAGTACATGAGGTGACAGTCACAGGCATATAGATAATGTCCCGAATTATCAGTATTGCATGACACCAGGCTCCACATATTCTGCATACACAGTGCACATCTGATAAATGCATGTTATAACAGTTGAGATAACAGTGGTCTACAGATATGCTATGTTACCTGCACGCTCAGTATCGCCGTGCTGGGTGACTCTGGACTCCATGATGACACAGGTGTGTTGTACTGGTTGGCCAGGAGCCACCACACTGAGGAGCAGCTCTTCCACTCTGGTGAGGGGGAAGATGTGTTGCAGCACCACCACCTGTGGCAAGCTGTTGTCTGTGGACATCGGAGGCATGCTGCCGGACATGTCTGAGTATATCACTGCAGTGATGGCGTACCTGCTCATAAGTCTGGTTATGCATGTCTACATCATTCACCCAATGGACAACATCCTGCCACAGTGCAGTGCGACCATGCTGGTCCTGGCAGGTTCTGGAGAACAGCAAGTTATAATGGTGTATGAGGGCATCTGATATAACTTCCTCCTCCTCAGAGGAATATGCTGGTTTCCTGTTGTGTGACATTACCCTGGAAGACAATGAAACAGTAACTGTGAGCAAGTCATGTGGCACACAACATTCTAAAGTACAGACATCAATGAAATGCCATATATAGTAACCTATTGGCTGTCAGTAGATACACACTTTTAATACCACATATGACTGCTAAGCCCACAACTGCCTGACAGTGCCTGGCACATACTATATTACCAAACCATGTTCTGCACAGCAACAAAGTGGAACCAGTATGTAAGACTATACAACAGTACATGACACACTGTATGTGACACAATGCACCACCTAGACAAAGGAGGTGTATATGACACTAATGCATACAGACATTTGTCATCCATTGAAATGAATGTACAGTACGGTTACAGTACTACCAGTACACCACGCTACTTGTTGATAGCAAACCCCTCAGTAACATATGTGCACATTCATCACTATAGGTGGCATACTGTTGTAGTACACTATACATGTTGCTAGATACGCACTTATATCCTGTGACACACATACCACTGAGGCCATGTTACAGGCATACCCACACACACATCAGACATACCTACAAGACACAAAGGTATGGCAACCCAAATTAGATTTACCTGTGTACCATACAGTACTGTGTGTCAGCACCTACATAACCTCATGCCTGAGGTATGTAATATGTGAGGACTACAGGTAACAAACAAAACAGTGTTACCAAGCCATGTGGATATAAACCATACTGTGCTGTTGAGGCCTACAGCTTCAGGTAGTACTACAGTTTATACGTGAGTTGTATTCACTAGTGTTAACAATTAATACGCATACATGTACTGCTTTAGCCTACAATGGCACACTCCAGTCTTCACCATGGGACTACGTCACAACGTATGCCATACTGCTTTTCCTGCCTGCCAATAGCATACGTACCTTTTGATGGGATTAGAGCTACAACACTACATACCATGGTATACACAGTTTCACACTAGGCTATCACACATATACACATCTTTGATACATTCGCCTACACGTTCTCCATCACACCCAGTCAACCTCACATAGCATGTGATGCAACAGGTACATGCGTGTTTGTATCGGGTCCTAGGTAGCTGATAGGATGTTATCCGTACAGCCTATGGAAGCCTAGACATATGGTACCCTGCACTTCAACACCCATGTAATGTAGGTTCATGTGCCCCTGTCATGCAGAGGCACAGAGGTGATTACCGGGTTGTGTTTCCTATCCCACATCCAATCATCATGATTATTCATGGCAACTGTTACTGAGGACCTTCGTTTGCTGTTGATAGGTAGTTGGTTCCACAGTATAGAAGGAACTGCCAAAAAGGATAAAAAGCCAGTAAAACAAATTGCTCCACGGCTACAAAAGTGGCACTGGAAATCCAGAGGCAAAAAAGTCCAAAACAAATGCTGGTTCTCCTTCTTCCACACAAGTAGAATATAAAAGGCTGCCAGTAGAGTAAAAAAACCTTCGCTTTATTGTAGAGTATTCACACCAACAATCCCATCAAGCGCTTTCGCTCAGCCCTTTGCTGAGCTTTTTCAAGATAAAATAACCTTCAAATGAACACTCCTTATATACATTTAAAATTCAGCTAATTATGTAATTAATTGATTAATTGGAAAACATTTTACATTTAACCCTTCATTTCCTTTTCCTACAAGGGATGTTTTTAACCAGCCTTTGCAAAATGAAAGTTGTTACATGTTGAAAATGCAAAGTGCTGCAAAACCCATTCATTTTTAAACTCATTAAATTGCTATTTGATATGCACAGTAAAATAAATGAATCCATCTACAAACCTCAAATTACTAAACCATTTTTTCCCCTTCTTTTTCCCAAAAGGGATATTTTCAAACAGTTTTTGCAGAATAAAACTTATTACATAAAAAAATGTAGAACACTGCCAAGCCCACTCGTATTTAAAACTTGCTCAATTTCCATTAAATGTACACAATATTAAAATAAATCCATCTGCACACATCAAATTAATAAACCAAATATATACATTTAAATGCTCAGGCCTTCTTATAAATAATATTCGACCAGGTATATATTAAACCATATGTCTGTTTAATGATTTAAAATTCAAAGTTTATGTTGCCTGTCAATAATTGTCATGAAACTTACTCTCTGGAGAACCCTTTCAGTTGGTCCTACAAACACTATGGCCTTGAATTTATAATTTTGCCTTTCTTAATTTCAAGACGCTGCTGATACTGCAAGCATCATTTAGACCTGGCCGTCTTCCTGCATCTAGTCTTAGCTGCCATATCAATTCTTTGTGTTCCAACAGGGTCTCCCAATCACCCCCTCTAACATCTGCTTTTACCTGTTCCAAAATAATGAATTTAATCTCCATATCAGGACAAAAAAGTGAATGTCTATAAAAAGCATTAGTTTCCTTTTTTTTAGTTATGTCATAAAAATGCTCATAAATTCGTCTTCTTAAAGTTCTCTCCATTTTTCCTATGTAAAAACTTTTGCATTTCATACATAAGCCCAGGTAAACAATAAATTTAGCATTACAATTGTAATAGCCCCTCGGTTGACACAAAAATTTTTTTGATGGTAAATATAATTTGTGTCTATTAAATATCGCTGGGCATTGTTTGCACATTCCACATTTATATGTGCCTTCTTTTCTATTGTTCACATTTAAACCTGTTTGTTTGGTCTGTTTCATTTCCAACATTTTTTTTAAGTTGGTACCCCTCCTAATCTAATCTGGAAACTCTGGGATCATACTGCCCAACCTGTCATCCAGTCTCAAAATTGGCCAGTATTTTCTTACACTGCTTTCTACAGTGGTCGAGTCTATACCAAAAGTATGAATGTATGCTTTTTGTTCAAAATTTTGCAATCTATTGCTTGTTTGGCAATTTAACATACCTGCATTAATCAGCAGTGGTTGGTATTTCGTCCCCCTATTGGTGCTCACTTCCTTCGCCAGCTCCTCAACCAAGCCACTTGGGTACCCTCTTTCAGAAAATCTTGCTTTTAAAAATTAACTTCTTCTCTGAAAAATTGTGATGTATTACACATTCTGGAGGCACGAATAAATTGACCCTTGACTATTCCTCTTTTTTGATAATCAGGGTGATTACTTTGAAAATGCAAAAATGCATTTGAATAAGTGGGTTTCTAAACACTTTAGAATTAAACCTATTATTGACATTATCCTTAACTAAACACACATCCAAATAATTTAAGCTATCTAAGCTTAAAGAATGTGTAAAAGTTAAGAAGGAGGTGGTGGAATTGATGTAATCAATAAATTCCTGGACACTGGCCCTGGTGCCTTCCCATATAAGGCAAATATCGTCAAGGAATCTGACGTAATGCCTAATATATCGTGACCATTCTGTGCCAAAGATGTATGTCTGTTCCCATTTATGCAACACAATGTTTGCATAAACGGTGGCACAGGCTGCCCCCATTGCAACGCCCGATTTTTGTCTAAAAAATTGGCCATTAAAGCATATAAAATTGTTTTCCAGAATATTATTTATAAGAAGGCCTGAGCATTTAAATGTATATATTTGGTTTATTAATTTGATGTGTGCAGATGGATTTATTTTAATATTGTGTACATTTAATGGAAATTGAGCAAGTTTTAAATACGAGTGGGCTTGGCAGTGTTCTACATTTTTTTATGTAATAAGTTTTATTCTGCAAAAACTGTTTGAAAATATCCCTTTTGGGAAAAAGAAGGGGAAAAAATGGTTTAGTAATTTGAGGTTTGTAGATGGATTCATTTATTTTACTGTGCATATCAAATAGCAATTTAATGAGTTTAAAAATGAATGGGTTTTGCAGCACTTTGCATTTTCAACATGTAACAACTTTCATTTTGCAAAGGCTGGTTAAAACATCCCTTGTAGGAAAAGGAAATGAAGGGTTAAATGAAAATTTTTTCCAATTAATCAATTAATTACATAATTAGCTGAATTTTAAATGTATATAAGGAGTGTTCATTTGAAGGTTATTTTATCTTGAAAAAGCTCAGCAAATGGCTGAGCGAAAGCGCTTGATGGGATTGTTGGTGTGAATATTCTACAATAAAGCGAAGGTTTTTTTACTCTACTGGCAGCCTTTTATTTTCTACTTGTGTGGAAGAAGGAGAACCAGCATTTGTTTTGGACTTTTTTGCCTCTGGATTTCCAGTGCCACTTTTGTAGCCGTGGAGCAATTTGTTTTACTGGTTCCACAGTATGGTATGTGTCTGTGATGATAATGTGCCACTCAAGCATGTTCTGCTTTTTGACTTTACAAGGTTTAGATCAGTACAGTGTGTAGCTTGTATGGAGTTCCATCTGTTTACATGGGGCATGTCCAACACCTGTGGGTTTGGCATAGCTTTGTATGTTAGGCAGAGGTAGCCTCTGGGTGGGTGGTATGCGACACAGTGTAGCTGTGGTTTTGTAAGACAGGCAGCATAGGGCATCTGTTTGAGTCCGGTAATACTCTTTGTGAGGTATGTGTCTGGCGTCTACAGATGCTGTGGATGTCTTCTGAGGTACATACCAACAGGGACATTGTACTCTATGATGGCTGTTATGACTGATGAGTAGAGTGGAACACTGACCTCTGTTTCCATGGATGACACACCTTTACTGACGACATGTGGACTGTACTCAGTTTACATGACTAGTGTGGCACTGTGATTATCATAAGGGACACTACTGTCCACCTGTGTCCCGTAGTCTCTTATCACACCTTCGGTGTTGAGTAGACTACCACCTATGTGGTAGTTCATGGGTACAGGGCTTTTAACAACAGGGATGGCAATACGTGTACAACATTGAGCTGGAGCGTACATATGAACATCCACTGGTGTACACATAGATATGCATATCGGCACATATACAGTTCACCTTTCATGGTGGGAATATCAATTATGCAAGGGTTGAGGGGGGTACAGTTGTGTAATGATATTGCACAGTCTTGTGCAGAATGCATGGAAGGTGTTCTCAGCCCATATATCTTTAGCAGGACCCCCTATCTGGGAGACTGTAAACCTAACAAATCATACCCACGACATTTGAACAACACATGTCATATGCCAGCACTGTATGCTGTCTTGTTTGACACACACTACAACCTACATATAAATATGCACATAACAACCTGCACCAACATATAAATGTCCACCCTTCACAAACAGTTGCAGCATGTCCCTTGCGCTATGCACATGTTCAGATGCTTATAAATCAGACACATATGTATCTCGCCATATGCGTGTGCCATACAGACACAAGGTCCACACTGTTGTAAGTCTGTACACCTCACGGATGACCTGTTGGGCCTTGCTACAACATGGACAGTTGTCACATGTGTGCATACAGTAATAGTACAAGGGTATACATAGCTGCAAATGATACATTACTATACTAGCCTGCTACAGCAGTTGCCAATGCTAAGCTACACATTATGTAACTATCATGCATGTCTTACTCTGTGACATCCAAGTTTATATAGGTGTTTGCACTACTCCCCCAAAGTGCCATTAAATGCAGTACTATACAGACCATAGATAACATGTTCAGATGTTTGACATATAATGCTGAGCTACATATGTCACACTTATGTCCCACTGCACACAGCTATACACCAATTTCTCCATGGCAGTACTTATGCATGGCATCAGTGCATACATACCTACTGCTGCCACATATGTATGTTTCAGAGGATTACAGTACTACTCATAAACATCTACTAATTGCCAGTAACTACAAACTGTTACATACTTGTATGTCCCTTTCAGGTCCGTCTGTGTATGCTTTGACATTTTTTTTTATTAAGTACAGATACTTACTTATGTTAACTTTGTTTTTTTTTGTTTTTTTTTTCTTAATTGATAACTTTAGTTTTGATTAGGTATATATATTTGTTACCTAATTTTTAATTTATTTCTTATGTGCTACTGTCTGCAGGAGCTGTTCACTTGCTTGAACGTGCAATGTAATGATTGCATGTGGGGATAGCAAGTACAATCTGCTTTTATAGGTATCTGCACATGTGCATGTGATGCCCTCTGCACCAATTGTTGCCCAGCATTTGGTAAATGCATACAGCCTGCTGAGTGGTAATTGCAGTACTCACTGTCATAGCAACCCGATGCTATAAATTGCTAAGGTATGTAGGCGTAGCCCTTTCAGATTTCCAGAGTGGGGCCCATGCTTGTTTGCTGTGGACACTGTTTTGTAAGTCAGAAGGTTGGTATACGTCTTATAATTGAAGCTAGAGGTGTAGACAGTGATGTACATGTTGTACTCAGACCTGACTGTTGCCACTTCCAGTACTGAGCTATCAGTGTAGAGTTTTACTCACCACTACAAATGCTTACACAACATTTATATGACTATGTAGTTTCTTTTCTACTCATATAATTAACTTCCATACAAATGTAGTTATTGAGACATTTTCTTTTGACACATGAACTGTTTGTGAACTGTTATACTGGGAATATTAATGTACTCACTTCTGCAGGGTTTGTGTTTTTTATTGTTGACATTAGCACAGGGTTCGCAGGACAACTGGACAATTCCAGTACTGAGTATGCCTACCTACACACTTGGTAGACCCTAAACACACAAGTATCTTTTAATTGTGGGGGGGATGCTTACATATGGAGAGCATTATGTATTAATGTGTGAATATTATCTTACTGGACTTACAGGATTGGTGTGTACCTGTCAGTTTATCAGGGCAGGTGGCCTGTCTGTATATTTCCCAACTGTGAACCTATCCAGCTGGTAGCCAGAGGTTACACTGCCATTCTTTGTCTGTGCAACTCACAGGTGTTTTCAGCACTGGTACAATGCCATTGTTACAGTCAGGTGCTACCAGTACATGGCTACATACATTGGTATTTCTGTGTTGTACTCCTACATAAGGGTATGCTTGTGGAGGTCCTACCAAAGCTATTTGCAGAGTGTGTAACAGCAGTATAGCCTATATGCCTGTGTGTGTTTGTGCCTCTGCCAGGCCTATGGAACACTCAGATACATCTTTGCATGGAGTCAGGGATAGGTAGTTGAAAGTGAGGTACACCTTACACATAACAGGGACAGTAGGTGTAGACTTCGGTGATGCAGTGCATATGGATTAGTACTCCTTTCATGAAGTACAAGCAGTGTCTACCGTTATTATTGTCAGTATTCTGACTGACGTCAGTACTTTTCTGAGGGATTTGGAGGGACACAGCTAAAATATGTTTCACAATCAGGGACATCATTGGAAAGTTGTCACAGTTACGAGGTATGGCCTCTGCCCTACTCAAATATGCCAGTGTTTGTCCTGCTATGATACTGTGTGGGGGTTGTAAAGTGCCTCTGTAAGATTATTTTCTGCTTGAATGGCTGCTTCTCACATCACACTCATGTAATGCAATTCCACAACAATTGCTGGTAAAGATCCACAGAACAAGCTTTGTGTTATGTCCTTCCTATTTTTCCTTTACATTCACTCATTGTAATGCATGATATATTTTTGGCAGCACCAAGTTATTGAATATCTGCTGTGGCTTAGTGGTACTTCATGCAGTCTAGTGTGTCCAATGTCCGGCGTTCGAGACTGACAGAGGTGTTTTATTTTGCTGCTGAGCAGAACAAAGGCCCTGGCATAGAGTGACTAAGCCACTTTTAAGCAGTTGTAAGCGGGTTTGCGCAGGTTTGCGTGATGCTTAGCGATGCTTAGCTAAGTGCACACATGAGCACACTCCTTTAAACCCGCTTACTACTGCTTAAAAGTGCTTACTCCCGTTAACACCCGTGCTAATTTATTTGAAAGAAAAGAAAATGGGGAGATAGAAAAGTGGTGAAAAGGGGGGCACAAAGAGGGAAAGACAGTAGGGAAACAAGCTAGGGATGTGCAGGATGGCTGTAGAGAAGGTCCATAGCTGCCCATTTCTTTAACAGCAACAGCTGTGCATATGCAATAAATTTGGAGTGCAATTTGAAATCTTCCACCTCTGGGAGAGGGGTGAGGACAACAAAGTATGTTGTACTGCCAATTATAATTATCAGTTTACATGTCCAGCAGACATGTGTGCGAAATGGGCAGCTATGTATGGGGTGTAACTTTTTATGGGTACAGATTGCCCTTTTTTTTTCAGGTGAGAGTGGAAAGTGAGGTAGATGAAGTAGGTTTATTTGGGGAGGTAGGTTGGGGAGGTCAACAGACAAGGCAAACAGGACGCATACAGGGGTGGAGTATGACACATGGGGTAGGTGAACACAATTGACGGGGACGGATGTTTGGAAATCACAAGCCCATGAGCCCACAGATGGTAACAGTGGGACTGAGATCCCCACCCATGGGCAGTCACCACTGAACCTTCACACACCCGAGGGTTGCTGTGCTGGGGGCTGCGTAGGAGGGGCAGGCCCACCCGTGAGTCGTGCCACTCTCGCCTCGAGCTGGCATAGGGGATCAGCAACTAAATGCTGGATCTCCCTATGCACCACAACCCGGACCCTTCGGAGGGTGACAGGTGGCCCTTCTCCGCCCACGCTTGCAGGGGGGGGACGAGCCCCATCCCCTGCAGCGCTTCCACCTGAAGGTGGCACAGGGCCAGCGAAGGAGGGTAGCCCCGGCTGGGCACCAGACCTGCTGGTGCCAGGTGCAATCACCAGCTGAGGAGGGACAGGGGGGTCTGCTGGGACCGGCCTTCCATACGTTCTGTGATTAGGTGTGTTTAATTACAACATAGACAACAACATTCCAAATTAGTTGTAACAGCATGCAGTAATATTCCCATTAACACAACACACCAGGGCTACAACAGTTGAACAGCAAGCATAACACATGCATTTTTTGAATGACAGTGGACATTCCAACAGCATGCAGGGATGATTGGTGGCAACAGGCCACCAAGATTGTGGTGTTTGAACAGGGCACATGCATCAAAGTAAGTGCAGATTTTTATAGAACAATAGGACATATGTCCCAACAAATTATTTTAGATTAGACATACCCATTGAGGTGTGGAATTGCATTGTTTATGCACATGGAGTAGGGTGTAAAATAGAAACCTCCATTAACATCTTATTAGTACTTTTACTCTACACTACATTCCTATTGACTGCAGGTGTATATCCCCTACATGTATAATTACACTAGGCAACATGCATTAGATTGTGTTATGGGTTTGGCTAGTTCATTATATACCTGACCTATATCTAACATACTAACTGTCCAAGATGCAGATGTTACTGCTACATACTTGCATTTTTTTTTATATTTATGTATCTACATATCTGGATGTGTTCACGTGACATTTTCAATAATATTCTACAGAACCCTACATTGCATGTAGCACACTCACATTTCTGGGGAACACCTTGACAAGCTACACGTGTGCCAGATTTACCTATGCATGACAGCCATTTACCAACTGTTGAGGACTGTTATATGTTTCACAGCTACTGGCACTTCCTTCATCCACTTTATATGGGACTGCACAACTGTGGGTTGACAGCACGTAATACGACAGTACTATTTATTTACTGCAAGGGTACAACAACATTTCAAAGTAAGTGACACAGACACACTCCAAGTATTATACCTTTATTAATTACATTAAACACTCTTTTCTACAGGCTCTCTCCTTTATTTGATATTACAGTGCATATGGAAGACCTATTCATGACATATTATACCTTTATTGATAGGTTACAACACTCTTTTTCAGGCTCGCTCACTTATATTAACTGACAGTACATGCAGTGATAGTATTCCAGACTTATTTTACCTTTATTAATGAGTTACTACACTCTATTCCTAGCTCTCTGAATTATGTTATGTAACAGTACATGCAGATAATTTATTTAGGGAATAAATGTAATATGCTTCACAGCTACTGGCACTTCCTTCATCCACTTCATATGGGACTGCACAAATGTTGGTTGACAGCACTTAATACAGCAGTACTATTTATTTAATACAAGGGTACAACAACATTTCAAAGTAAGTGACACAGACACACTCCAAGTATTATACCTTTATTACTTACATTCAACACTGTTTTCTACAAGCTCTCTCCTTTATTTGATATTACAGTGCATACGGAAGACATATTCAGGACATATTATACCTTTATTGATAGGTTACAACACTCTTTTTCAGGCTCGCTCACTTATATTACATGACAGTACATGCAGAGATAGTATTCCAGACTTATTTTACCTTCATTACTGAATTAGTACACTCTATTTCTGGCAATCTGACTTTTGTTAAATAACAGTACATGCAGAGTATTTATTCAGGGCATTTTATAGCTGTATTATTGGGCTACAACACTTTTTTCATGCTCTCTCACATATATTATATAAAATACATGCAGAATAATTACTAACCTGCCTGGTGGTGCAGCATTAGCAGCCTATCTGCATAGGCTTGCTGATTCATAGCACGAACACCTGCAGCTGTGAAGTAAATGAAGGGATATTGAGACATACCTATCCATTATTTAGACTATATTAGCATGTCTTACATACTGCATTCTATGGTTACCTACTTAGTAGTGGGGCATCCTGCATATGATGGGCCTCCTAGGATCCATTGGTTCAGAAGGTCCTGCTTCCATCTCTTCAGCTCTGCATGGTGGTGACAGACCTGCTCACCAGTCCTAGGGACGCCTGTAGCACTGGTGAGTTCATGAGCCAACCGGTTCCACGCCTCTGCCTTATACTCTTTTCCTTGGAACTGGCCCTGCAGAAGTCGAGACTCATGACGATGGACTAGGAGCCAAACCATATATTTTGACTCCTCGATGCCCCAGCGTTGTGCTCAAAAGCAGCTTCCCTCTCCAGCACCTGACATTCTAACTGCAGTTGTGGGCTACAATCAGTTATGGCGAGTATTCCCGCCTATGGAGCTTAAATATGCCGCATTTCACGCACTTTTTTGTGATTGGCCATTTTTCAAAATTCTCGGCTGACTGCAGACCTGCTTAGCAATGGTTAATCTACCATTTCTAAGTATATATATGTTAACAGTGGATGTTTACCCTAAGCTGTCATGGCTTAGTGGTTCAGTACTTTGATTATGGTGCACAGTGTCCCGGGTTCGAGCCTTGTCATTGCTTTTTATTTTACTACTGTCCAGACAGGTTAGGGAGTGTGGCTGTGTTTAAGCAACTTTGCTCTACATTGCTCCACGTTGCCCGATGGTGCACTGGTTGGCATGGCGCGCACCTCCGCGCAAACAGATTGCGCTGGGTAAAGTGCTATTTAGCTATGGGCAACTACATTGCGCTGGATAAAGCACTGCTTAATTACGGGCAATTATATTGCACTGGGTATAGCGGTGCTTAATTACGGGCAACTATATTGCTCTGGGTATAGCGGTGCTTAACTGTGGGCAATTATATGTCAGGTTCCTTTACAAATATACGTTTGGTTCACTGATACATAGGCCATTTCAGTGCTTTTTAGTAAAAGTTTTATCATATATGTCAGGGATTATTTCATATACTGATTTTGAACATAAAATAGAATGGGGAGTGGTGGGACTCAAACAGTGAATGCCTCCTCTTTGTGAGAACGCTCTACTACTACGCTATTACTTTTTGGTGTAATTTGCATACACATTCCTTATTATGCTCTTCCATGTCGAGATTGTTAGCTGCAGCTAAGCAATGGGTACACCCGCGCACACACGCGCAAATACGGGCAGCTATATCGGGAATTAGAAAAAAAAATTAATGTTTTACTTTTTATAACTGTGCTGGGGGTTTACAGTGTCAGGGAGTGTGGTGTTGGGTACATGAACATTTGAGCGGACTCGGTCTTGTGTGTTGACATTTTGCATTTACCACACTTGCAGGGGCGTGGACCTTTAGACTGCTCGGCAGTCGGACACGCCCCCTGCTTGCCTGCACGGTCCGTGTTAGTCTGGCGGTAGAGTCAGCATGCCCTCATGAATATTCATGGCACGCTGACGTCATACCGTTCAACTGCAGCCTCCGAGTAAGACTTATTTAGTCTTACACAGAGGTTTCGTGAATCCGGGGGATAAATTGAGTATGAAAAATACTCTACAACAATAAAACTGTAGTTCTTTTTTATTTTTTTTAAAGATTGCCATTAATGTATATGTCCCCAAACTGTAGAACTACAATTAGCTTGATTCCCTAATTTTGTAAAGAAAAATATGCAGCTAGCCTAGAAGGAATGGAGATGTGAAGTTATACAAAGACTTTTGAAGCTCTGTGTCCTATCTAAAACATCTAGACATTCATACAGGTCGACGCAATACTTACAAAGGTCGAAACATGTAAATGCAAGTGAAAACAGCAAACAGGGAAGGTTTAAGTAAGTACTTAATTAGGGTAAACATAAGCAGGTGGGTACAATGCAGATCAAATTCAGTAAGAAAAGCAGAGTCTATGGCTTAGCTGTGAAAATCAGGCATTAGATTTATTCTGAAACATGATTTGTTCATGAGTTCACAGTAGCAATACCAGCTAAGATATAATGTACCTTATATCAGCCCTACAGCACCGACAACCTTTAGCCAATGTACTGATACATTGCTTTCATCTAAATACTTAGTTCACATTAAATTATATATACAGTGCTACCTTATTGGAGTGGTTTAACAAGTGGTACTGTTTCCTCCAAGCACTTATCAGATGTATTGCTTTAGTATATGTAGCTGCTAGTGTGTAAGGTCACAGATGCCTATTATCTTAGGTCAGTAGGCAACAAAGTAACTTTGGCAACTTCCCATGGAAGAAAAACACTTCTGATTATAACAGATGTCGAAAGCAAATGAACAAAAGGGGTAGAAAGCATTAAATAGCAAGCTGCTGAGTAAACACTTTAATATTGGCCAGAGTTTATTATGTCTGAAATGGCTTCCGACATTTACAGTCCATCAGCTAAGGCAGATAAACTACAATTGTGTAAATCCTAGTTACCTCTAACAGTAGATATTAGAATCACTCACTGTCTCAATGGCATTTTGGGTTATCTGCCAGGGTAACCCAGTACTGGCCAGCTTTCAAAAGTTCAAACTCAACTTTCTCTGTCTTTCTGTGACAGCTGATTGGCTGAGCATATCCTGAGAGGGAAGCCTTCAGCTGTCACAGAAAGTGAGTGTTCAGGCTTTTTCACTTGCACAAGTTTGTTTAGAGACTGATTGACCTTTCTTAGCCCTGTATAGAAGACAAACAGCTGTTCAGCATTCCTAAAGGGCTTCTGATAAGGTAGTACCTGAGCTGTCTCTGCACATCCAAGGTATGTATAATCTTTTCTCCCTTGTTGTTTCGATCAGGATAGAATGCTGGGAGATTGATGGCTTGATTCAAGGTAAATTCAGAAACAACTTTAGCTATGTGCGACGAATTAGTGTGTAACACAAACTTGCCCTTATGAAGAGCCCACCATGAGAGTTTTCAGCTGAGAGACTTCCCTTGCAAATATCTGAGTAATGAATAAAACAGTCTTCCAAGTAATGAACTGCAAATTAGTGTGAGAGGCAGGTTCAAAAGGAATTTTTCATGAGCACAGTTGAGATCCCAGAGAGGAGGAATTTGCTTTTGAGGGGGTCTCACGTGCAGCACTCCTTTCATAAACTGACTACAAATAGAGAAAAAAAGAGGGGGGTCCATGAGTAGTCAAGCTGAGATGGCTGCAAGATGCACTTTGATAGAAACATATGGTAAAACATCTCTAAGTATGTCACACAAATATTTTAAAATCAGAGGGGATGAGATGCTTTTCAGACCTCTGTTATTGGCTAGGTACCACCTAGAAAACCTCTTACACCTGGAAACATAACATTTTCTAGTTGTAGGTTTTTTATCTCAATAAATACCTGCTGCATATCCTCATGGAACAAGGACCTAAAACATATCAAAATAGGATCATCAAGGTTGCCACGACCAATTGCTCTAAGTTGGGGTGTGCCATTCACCACTGATGCTGAGTGAGCAGATAGTTTGTGAGGAAGCTTGCGGTAGTTTTCCTTGGCCAATTCCATTAAAAAGGAAAACCCACTTTGCCTGGGTTAGGGAATAATTAGAAAGATTCATAGGTTGGTACTAGGCTATCAGCCCTAGGACCTATACAAGTCTAGCCATAACAATTTCCTGGCTATTTCTTCCCACACTATTTACTTCCCTGGACCCCTGTCTAGCAGGGCGACTGACGTGATCCCCGGGGTGAATTTCCTTTCTCCCATCCAATCGTCAAGGTTCCTTTTGAAGAGGACCAAAGAGGCACTCTGCTTGACATGTATGGGCAATCTATTCCAGAATCTGGGGAGTCTTTGGGTCAGGAACCTATCCCTCCAGCATGTTTTGTTTATTGTGATGACAAGGTTTAGATCCCTGGAGCGTGTGGCTCTGAGGGATTGGGATTTCTTTAAGTGTAGCATGTCCAACAGCTGTGGGTTCGACATGGCCTTGTATGTTAAGCAAAGATCGCCTCTGAGTAGACGATATGCGACAGAGTATAGCTGGAGTTTTTTAAGGCGGTCAGCGTAGGGCATCCGCTTTAGGCTTGTGATTCTTTTAGTGAGGTATTTCTGAGGCCTTTCCAGTTGTTGCAGATGTCTTGAGAGGTACATACCAAACGGGGCATTGTATTCAATAATGGGTCTAATGAGGGATGAGTACAGTGGGACAATGACCTCCTTTTTTCTGGATGAAAAGCCCTTAGTGATGAGGTGTGCCACATAGAAGGATTTCCTGACTGTTGTGGCGATGTGGTTATCGAAGGTGAGACCACTGTCCACCTGTGTCCCTAAGTCTCTTATCAAACGTTCGGTGTTTAGTGTACTGCCACCTATATGGTAATTCATGGATACATGTTTTTTCCCAAAGGGAATAACTATACATTTCTTGGCATTGAGCTTGAGCCCATGGCTCTGGCACCAAGCATCTGTTTCTGTAAGGCCCTTTTGTAGAGTATCCACATCATTTGGGGATTCAATAATGGCTCCCAGTTTGCAGTCATCTGCAAACTTTGTTATACAGAGTCCCTTAGTGTTGGCCTGTACTTCAGAGAAATAGATGCCAAACAAGAGCGGTCCCAGGACTGAACCCTGAGGTACACCACTTGTCACTTGTCTGGAGCTGGATTTGGAGTCGGCTACTTTTACAGTGTGGGTTCTATCAGTAAGCCAGTTAGCAACCCATTGGGTGACGTAGGGATTAATGCCCAGCTTAGTAAGTTTATCTATGATTCCAGAGTGGGGGATGGTGCCAAAGGCCTTGGCAAGGTCTGGATAGGCTGTGTGGACCACCTTACCCTTGTCCATGGCTCTGGAGACTGATTTGAAGAAGTCAATCAAGTTCAGGAGACAAGATCGGCCCTTCACGAACCCAAACTCTGTGGGGTCCAGTGTTTGAAGGTTGCCAATATCTTTGTTTATAAGTTCCATGATAATACGCTCCATGACCTTGCAGATAAGGCTTGTCAGACTGATGGGACGGTAGTTTCCGGGATCCAAGGTGGATCCCCCCTTGTGCAGTGGGATAACTGTAGCTGTGCGCCACTCAGTGGGCACGAAACCTGAGGTGAGGCTATGATTAAACATGACACTTAGGTGAGGTGCCAGTTCATATTGTAGTTCATGTAGTACACAGCCCGGGATGTCATCTGGTCCCATGGATGCTGTATTCTTAGCTTTGGAGAGTGTGATTTTTACCTGTGTGTCCGTTATTACCGGAATTTGGCAATCTTCCGGTATTGAGATGGGCCATTTAGGGGGTGAGAGGGGGGTGAAGTTGGCACTGAATCGATCTGCCAGGATATTGGCAATATCCTTGGGATCAGTATATTTAATGCCATTCTGTTTTAGCTCAGAGCAGATCTGAGCACTGCCATTTAGATTCTTGACATAGTTATAGAATGCCTTGTTGTTGTCTTTGGAATCTTTGGCAATTTTATTTTCATAACTAGCTTTGGAGGATTTTATGAGGGATCTCAGTTTCTTACTGAGGTTGGTAAGTAAGTTTTTTGCATCCTGGGATTTTCCTCTTTTCTGCAACAGTTTCTTCCTTTTGTTGTAAAGTTTGTTTATGGCAGGGGACCACCAGATTGGCTTCTTTTTTTTTGATGAGAGCATCTTGGTTCTATTTGGGATGGCACGATTTATGCATGAGTGGATGTGCTCGTACAGTGCCTTAGTGTAGGATTCAGCAGTTGAACTTTTAGCTCCCGTCTGCATGGGTGTCATGAAGTTTGTCACTTCTGACTTGAGTAGCATGAAGTTGGCTTTGGAGAAGTTTTTTATGGAGGTTTCCTTACTGGGGGGTGGGGGTGGGATGTGGATGTTAAGGGTGATTAGCTTATGGTCAGACGTGACTAACGAGGGGGTGACCATAGGTGTGGAGCATCGATTTCCCATGTTGGTAATGACCAGGTCTAGGATATTGGAGCCCCTGGTGGGACTATGGATTAGTTGATCCAGGGCGTTGGAATTTATGAATTCCAAGAACTGTTGGGCAAAGGTGTTGGTACATGAGTAGCTTTCCCAGTTAATGGCAGGGTAGTTAAAATCACCCAGTATTAGGGTGTTTGGTTCTATCTTAATATTTTCCAGAATGTTTAGAAAGGTGTAGTGAGAATCTTGGTGTATGGTGGGGGATCTGTAGCAAGCTACAATTTGGATTGCAGTCTTACCTAGTGTTAGTTGCACCTGGAGAATTTCAGACGCATTGTGTTGGGCAACTAGCCTGGTGGTGTGAATATCCTTGGTGAATATTGACACTCCTCCACCTTTAGTGTTTCAGTCCTGCTTTGGTGGCCGAAAAGTGTGGTAAGAATTGTAGCCTGGTATTGCAGGGGTGCTCTCTGGAGCCTTGAACCAGGTCTCAGTTACTGCACAGATATCGATGTTCTCCATTTTTAGGAGTGCCTCGAGAGAGTGCATTTTGAGGTTTAGACTTCTAGCATTGAGTAGCATTACCTTCAGATTTTGCATGCTTGTACCTGTTACGGTGGTGGTTTTGTTCTTTGAACTTTGCCTATAAAAGGCACTATAGGGGTGGCAAGAGCCTTAGCCAGTAACCTGAATCCCAGAGGCAACAGGTGCAGACCATCTCTGGCAAAGCATTGTGGTCTGTCAATCATGTCGTCCCAGGCAGACAGATACTGGATCCCCTTTGAATGACACCAGAAGCTTAGCCAATTGTTGAAGTCAATCATTTTGTCCTTATATTGTGGTATCATTCTGGACGAAGGCAGGATGCTACTCAGAGCTAGGGTCATACCTGCCTGGGCCACATGATCCGAGAGCTCTTCCATGTCTCTTTTCATGTAGTCCAGGGAGGTACGTCTCAAGTCATTCACTCCAACATGGACAATGACAGAGTCATATTTGTACTTGTTGTGGAGTGACTTGAGTGCATGCATTATGTGGCGGATCCTGGCACCCGACAGGCAGCTGACTGTAATTTTCTCCTTGTTCAACCTGGTGAGAGGGACATCAGTGTGCCGGACTATAGAGTCACCTATGATTAAAGTGTTAGGTACATTGTCTTGCCTTAGGGGCTGTTGCTGGGTGGCACACAGGTGTTTTGAACTATGTGGCACTTTGGTTGTGATTGGTGTTTGTTTGCGTTTCAGCTTCAGAGGTCCTTGTTGCTTGGGCAGATTACAGTTAAGGGCCTCTGTATATGTGGATTTAGTGTTGCTATATGTGGGTGTTGGTGGTGTGGGTTTAGAAGGGCTATGTGTTGCTTGAGGTGTAGTGTGGGTGTTAACCTTCTCCTCTTGACTGTCTAGCACAATCTTGGGTGGAGAGAGCTTTGCTTCCATTTTGGCTATGTAAGTGCATCTCTCACAGGTTGTAGTGTTGGGTGGTAGGAGGAGAGGGTTGTCTGTGTACATGAGGCAATTGCTACATTGCCCCAGTATGCCCAGATTCACCAGGTGGACAGGAGAAATCACTGGACACTGAGCCTTGGACGTGCCTGGTTTGATGCTTTTTTTTTTTTGTAAAGTACAGGAGCTGTTTTCCCTTACCATAGCAAGGTACTTTGCAATTATAGGCTGTTTAGTGCCTACTATTAATTTCTCCTTATTAACAAGGAGAGTTGAGTGCTTGTATCAGTTTAAGGCTTCCTAGTGCTTTCCAGCAGGTATTAGAGAAAGTGCTAGTCAAAGAGATGCTTAAAAGTAAGATGAAAAAAAATGCACACTGCAGTGTGCACTAGATAAGGTAGACGTGAAAGTAGGTAACTTAAGTTTTACCTGTTTAAAAAGTTAAGGTTTAGTGGAGAGTTACTATTTTTAAAACAGCAAGATGGGTTGAAAGGAGTGGTCACTTTTGTATTCTGGTACTATGGAATACAGTAGGATGGCCAATAAATTTAAATAGTTGAAGGGGAGGGTTTTTTGATTTAGTGATTACTCACACAAGCCACTGAAAGTAGAGAGGAAATGAGATATATGGTCAGATTAACATAAGAGGCAGGCAACTAGAAAGACAGTGGTATTTAACAAGACAACTATGACTGGGTGGGAAAAAAAATTCTGCCTGACTCAGAAGAGAGAGAGAGAGAGCTGTGGTCTCTTTTGAAGTTTTAATACGCTGTTAAAGCAGAATGCAGGTAAAAAATTTATTTTTTTTATTTAACATTTGTTGACCGGGAATGTCCGACTAGGTTTCACAGAGCCTGTTTTCAGCGGAGGCTCGGGGAGAAATGCTCCAGATGCATGTCTTTGGAATGTGGGAGGAAACCGGAGTACCCAGAGGAAACCCACGCGAACACAGGGAGAACATGCAAACTCCACACAGAAGGCACCCCAGCTGAGAATCGAACCAGAGAACCTCTTGCGGTGAGGTGACAACGTTAACCGCTGCACCACTGCGCCACCCTGCAAACTACAGTATTTAAAATATACAAAATACAAAAAATAAAAGCAAACTACCCTTTCCTTCACATCAACGTGTAGCAGAGTCTTGATGAGCATTTCTGGTAAAGCTCAGAAATGTTTTATTTTACCCCTTAAATAGAAGGTTTAGTTCCTAGCTCCCCCCTCAGTTAACAAATGATTAACCTTAAGTGATCTCTTCTATCTCATGAATGACTCCTTAATTGATCAGTTCTAATTTATGCCTGACTCAGAAGGGAGAGAGAGCTGTGGTCTCTTTTGAAGTTTTAATATGTTGTTAAAGCAGAATGTAGGTAAAACACAAGGTAAAAAAAAACAAACTACAGTATTTAAAATATAAAAAATACAAAAAAATAAAAGCAAGCTAACCTTTCCTTCACAGCAAAGTGTAGCAGAGTCTGGATGAGCCGTTCTGGGTTGAAATGGAATAAGGAATATTTCCAACCATGGTAATAATAGAGCATCTGTCTTCCAAGCATGGCTGCAAGGATGTCTTGGACAGAATTTTTCAGTTGTCTGTTTTGACAGGGGGTAAACAGATCAATTTGAATATGTTTCCTACATCTGGATCAAGTCCTGGAAGGCCTCTACATGGAGCTTCCACTCGTGAGGGTTTGTGCAGTATCTGCTTTGCCTGCCACTGCCTTTTGCCCCAGTGGAATGCATGAGGCCTGAAGTCAGAGAATGCTGGACAGCCAGCTCCCAGGCCATCACTACAAACTGACAATGAGGGTATGACCCTGTATCCCCTTCTTGTTCAGGCACTACATCACAGTAGGGTTTTCTGTAATCATAAGAAGAGGACCTGGAATCCATACCTGGAGAAGAATATTTAAGGCACAGATCACTGTCAAAAACTCTTTTATGTTTATGTGCTTTGGTGGTCCTGAAGGTCCTCACAAGCCTTGTACTTGATCTCCCATGGACCCTGCTTCCCAGGCAAAATCTGAAGAGCCCATCTGGACATATTGGACTGGGGTCTGAAGAGAGAATGGGAGTCCTAGATTAGGAGTGTTAATACCTCTACCACTGTCATTACTGTTTCACTGATTCCAGTACCAGTACCTGAAAATCCAAGGGATGAAGGTGCTGGGTCCAACAATTCTTCAAGTACCACTAGGCAAGGGGGTGTTCTGTGACTCTGCATAGTCACTTATTTGCAGGAAGCTGATCTTTTTCAGAAACGGATCCCTCTTGTTTAGCTTTGAAGAATTATTTTCCTGACATTTCCTTTTGGATCACTGACTTTTTTTGGCTGGAAGTTTTGCTTGTTTTGCCCCTTAAAGGAAGATACCTTGTTTGGGGAGAACTTAGGTGCATGAAACATCCTAGATACCCCATGCATTCATTTGCCTCCATCATCCTACTGTTTAACAATCTGTATAGCGGAGGGTCCAAACTTGCCTACTGAAAACTTAAAGGAGCATTCAAAATGTTGTCTTTTGAAGCATCAGAGAAATCCTGGTTACGTAACCAAGCATACCATCCAAATAAAACAGAAGCAGTAGCATTTCTGTAAACTGCATCTGCACATTCAAGCACACCTTCCAAAGCATGTTTTGAAACCTGAGTCAAATTATAAGCAATTTCTTTCACAGAAAACTTTTGTTCTGCAGGTAAAGACACAGCAACATCTTCCAAACTGTATGCGCACTATAAAATAAATTTCCACATATGGTGTTAATAATTTAACATTCTCCAGGCTAGATTACTAGAAAGAGACATCCTTTTGCCATGAAGAGCTAAACATTTTTCCTGTTTATCTGTGAGCATGGATTAGATAAAGCCAAGAATGTTTTGTCTGAGCAGGCAGCTGGGGAGACCACAGCTGGGTCAGTAGTCAAAGGAGAAAAGATGCTTGTCATATCCGTGGAGATCACATATTTTCTCTGAGCCTTTTAGGGCCTTCTGGAATATATACTCGTATCCTGCAGGCAGCTTTACAAATATCATTCAAGGCTAGTAAGAGAGGGGGACTAGACAAGGACTTGAGCATCTCGTCCTCTATAAGATCATATACCCTGCCTATCTCTGGGACAGCCTCCAATTGCTTCCAAGAAAAAACATGACTAAATTTGATAATCATCTCAGGAAAAGTGAACACTTGTTTGGACGTAAGCTCAGGTTCACCTTCTGACAAGCCCCTGTCCTCATCAGAGTCCTCATCATTTCATCATTTTCTGAAACAATAGAAAGGTCTCTAGCCAAACTAGCATTAGCGCCATGGATGGAAACACAACTGCCATAATTAGATTTCAGTAGAACACTCTAAGCCAAGGAAACCACATCAGCCTTAAACAGCTATAATCCAATTATCGGCTATATGATAAACCTTCTGTTTCTTTTTTTGTGAACTTCATTATTAGATAAAATATCTGGGGACAGAGTATTATGTCTGGCAAGAGGTATCTTATCCCAGAGTACTCCTGCACCAAAAAGGTTTGTTTCTGTCATACCCATGACAGGTACTGGAATAGCCCTGGAGGATGCATCTAAAACCCGTTTCATAGTGGTCAGCAAAGCTGCACTAGAGGCAGATGGGGCAAAAGGTAAGTGGTCTGTGGGCCAAGCAGTGATCCCAGCAGAATCACTATTTGTATGGTGAGGCAAAATTTCGTTTTTTTTTTTCCTCTGCAACTGGATTTGATTGGGTTGGGTACCAGAGTCGGGATCCATCAAGTTATTGGACAGAACACCAGTGAGAATAATAAACTCACAGTACTGGATAATGTATTACAATAAGCACATAACATTCTATTAATAAGTATAAACTATACCAAACTATGCTATTATGACAAAAAACAGTTTCAAATGTCTTCAGCATTATTTTATAACTGACAGAAGCTAAAGAATTTCCAGTGCAAAAAGTCCAAACACCAAAGCAACCAGAGTGCCAAACGAGTGTTAAAATTGGCTCTACATACTTTAACCATGTTAAATTGCCATAAAATACCTCTTAATAGCAATTTTAACTACATTTTCATATCACAGAGAGTAAAATCTCCACAGTACATTCAAATAACTTCATTTGTGGTAATATCACAATCTTGTGTTACAAAATACATATAGTAGAGCCCATACATACAGGAAATAATGTATAAATGCTGAAAAATCCATCAAAAGATGAAAATAAAGTGGAGTAATGACATCAAAGACAGGTGAGATTAATTCATGGTTGTGACTGCATGAAACACCTCTTAGTGTTTAACAGCACACATACACATTGCACTTCTGAGAGACATACAGAAATTTTCCTCAGAACAATAAAAACAAGTATTTGTCAAAGATAGAAGCCAAATAAACACAGCTATAAGAAGAAATTGTCACAAGAATTACTCTAAACACTAAGAGAAATAAATACCAAGTAACTATATTTTTTGGAAATAAACATAAAAAATAAAAAGAGAATAGTACATCGAATAATAAAATGAGAGGGTCAGCAGTGGATCTTGTAACGAATCAGAGGACATTCTTCTTTGAATGGCAGAAAAAGACTGAACACTCACTTCCTCTGACAGGTGAAAGCTTCCCTCTCAGTATATGCTCAAACAATCAGCTGTCAGAGGATGAGAGAGGGAGCGGAGTTTGAACTTTTGAAAAGTGGCCAATACTGGGTTACCTTGGCAGATAACCCAAATTGCCCGAGGCAGTGAGAATGAAGAACACCAGCAGAATAACTAAAATGCAGGCTTCCAGAGAAGGAAATAAGAAATCATTGTCTTGGATGAAGTGCTTCTGGTGAAGGCTTTTAATCAGTTTGTATGCCATGTGGAGGAGCGGAGTCATAGGTTTGTGTTTTATTGATTATTGTTTACTGATACTGATGTATACAGAAGGAAGGAAGACAGCCCTTCCCAAGGATCATATGAGAAGAGGGTGTTCCAGAAATATATTCTGCAAAGCAATGGGTTAGAAATAATAAAGAGTACACGCATTACAACCAGTCAAATGTGCAAATCATATCAATGTTAACAACTCAGGAGAGCATAAACACAGATTAATCACAGGAATGCAACACAACTATGTAAAATTATGAATGAGCCAAGTAACCTAAATTAACTTCCTAGCAAACTGTGAACATGAATCAGTTACCTGCTAGAAAAGACAGAGCAAATCAAAATTGGAGAAAGCATCTGGACTAGCCTAACATATAAAACATATTTAAATATAGTACAAAGTATAGGCTACCTGTTGTGAAATGGGTTCTCTTATAGGCTCTCCAAACTCACTGGAATGGCTGATTCTCCCCGGGACCAACAAGTAAAACAAAATGAAAAGCCTCTTTGTTCAAAGTAATCCACTGTTGTATTCCCGTAGGTATTTTGCAGGCAGGCAGCTATCCAGTGCAGAATGTACACATTCTCAGAAATCAAGCAATAAAAACACAAAGAAATCCTTTTTGAGCTTGAAGTTGTCTAGTTAATTCAAAGTAATGTGCACTTTTGTCTATCAGACTTCATCATATACAATGTTTCTTCCTCTACAAAATCACTGTATCTGATGAACGATGAACTCTAATAGAAGAAAGGACTCATTACTTTGAAAAATAAACAGACAACTTTAAGCTCAAAGGATTGCTTCTTGTTTTGATTGTTTGATTTTGACAATGTATACGTTCTGCTCTGTTTAGCTATCTGCCTGAAAAATACCTACAGAAATTCAACATTGGATGATTTCACAGAAGCTTTTCCTTCTGTCTTTACTTTTGAGATATAAATATAGGACAGGTCATTCAGGGATATGTAGTATTAAAGGTGTGTGTGTGTGTGTGTGTGTGTGTGTGTGTGTGTGTGTGTGTGTGTGTGTGTGTGTGTGTGTGTTTCCTAAAAACACACAGACTTGAAACAGTGTCTAAGAAACACATCAGCAAGCTGCACTGATGAGAACAAAAACAGAAAATTCTAAAGCCAAAGCAAAGCAGTATGCCTAACCACTCTTGTTTTATATAATCCTTCAGTTTACTGCATTATTTCTGGTGATGACTTGCATCATACATCTACTCTGTAAATGAAACAAGGCATTATTTCTTAGCTTCTTGTTCTATGCCAAATAAATTTGCTTATTTTAGAACTTTTGTTTAAAATCATCTTAAAATGCTAGTATTTATCTAATAGGCTATGATTGTACTGCTTTGAGTCATCGGTACATTTAACATTGCCAAGGCTGATTTACATTACACAATCCACTCTTTGCATCAGTTGTGTCCTAGATACCTTATACTCATTCTGTTAACCCAAAAAGCACACATTCATACAAGAAGAATAACAATGCATCGCTCATTTATTTATGGTTGTTTTTAATTGACTGGAGTACTGTCTTTTCATCAAAAAACTAGCAAGAAAATGACAGAGTTTGTGCCATATGTTAGAAAATATCACATGCAAAGTGCAAAACAGTTTGTAAAAACACAAAAATGTCTGTTGCTACATGTTGACAACAGCTGTTTACACAATGTACAGAGTGGAACCAATGACCACCCATCTTTATTTCTGTTTTGTTCTTTCTGTCAGCTAAACTGTTCTGTTTCCCTTTGTATGTTTTTCTGCTTAATTGTAATTACCATATGTGTATTACTGATGTGGCTTTTACATATATTGTCCACCACAGAAAAAAACACAGGAAAATTAGCTTTCTCAGCATTTGAAATACATGCAGATAAATTAGTAGAGTAACTCTGTGTTTGAAGACAAGTGCCAAAACTTAGGTCCCACACAGAAGAGTATGTGTTGGCCTTGAGTTATTACTGAACTGCATTAGGGCTTGTAATTAAAAAAAGGATTTACACCAAGCTTTAAGAAAACATAAAGAAAACTGTATTTTCAGTATGACATGAAAGTGAAAATTATAACATTTATTCCAACATCTGGAGCTAAATTTTGCAGTCTCCAGATGTGTCTGTTGGCATTTCATCCCAGAATATTAGTCATTAAAACGTTCAAGCCCTTATATTACTCCCATCCTCACAGACTGTATTGTGAACCAGATACATATAGCTTCTAAATGCAGCTGGTCAGTGCAAATTCCTGTGAACGATATTCCTGAATACTGGATTTCTACACCTAAGTTGATGTTCCTGCATATATCTCTTGTTTATAGTAAACATGGCCTACGTGTGTAACAGAAAGCCAAGACAGCTGTGAAAAATAACAAGTGTGTTATTTCAAGTAGTTTTTTTCTACAAAGCTGAATTACATAGGAAAGATAGTCTCATTTCTGTTATTAAATCCTTAATAGGAAAATTGTGAGGAAGATTTGGACCATAAAAAGATTTGTCATAGGCCATTGATAGTGATACATTATAAGAAAACAAAAAAAAAAAAATACTTGATTTATCTGTGCTTGTCAGAACTAAAGCTTTTTATTCTTGCCAGATTTACTTGAAGTTCAATACAGGTCTGTAGTTCTATAATTTGTACATCAGCAAGTGAGAACTTTTCTTATGTTTCCAAAGAAAATAAGTAGCCAGAACAATAACATTTTAACTAAGTCATGAAAAAGAAGAGCTAAATATTAACATGCATACTCTCATCATTAAAAAAAGAAATCTACAACGGGAAGTCTTATTTAATTTATGTGCAACAAGATCTGTGAAAACATCAGGATAGCTTAATTGCTTAGGTACTAATTAATACATGAAGTAAATACTAGGGATCTCAGTTTGTCTTCTATAAAATCCACTTGTTTGCTGATTACAAATGATTAAATTATTTCACTAAACAAAATCTTCCAGGATAAACTTTACTAGTTGGTTACACATGCTGGGATTGTGTGCAGTTGCAATGTATCAGCATATGACTTGGAAAAAAGAGTCCTCATAGAATGCTGAGTGTGCCTGTTTACCTGTAAAACCAGTAAGGGGGATACCCCATGATGGTATACCATTAAACACATAAAAACATCAAAGCTCCTAAAACAAACTCTTACATCTCAGTTCTTTGTAATGATTAACTCAAAAAACATTACCATATCAGTCTGTCATCCTTTGTCTCAAGCATTTTCAGACAGCCTTACAGAATGGATCAGGTCTGTATAATTATATTTTATTTACGTATTTACTTATTTTTTTTGTTTGTTAAATGGGTAGATGGGTTGGAGTCCGAGAGCCCCTTTCACCATAACATTTATTCTGAAAAACAATAACAAATTTCTAATGTCAGAGGCTCATTAGGTTGAACGTTCACCTGTTTTTTTCAGTACTGACACTGCAGTGCAGGATAAGGGGGGGCTGCACTCTTGAGGTATAATCCTTTAGACAGCACATTAAAATGAGGTTCCTTCTGCATGACTTGGTGGCTGGTAGTAGCTCTAGTGGAAGCAAAATGTCCCATGGCACTTATCAAATAGAAAGAAGAGCAGAAGCTTTTGTTAAAAAAATATTTTTTAACTCATACAGATTTTACACTACTAAAAAACAAAATCACACTTCTGTACACCCAAACTTGAAAATATTTTTAATTCATTTTCATTTCAAGTTCTATTATACAGCACGTTTTCTCATTTCCTGATATGGGTTTTCCACAGAACATACATCGAAGCACAGTCCATTTTTCACTGAATGTATCATAACACGGAATCCATCTAATAAATTATATTTTTATCTGTTTCAAGCAAATATAAATCTATTTGTCTTCATTAAAATTATCTTTCAACTTCTTCCAGAATGAATCCCTTCAAGTCCAATGCCAAAAAATGAATTATAGCAAAAGAAATTCTGTTTCACTACAGAATTATTTTCTTTCTCTTAAACAGTGTTTAGGTTCTCCACATTATAGCTTTAAGGTCCGGTGATTAGCTTCAATCTCTGGTCACTGTCTATGTAGAGTCTGTTTGTTCTCCATGTCTACATTTATTTTCTCTGATTACTCCACTTTCTATCCATCTCTCAAAAACATACAGGCTGATTGCTAAAGTGTCCATATATATTGCATTTACCATTGCTTTGTGGCTGACATCATGGCCACGAAGGGTCCAAGATGGCCAGTTGAGTTACTAAGTTAATAAATGAATGAATAAAAGTTGTTCCTTTAAAGGGATTGTCCATATGAATCATTTATATATGAGCAATGAATAAAAATAAAGTTGTTCCTTTAAAAGGATTGTCTTGTGGGCCACGTTCCATATGAATCATTTATATATGAGCACTGGATGTTCCATATGAAGCATTTATATATGAGCACTGGACGTTCCATATGAATCATTTATATATGAGCACTGGACATTCCATATGAATCATTTATATATGAGCACTGGACGTTCCATATGAATCATTTATATATGAGCACTGGACATTCCATATGAATCATTTATTTATGAGCACTGGACGTTCCATATGAATCATTTATATATGAGCACTGGACGTTCCATATGAATCATTTATTTATGAGCACTAGATTATATCATGAATGAGTGACATGCTAAATGATTTAAACAAAAAACTGACCATAACATGTCAACATTTACAACTGTAAACATCAAAAAAAAAAAAAAAAAGAAAGGAACGCACTTCCTTTTCCAATGTACTACTCATAACCCTAACACATATTCAGCTCAAATTTGCCTGAATAGTGTTAGTATTACTGAAAGGGCTTTTGCAAGGTAAGTTCCATGGTTAGGTATAGGGGCAATGGCAGGGTTAGGGTTAGAATGTATTATTAAGATGGGCGGGGTGGCTTTGCCACACAAAATAAAATACACACATGCACATTACATGTATCCCCTTACCTAACCCTTACCCTAACTCTGCATTCACACTATCCCCTTAACAAAGCTTTACCATAACCTGAAAACACACACACGCTCACATATAAACACTCAGCCTCGCCTTTTACCTCTGTCATCCAATCTAGAATTCATCCAACTAGTTGCACAAAAAGCCCTTCACTCAAATGTGACTGCAGTATATTTGCATTACACAGAGTGTTGATCAAGTGAACGGCAACCAGGCACTGATATGCTACACTCATCTACTTAAAATGGTCTCATTTATACCATACCCTAAGAATCCCTAGCTGTATTCTAAATATGTTTTCATGTAATACTTTTTTGTAATATATAACTTTCTCTTGACTAAATTCTCATATGTTAAAGTCTGCACCCAAGTCTTCCTCCATAATTTTTTATATCTCCACTTAACCCAGTCTTTGCTATTAACTTTATTGTAAATAAAAAGTTGTCACTGCTGAGATGTAGAAACACTTGATATTTTATTTCTCACACAAAAGATTAAAAAGTCCAACTGATTGAGCGCTTTCTTCCCTCCTATAGGGATTTCACCAGAATCAATGAATATTCCTATGTTCCTCTATTTATACCCACTTACTGTGACATCACCATTAATGAATGTAACAAAATGCATTAATATTAACAAGTTCATTAGTATTAAATGGATTTCTAACCAATATTTAAAAGTATGTAATAGATTTTTTACAACATTTAAAACATTTAAAATATATATGAATAATAAAATATCAAGTGTTTCTACATCTCAGCAGTGACAACTTTTTATTTATAGTGGACTTAGCACTGTTGGGCTCGTTTTTTATTATTAACTTTATTGTACCTTTCCAAAGTTGCAAACCATCATGATACTTGATCAGTAAAATGTTTAACTTTAGAATCTTTAAAATCAACTACCTTCATGCAGAAAAAAAATCCATGCATAAATACAAGAGTTAAATAAGCTACACCTTAACCAATCCCCTTCTTTTTGAATGGTACAATATCGCCCTCATTTTTGGAGGTTCATTTGGTCTCTCTATAATGCATTGCTTACAATAATTATCAGTTTCATTTCCAAGTTTGGTAGAACTAAAAGTACTTATAGATTCTAACTTTCCTAGTGTATGCCACTTTATACATGTTCCAAAATTTAATTACATTTGTTATTGTTCTTAACATCTCCTTCCACAGCTCTGTCACTGTTATAATATTCCCAAACCATACACCCAGTATCACAAACTTCTATATTCTTAAAAAGTTAATTGCTGAAAGCCTCAAGTCTTTATCAAGACTCTATTATATAAAATTCTCCATTTCTGTACTTTTGTCATAGTCCCTGGAGGTAAAGTATTATCCAATACAGCTGATCAACAGCATATGATAACATGCATGGACATTAATTTCTCTTAATGCAGTATAGTATTTATTTTGTGGTCCTTTCATTTGTCTAATTACCAAATTCAGGAAAAAAGCAAATAATATGGAAATAAAAGATCACCTTTGGTGTACATCTCTGACTCCAATATAACATTTTCTCTAATCTGGGCATATCCACAATCCACCAATAAAATCTTTACCCAAAGGTATACTTTTCCATCACTATTTGAATACACATATGACTGCCTTAGTTGTAGCTGTATACAACAGAAACACCTATATTTTTCACTCATACAGTTGAAGAAATTGCTTCACATGCCGTAAAATATCTTTAAAATCACATCCTAGTAATATTCAGTTCACCTCTTCTTCTAGCCATGTTTCAACTTTGGATTTTAAGTTTTTTTATCTAGAATTTTGCAGTCACTATTTAAAGGTGCTGAACTAGATTGGTGTCCTATCCAGAAATAATTTCTGTACCTTGTACCCACTAAGTGCCACAATAAACTCTGGCTGCCTTGTGAAACTGAACTGTACTAAATGGTTAAATGCAGAAAGAATATATGAATTTTAAAAGAAAAAAAATGCAATGCTCTTTAACCCATTTTTCAACAAAAATAACGATCCCCTTACATATATTAGCTTTATTTCTTATACCATTTTTATATCAGTCATAAATTTGTCTTAAATGTATAAGTAACAGTCTTGGAAGTTCTGGTAAGAAGCAGGTGCTAATCTTTCTGTAACTATTGTACAATCAACATTTACCTTCTTAAGAACATGCCTGATTTCTTGAATGCCAAACTCCTTATCTGTATATCCTCTTTCTGCTGTTCTTAATAAGTTTTAAATGATCTACTCCCACAATCTAACTTTGTACCTCGACTGACTTACATTTTTCTTCAGGCATTTCATGTACCTAGTACAATGTATTCTCTAAATCTGTTAGTTTTTTGACAATCATGCATCTGCAGCAATTCTATAAATTCTGCTTTCTTTTTTAGAGTTCTGAAAAAAAAAAGAAAAACTTCTTTCACAACAAAAATTTTTCTTCTTGTCATGTTATCAGTCTTTACAAGTCCTTTTCAAAATATTTTGTCAAAGTTCTCTAGACTACTCATTTCTTCTACTTGGTAATAATATATTTTTCCTACTTTCTTCCAAACATTTTAACTGTTCATCTGTATTCCCTTATTATTATTTTTTTTTACTTAGAGCAAACCGTCATCCTATCCAACTACAATGCATTTTCTGGAGACAGAGTGCATGGAAGCTGCCCCTTAGCTTTGAAAGCTGACTGATCTGTGGAGATAGGGCTCAAAAGCTTAGGCTGCTGCAGCGGTGATCTGTTAGAACATCAGCTGTTATGGAGTTTACTTGCACAACTGTACTATGTTCAATATTAGACCACTGTTGCAGTAGCCTAAGCCCCTTGGGTAGATTGCCACAGCTTAGAAACTAAGAAGGGAGGAGGAAAGATAAAGAATCCAGGAGCTCCTGGGAAATATTCCTAGCAAAGCCTTTTCTGGATTGGAAAATGAATCCAGTTTGTAGTACTTTATTAAAGTATGTACAGAGGACCACTTTGCTGCCTGTAAAATACTTCTAGAGTAAAACCCTTTCCAGAATGCCACTGAAGAAGCCAAAGCCCGAGTGATATGGATCCTAATCCTGCCTGGAAGTGGTTTATTATGGTGAGTATAACAGAAAAAATAACATGAGACAAACATGTGGGAATAGTCTGATTTGACACTGGTTGTTCTTTCCTCTCACCTTCGTAGAAAAGAAACAGCTGATCAGATAGTCCACTTTATGCAGAAGACAAGGATTAGTTCTCAAATAATTTCTGTCCTTTTGAAAAATGGGGTAGAGTTGACTCACCATCAGTACTTGTAAGTCAGAAGTCATAGCAATGACTAAAACAGTTTTGCATGTTAAGAACCTCAATTCAGCCAGATAAGCTGGTTCAAATGCAAAATGAGTAATCTTTTCAACCGCACAATTAAGATCACAAGAAGCCTGCTTCCTTGGTGGATAGAAATGCAGCACCTCCTTCAAAAACTGTTTAACATGAGGATGGTTAGAAAGGCAGAATCTAAGGGCAAATTAATCTAGTATGTGGGGAAGTTTGTGCTAATTGTCCCTGGCCAGATTGAAGAGAAGGGAGAACCACTGTTACCTGGGTCAAAAGGGAGTCATCACCACAATTCTGGAGTCATCCTGGATCCACTGATTATAAGTGGGAAGGGTGGAAAAGCAACCAGGAACATTCCTGTCCATGGGAATGAGAAAACATATGTCTTCCAAGCTTCTCTGCAAGGACTCTTGGAGCAGAGTAGCTTCAGGTGTCTGTTCTGAGAGTAGGCAAACAGATTTATTTATTTTATTGACATTTGTTAACCGGGTAGTGTCCGACTAGGCCAACAGCACATTTTCAGTGGAGACCTGGGGAGAAAAGCTCCACACACTAATGATAATATTAATAATACAAAGCTCCAGTAAGTAATCATAATAATAATCTTCTTCTAATCTAAAAGATCTACTTGAAGTGTCTTGCACAGTTGGATCAAGTTCTTGGGAAACCCTGGGTTGAAGTTTTCATTTGTGAGAGGCTGTCCTGGTTGTGCTTAGTTTGTCTGCAATCAAATAAATCTGCAAATGTCCTGGGGACCAAAGATGATTTAAGGCTTTCAAGGTGTTTAAAATTGTCTTCCTTTCTCTAATGTTTATGTGCTTCTGTATGTTGTGAGGGTTCCACAGAGCTCGCACTATCACCCCTTCAGGAACTGCTCCCCCTGCCACATCTGATGCATCTGTAGTGACAGAATGGGGAAGAGTCAGAAGGGAGAAAGGGTTTAGATTACACTAGATCTGGTGTACCCAAAGCTCAAAACAAGGATCTGAAAAAATAAATGGTGAAGATACTGAGTCCAAAATGAGCTGAGGTACAACAGATTTTTTTTATGACATTTGACCAGGGGAGTCATGAGAAATGTCAATGTCATGTACCTTAAAATCCTGAGAAATTTCCTTGCAGATACTTGGCTTTGACTGGAGAAAGTGGGAAGAACTGTTGTAACATTGGTACTTCGCAGGGAGGAAGAAAAGTTCTTCCCGGGACAGAATCTAACAGATATACAAGGAATACAATTCTGTGAGAAGGGATACAAAAAGACTTTTCCATGTTAATTTGAAAACCCAGACTGAGTAAAAGATTCCAAACAGCTGCTCGTGCCTCTTACCTGGAAAAAGAGTCTGTAAAGATTAAACAATCATTCAAGTATGGAAGCATTTGGTCGCCTTCAAGTATGCAATACAAATTATTACAGCCATGCAATTTGGTGTGGTAGAAAATCCAATAAGTAAAACAGGGAGCTGGTAATGTAAGCCAGATACAGAAAGTCTTACCAAATGTCTGAACTGTTTGCCAGTTGGGAGTGTGTTGGTAAGCACCCTCTAAGTTGAGCTTTATCACAAAGGCAAGAGAAGGGAGCAGAGGTAAAAGGGACTGAAGAGACAGCATTCTGAACTTTGGAATTTTGACAAAATGTTTTAGAAATGAAAGGTCCAGCACAGGCCTTTATGATCCTTGACTTTTTGGTACCAGAAAAATCCTTGAATATAAGTCTTTGCCCAGCTGCCAGGGAGGCACTGGTTCTATTATTCCCCATGGAAGCACTTGATGCAGAATTGGAGGTAGCAAAGAGAAATCCCATGAATACTAGGGAGAGGTTCCCAATGCCAAGTGTACCCTTTCTGAGTTACATTTAGAACCCATTCACCCCTTGCTGAATTACATTTAAAACCCATTCAACCCTTGCTGAGTTACATTTAGAACCCATTCACCCCTTGCTGAATTACATTTAGAAGCCATTGACCCCTTGCTGAATTACATTCAGAACCCATTCACCCCTTGCTGAATTACATTTAAAACCCATTCACCCCTTGCTGAATTACATTTAGAACCCATTCACCCCTTGCTGAATTATATTTAGAACTCATTCACCCCTTGCTGAGTTACATTTAGAACCCATTTGCCCCTTGCTGAATTACATTTAGAACCCATTCACCCCTTGCTGAATTACATTTAGAACCTATTCACCCCTTGCTGAATTACATTTAGAACCCATTCACCCCTTTCTGAGTTACATTTACAACCCATTCACTCCTTATTGAATTACATTTAGAACCCATTCACCCCTTGCTGAATTACAACTAGAACCCATGCACCCCTTGCTGAATTACATTTAGAACCCATTCACCCCTTTCTGAGTTACATTTACAACCCATTCACTCCTTATTGAATTACATTTAGAACCCATTCACCCCTTGCTGAATTACATTTAGAACCCATGCACCCCTTGCTGAATTACATTTAGAACCCATGCACCCCTTGCTGAATTACATTTAGAACCCATTCACCCCTTGCTGAATTACATTTAGAACCCATGCACCCCTTGCCAAATTACATTTAGAACCCATTCACCCCTTGCTGAATTACATTTAGAACCCATGCACCCCTTGCTGAATTACATTTAGAACCCATGCACCCCTTGCTGAATTACATTTAGAACCCATTCACCCCTTGCTGAATTACATTTAGAACCCATTCACCCCTTGCTGAACTACATTTAGAACCCATTCACCTCTTGCTGAATTACATTTAGAACCCATTCACCTTGCTGAATTACATTTAGAACCCATTCACCCCTTGCTGAATTACATTTAGAACCCATTCACCCCTTGCTGAATTACATTTAGAACCCATTCACCCCTTGCTGAACTACATTTAGAACCCATTCACCTCTTGCTGAATTACATTTAGAACCCATTCACCCCTTGCTGAATTACATTTAGAACCCATTCACCCCTTGCTGAATTACATTTAGAACCCATTCACCCCTTGCTGAATTACATTTAGAACCCATTCACCTGCAACAATTTGGCATCACAAGGAAAGATGAAGCCTTAGAGGGATGGAGAGGTTGCTAAGGTAGGAGAGGGTAGAACCTGACAAGCAAATAGACATGCTGACTGAGAGAGATTTCCTTGCATTTTAGAGGCTTTTCCTTTTGTTTTAGAGCCTCATTGCCACTGCTTTTTTAAAATGCTATTGATGATGCCTTACTGCTTGAATGGCTTATTGAAAAGTGAGCTGAGAAGGAAGGGATATTTCTATTCACCTTAAAAAAGCAGTGTTGAAAAATTTGAGTCACTCCTTCAATCAACCTACCCCTTTTATGATACTTCTTGAGCACCTCAGATACCGAAAGGCCAAGTCCAATGTCCTCCTCTAAGGAAGAATTTGAATTTCAGTTTTAACATCCTCAAGAAGGTTTTAAGAATGAAGCCAAGCCAATCTTCTCATTATTGACCCAAAGCAGTGACTCTGGTGCAGGAATCACGGGCATCAAAATCACACTTTAAAACATGCCTAGAACCTCAGATGTCACTATTACAGAGGCATTCATCTTTGTCAGGGGGAATGGGCTTTATTTATTTACAAGTAATCTCTGTGGTATCCCCGAAGTCTCAAACAACCCACTAAACAAGTATAGTGGGTCCAAAAACAAAACAGTGTAGTGGTATCAGTCAAATGTATACCTCCTCCCTTGTCTGTCTTCATTACACGCCTGGATTTATCATTGCCTAGCTCAATCAATGCTTTTCTTTCTCCCTGTGTTAAATTATAAAGTTTTTTTCTATAATGTAGTGAAGTACCAGGGCTAGAATTACCACAGAGATGGAACCATTTTTGGGAAACCTGAACAACATAGAGAATGATTTTCTAGTGAGAGGATATGAAAGTCAGATGTTAAAAATCATCCTGGAACCCATTATTGAACTGAAAAGGACTGAAGAACCTTCACTCAACCTCCCCAGTAGGAGAATGTTAAGAAATTCCACAGAGAATAATAAATGCAAAAATAGCTGCATCCTGACATACACTTTCGATTATCACAGCATCAAAAATGTTATTGAAGAAAACTGGGCCATTGTCACAGGAAACCCTTTTCTGATTAATAGCTTAGATGAAGCCCCATTCTTTGTTTATAGGTAGGCCAGGAACATTATTTATTTATTTTATTTATTTATTTGTAGTTTGATTACCGAGGAAGTCCACTGGGCCGAATTGACCCATTTTCAGTGGAGGACCGGGGAGAAAAGCTCCAAGATGCATTATACAATTTAGATGCAACTGATAGTTAATATTAAAAGATAATATGTAGAATACTTTGGAAGGTTACTGGTGAATTTTGCACTGTTCTTCTCTTTGCTGGTTATTAATAATATGTAGAATAGTTACTCATAAATGCATTCAGTATCATGCATAGTTAACAAATTCATTAAGCTTGAAGGTAGGGATCAAACAGTTTAATATGAGGAAAACAGATATGTGTTAGGTGTGGAAACAGTTTACATACAAACCTTTTAAGAAAATGTAATTATGCTTTACATACACACATCAACAGTAGAATGCTATTGACAATATTTACAAGGTTGGGCTGTGTGAGGGTAACTGTAGGACTTGTTGAGAGCTTAGAGAGAAGCTATAGAAATTGTTGAGAGCTTAGATAGGCTCATAGGAAGATAACTATGAGAGTTGTAGAGCTAGGGAATCAGAGCGAGAACCCCCTTGGATTAGGTTGGGTGAAGGCAGGTACATTTCCATTTAGTGGACAGGTGTTTAAATAGTTGGGTTTTAAAGTTTTCTGAGTTTGGTATGGTTCTTAGCATGGTGGGAAGGGAATTCCATTTTTTGCCTAGTGAGAAATATAGGAGAAGTTGGCCAGCAGGCCGTTTAGATTTATGGATAGTAATTAAGTTCTGATTTTCAGATCTAAGAGCTCTGTTGGGTGTATAAGAGGGAAGGATGTTAGTTAGAGCAGGACATTTTGTTGGGTGAAATATGAGTCTATATGCAGTAGTGAGTTGGAGATAGTCTAGGTAGTTTGGGAGTTCAAGCCAATTCAGGGATTGTAGTGTTAGGCAGTGATGGGTGGTATTTTTAGATTTAGAGGCACATTTAGAGATTTTGTTGTAGCAGTTTTCTAGTTTAGAGGTGATAGAGGATTACAGGTTGGTTAGGAGAGGGGCTCCGTATAATAAGGAAGGAAGAAGATAAGTCGAGGCCAGAGTTTGCCTGGTAGAGTTGGAGAGAAAACAATTATTCCTATACAGCATACCTAGCTTTTGGTGGGTTTTCTTAATATTTTGTTGAATATGAATATCAAACTTGAGGTGTACATCTACAGTAATGCCAAGTAGTTTGGCAGAGGGGACCACTTCCATAGGTGAGTTGGTTTGACTATAGACTTTGAAGTTGTTTTTATCATAGGAGAGGGTCTTTGTGGGAGGGAATAGTAGAATCTTTGATTTATTTGCATTGAGAGAGAGGTGGTTTTGGCACATCCAGTTTTCAGTTGTTGAGAAGGCAGTTTGGGTTTTAGTCAACAATTCAGAGAGGTTTGAGGCAGAGCAGACTAAAGTTGAATTGTCTGCATATTGAATGATTTTAGCATCAGGAATAGCAGTGTGAAAGTTATTGATGAAGCTGTTAAAAAGCATTGGCCCAAGGATGGATCCCTGTGGTACGCCAGTTGGGGTAGTTAGGAAGGAAGAGATGGAGTTCTTCCATTTGACTGCCTGTGATCTGTCTGATAGATAGCTGGAGAACCAGGATAAAGCATTATGTGAGAGATTAAGGTTTGAGAGATGACAGAGAAGGTGCTTGTGAGAAACAGTATCAAAGGCTTTAAAAAGATCGAGTAAAACAGTAGAAACTAAGTGGCCTAAATCTCAGGCTTGATTGACAGTTTCTAGGAAAGTGAGTAGAGTGGTTATTGTGCTATGGCCTGGACAGAAGCCATGCTGGGTAGGAGTGAGAAGATTGTTTTGGGTCAGGAAAGGTATAAGTTGGAGGTGGATGCATTTTCTAGGATTTTGGAGATTGGTGAGAGCAAAGCAATGGGGTGAAAGTTTGAGATGCTGGTATTTTTGCCTCCTTTATGAAGAGGAAGAATATAAGCTGAGCACCAGAGTTTGGAGACGTATGATTCTTTTATAGATCGGTTGATAATGGTGCTGATTGGGAGAGCAATGCCATCAGCAGCACATTTTAGGAAGGAAGAAGGAATATTGTCGGGAGCGTTAGAAGATTTGTTGAATTTAAATCTAGACCATATGAGAGAAACACTAAAAGATGTGAAACTAATTGTACATTTTGTATATTTATACAGCAAGGCGATAGTTTTTATTGCCCTTATTTAAAGAAAACCATTAAGACCAGTGCAGGGGGTGACTGTAACACTACAAAAGTAATTTACAAGGCAATGAATGTGATAGCTGCGGTGATGGTGCTGCAGTAGAGTTGTCGCCTCACAGTAAGACGTTGTCCCATTCGATTCTCAGCTAGAGCATCTTCTGTGTGGAGACATGCATGAATGGGCGTACCTTCGTTGAAGGTTGTGCGTCAGGGCCGGCAACTCGGCACGTAAATATCTACTGCCAATCATTAGCAGACCGGAGTTCCGCTGTGGCGACCCCTAATCGGGAAAAGCCGAAAGACACAACAAGTGCAATGAATGTGATGCATTTTACGTGGGCAAGACTGTAAATGAACTTAAGCGTAGGATTTCATGTCATCTGTCAGAAATCTGCTCTGGATGTAAAAATAATGCAAGAGCCAAACACCTTTCTCTTCATAAAAGACACACAGGTTTTAAGTTCCAGATCCTGGATCACATAGACATGGGTGATCTTGAAGGAGACATCTTGAATATTCTGGAGAAACATGAACTCATGTGGCAATTAAAGCTGAACTCTTTTAGGAAGCCTGGACTAAACTACTACTGTTCAATTAGAAGTGCACTGGAACTTAGAAAATTGCTACATTGTTTATTTTATTCTATTCTACCTGTTGGTTTTAAATACCATGTTAAATCAGATTTAATTTAAGTGTATATTTTGTTTCCATCATCATACATTTTTTCTTATTATTTTTTTCTTTTTCTTGTTCTCTTTTTCCACTTTATTTAAAATGATGTGTAATAGCAATGCTAACTAATTATACAATAATATTTTTATAGATAGTTTTTAGGGTTCTTGTAAACAGACCTGAAGATGTCTAGAAGGACGAAAGCGATCTTTGTTAACAATAGGTTATGAAAATAGAATATTTATTTATTTATTTATTTATTTTACATTTGTTAACCGGGGGTGGCTGACTGAGCCGAAAAGGCCCTTTTTCAGCAGAGGCCCGGGGAGAAAAGCTCCACAAAGAAAAATTACAGACACATTTAGTTATTTAGACATGATCAGTATACACACAAATTACAAGAGACATGTTTTTACAGTGGTATGTGGCACATAAACAGTTACAGTGGAGAGAACAAACAAAAAATATTAATTTTAAAAATAAAGGTAATTAATAGATTTGTGGTGTACAGCTGAAATTTGGAACATAGGTAGAATACATACATAGTACACAGGTACAGTTCATACATTGTAGATTAGCCAGTGTTTGTTAGTAAGACTGAAAACTATTATCAAGTGCTCTAGATTTAGTATGTATACGTTATCCACTTTCACTAGCCTGGGGAGCAATCATGGCACTGCCAACTTTGCTTGAGATGTTGCCTGATGATGTCTTTAAATGAGGCTTTGGATGATGTGTTTTGAATGCTAGTGGGGACAGAGTTCCATTTTTTAGCCACTGAACTACTATATAGTGCATCTCCAAAGCTATTGTAGCTGTTGGTGACTTCTAGTAGTAGTTTGCTTGATGATCTAAGAGGCCTTTTGGCTGAGTGATGTTGTACTAGGTTTTTGAGGGCAGGACACTTATTGGGGAGGTAATAGATAGAATGACAGAGGCAGAGCTGATTGTAGGTTAGGAGGTTGGGCAGTTCAAGCCAGTGGAGCTGTCTCAGAGCAGTACAGTGATGAGTTCTATATGAGCAATTTGCAGCAAAGCGGGCAATTCTGTTATAGCAGGCTTCCATTTTGCTTAGTTCAGTTTTGTTGAGATTAGTCAGAATGGGAGATGCATAGAGTAGGGTGGATAGAAGTTGGGAGCGAGCAATGGCTGATCTTGTGTTGTTGGTAAGAAATGGTTTGATATGGTAGAGTGACCCCAGTTTGGCATGTACTTTTTTAATAGTTAAGTTGAGATGACTATCAAATTTTAGGTGGGAGTCTATGGTTATTCCCAATAGCATAGCCTGTGCCACTAGAGCAATTGGAGTAGCATTTGTGGAGTAGATAGTGAATTGACTGTTAGTGTTTTTGTTAGAACTGGTTATAATCATAAACTTGAGTTTTCTTTGGATTGAGGATAAGTTGGGCTTTGGTAAGGTAGTTTTCAACGTCAAAGAATGCTAGTTGAGTTGTTTGCAGGAGGGTGGGAATGTTTTCTGCAGCACAGATTAAGGTAGTGTGATATGCATACTGAATTATAGATGCATGCTATGTGGAGGCATGGAGGTCATTTGTGAAGATTGTGAATAGTAGTGGTCCTAAGATAGAACCCTGTGGGACTCCTATAGTTATGGGCAGCTGAGGAGAGAGAGAATTTTCCCATTTCACAGCTTGGTACCTGTCAGTTAAGTAGCTTTGGAACCAGGTAAGAGTGGAATTTGATAGGTGATACTGGTTTAGTTTGTTTAGCAGGAATTGGTGTGAGACTGTGTCAAATGCTTTGGACATATCCAAAAAAAGAGTTGACACTTGTAGGCCTTCATTTTTGAGACGGTTTACTGTGTCTGTGAAGCAGAGGAGGGCTGTAGTGGTACTATGGGCAGGTCTGAAACCATGCTGAGTAGGTGACGGGATGTTGCTGTCTAGGAGATAGTTTAGCATCTGGGTATGGATGCATTTTTCTAGGAATTTGGCGAGGGGGGAGAGTAAAGCAATGGGTCTGTAGTTATTAGGTTCAGTGGAGGTCCCACCTTTATGTATGGGTGTAACATAGGATATTTTCCAGAGTTTGGGCACATAGTTTTCAACAACTGATCTGTTTATGAGAGTGGAGACTGGGATAGCAATAGCATCTGCTGTAAGTTTCAAGAAATAGCTGGGGAGTAGGTCGGCTGCTGTTGATGAGGTTTTTAGTTTGGAGAGCATGTTTTTGATTGAAGTGGTGGAAACTGTTTTGAGGGTAAAGCTTGTATTAGTGTTATTTGTGTTGGGGGGGCTAGTGAGGAAGGAACTGTCCTGTGATACTAAGGATAGAATTGAGTTCACAAAGTGGGAGTTGAATTGTGTTTCAATGGGAACTTTAGTGTCAGGGGTGGTTGGTTTGGGGGTAGCCTTTTGGGTGGATTTTAGTAGCTTGTTTACATTTTTCCAAAATTTTTGTGGGTTGTGTTGATATTTAGCTTGTAATGTTGTGTAGTAGGATTTTTTTGTTCAGCCTAATGCATTTTTTTGCATGGTTGCGCAGTTCTTGGTACTTAGTTAGGCTTTGTGTTTCTTTGTTTTTTTTATAGTAAAGCCAGGCAGTGTCTCTGGACTTGAGGATTTGTTTGGTTTCTTTACTGAGCCAGGGTTTGTAGAGGTTCTAACCTTCATTTTTCACAATGGAGCGACAGTGTCTAGGTGTTGTAGAAATGTTTTGTTGAAATATGCTACAGCCTGGTCAAGTGGGAGGGTTTTTAGGGGGGTCCAGTCACAGTTACAGAGTAAAGTGTTGAGGACCTCAGGAGAGAATTTTTTTGTGTTTCTAGTGGATATATATTTAGTGGTTTTGCATATGCTTGTTCTACTACATATAAAGTATATTATGTTGTGGTCACTTAGGGTGTCTGGGAGACTGCCTGTGTGAGGGTACAACGTGGGGTTGTTAGTTAGATGCCTTTAACAATTACTTCATTGAAGCTATTCAAACTCTAGCAAAAACACTATCGCCCATTACCCCTTGTCCTTTACAATATACAAACAGTTCATTTCCCTCCTTCCATATACAACCTGTGCCAACATCCTTTATCTCCAAACTCCTTCAAAAACTCAAACCTTGAACCTCTTCTGCTGACTGCCTGCCAGCAGAATACCTTCAAATAGCTGCCAAAGCCATAGCATATCCCATATCCATCCTTATAAACAGAACAATCACAGAAGGTACCATCCCTTCCATATGGAAAGTCTCCCATATAATCCCCTTACATAAAGGAGGTAAATCTACTGATATCTCCAACTTCCGACCAATTGCATTACTCTCTCCACTAGCCAAAATAATGGAAAAATGTATTCACCACCAACTACTTCAACACCTGCTCCACAATAATTTACTTGCTAACTGCCAGCACGGCTTTAGGCCCTTTCATAGCACTACTACTGCCTTGCTAACTTTTACTGACTGTATAAACAGGAATCGAAACAACAACTCTCTCTCTTCCGCACTATTCATTGCCCTATCAAAAGCCTTTGATATGGTCAACCATAACTTACTTATCAGTGTGCTAAAAGCCCAATCTCTTGACCCACAAGCAGTTCTTTGGTTTAAATCCTATCTAGGAAATAGACAACAAGCAGTGCTCTGGGACAATAATCTCTCCACACCCCTCCCCATGAACATTGGAGTCTCTCAAGGCTCTATCCTAGGCCCTCTTCTTTTTTCCATTTTTATTAATGATCTCCATACTGTTTTTCCTCAAGCCACCTGTATACAACATGCTGATGACTCTACTTTAATCTGTACTGCTAAGTCATCAACCTCTCTCCAGACCCTTACTCAAACTGTATTTAACTCTGTTGAAAATTGGTTCACCCATCATTGCCACCTCCTTAACCCCCCAAAAAATAAATTATTACTTTTTACTCCCACCCAAAAATCTCCACAGATCCACTTCACAATTACCTCTAATAATGGAACTAGTATTTCCCCTGATACTACTGCACATCTCCTGGGCATAACCATTGACCATAACCTCAGCTATGATGGTGATATCAACAATACTATAAAAACGGTCAATAGAAAATTAGGCTCCCTGTATAGAATCAAACCCTTACTCACACCGCTAGCTAGAACCACCATTGCTCAGACTTATCTCACTTCTACCCTATTCTATGCTTCTGCCATATATACCAATCTATCAAAGCACAATCTTACCAAGCTTGAAACTAGCTATAATAATATAGTCAGATTTGTCACTGGCTCCCCTTATAGAACCCACCATTGTCTCAACCTTAAACAACTCGGATGGTCAGAACTACAAAACCAACTACTATTTAATCAACTTGTGATCACACAAAAAATTCTTCATCAGCCAAATAATACCCCTATCCTCTCTAACCTGATCTCCCCATATAAAAATCTTACAACCCTATGCTCAGCTAATAAGCTACTAATTTCCAACATTAAATCTAATAACAAAGCTGGGGACTCACTCTTTACCAATGTTGTGGGCAGAATCTGGAACAAGCTTCCTAGAACACTCACTTCTCTCTCATCTACACCACTCTTCAAGAAACATCTCAAAGAACACCTAAAAATACACTGGCTTTGTCCCTGCTCTAACCCAGACTGAATCATACTTATCCTCTTATTTTTCTTATTGCTATACCCCTTCCTCCTGGGCTATGACCCCTCTGCAGCATTAATCAATAAAGCTAACTTTATACTAGCCCTTGTGTTTTCCTGCCTTTTCTCTCTCTCCTTCTTTGACTTAATGAATGATAATTTTCAAATATTGTGTAACTTGTACTTGATTGTATCTTAAACCTACAAAAGACTTTGTACTTGATTGTTTCTTAAACCTATGCAAAGACTCTGTACTATTGTTCACAAAAACAATTTTTATTTTTTTCCAACCTTTTTTGCTCTCTAATGTATTTGAATCTAGTCATTTTTTAATTATTGTATTCCGTAATTTTACTTATGCTTGGAGCTTTTCTCCCCGGGCCTCTACTGAAAATGGACATGTATCCAGCTAGACTAGCCCAGTCAACAAATATAAAATAAAAATAAAAAAATAATAAATAGTTAGGACCCAGTCAAGGATGGATTCCCTTTTATATTTTTTATCACATCTAGTTGGAATTTGGACTAGCTGCTGGTAGCCATGGAGATTTATTAGATTACTTGGTGGTTCTGATATACAGGTGAACCAATCTAGGTTGAAGTCCCCCAGAATAAGGGTTTCTTGTGAGTATGTGGAAGAACACCAGGATAAGATGTCTTCAAGACTAGCAGGTGTATTACCAGGTGGAATATAGATCACAGTTGTGGTGATGACCTTTTTAGGGTGAAGTTGAAGTTGTGAGATAAGTATGTCCCAATTATTTGGGGAGGGGTATGAGTTTAGTAATTGATGAACAGTTAAGTTGGACTTGTACAGTAAGGCAGTTTCACCCCCTTTACAAACTGGTCTGTCTTGTCTAATGATATTGTAGCCGGTAGGTAGAACTTCAGAGTTAGTTATATTTTTATTTAGCCAGGTTTCTGTTAAAGCAACTATGTCTGGGGAGTAGTGTGCTATTGTAGCCTGGAGTTCAGGTATTTTATTTTTGATACTTCTTGTGTTAATATTAGCATTAAAAGATGGTTGGTTTTGCTGCTGTTGTTGATTTGCCCTGGGATGAAGAAAGTGGGGATGTTATGCTCTGACATTTGTGTTGAGCAGTTTGTGTTGGACAGGATGGATTTGGGCCTGGGTTGGGGTGGATATCCCCACTTACGGTGAGCCTGGACTTAAAATGTTTATACAGATGTTGGAGTTTGGTGAGGAGTGCGAGAAAGTATTGTGCTTTTTTGGAGTAGGAATGAGAGCATGTGCATTTAGTTCTGAACTGGTCCGTTATGTAGTTCTTGAATAACTGTGGGCAGATATTATTATAATATGTGGTGTCTGTATACTAGAGTGCATAATGTAGTGTTGTGCTACTAAGTTTTGGGATATTGCTAGAGTGATAACTTGTGGTGTTGTAAAGAATTATGAGAAGACAGACTAGACTTAGTTGTGTGATAGTCATGGTTATAAAGTTTAAGTTGTTTCTAGGTGGGGGCTCTGAATAGGAATTATAGGGTTGCACTATATGTGGATGGGGAAGTAGTGTGGGTGATGTAAAACATGCCTAGTGGGAATGAGAGTGATTGGGAGTATTTTGTGTGGAGCAAGTTGGTGTGGTATAATGTGATATGACTTAAGGAGCTGTGATTGGTGGAGGTGATGTGAGGGTGAGCTGTGGGGGTGGCTGTGATTACTATAAATGTAGAGGTAGTGGAGGCGGGAGGGAATAGGGGGCAGGGCAGGGGAGCGGAGAGAGCCCGAGCATTAGCGAGGGCGAACGGAGTGGGGCAGAGCCAAACAAGACAAGAGAAAAAAGTAAGTATTACTTTACAAATCTGAACACTTTAAACAAATTCCTGAGGCCTAATGGCTTAGCGGCAAGCAGAATGTAATTGCTGAAGAGCACTTGTGTCCTGGTGGGAGACTAGAAATTTAAAGATGGCTCCATGCTCAGCAGGATTCTAATATGGACTTTGTATTGGGGGAGGGAGATATCACAAGGGGTGTAAACCAGGTGAAATGCAAAGAAACCAGAGAGGCAATAAATGGAAATCAGTGAAGACCTCAGAGGGGGTAAGTAATAATTCAAGCTACCTGTAAGGTGAAGGAGAGAAGAGACAGCAAAATTTATTATATGATTATCATGAATCATATAATCATTATGAATCACATGATTATATGATTTTTACAATCGATTTTTTACATTCAAAATGTATATGTATATATTTATATATATTTTTGATTGCCAAATGGACTAAGGTTGATATATTTCCAGCAATGTAGTATATTGCCTTGGATAAAATCACAGACTTAATAATCTACTTAATAATCTGGTTAAATAAGAGGCACCACATCATTATAAATTTTATTTGAAGTACATAAGGGTTATAATATTATTATGACAACTACTAAGTAGGGCAGGGCCAGCTCGAATGTCACACTGATGGGGGAAGGGATGTGAATTTAACATGTGTACCAATAACAGTTTGTTTTACAGCACAATAAACCACTCCCTTGCCTGATAAAAAGTATATATATATATATATATATTTAGAAAGCTTATTTTTTGTTTTACTTGGATCGCTTGTCTGTGTACTTAATAAAGGATTTTCAACTGGAAACAGACTGCCTGCCTTGCTTGGATTACTTTTGAATACTTAGTAATTCTGTACAATATTTCAAATTATATATTTTTTATTTTTTTTACTTAAGATGTGTTTAAGTTCGCTACTTCTACTATTATTGTCTGATCTGATTAATATACAGTGATTAACTAGAGATATATGGACTGAAAATCTTCGACATAGAGAAGTTTCTTACACTGTTTTGGGTTTGTTTATTTATTTATTTACATTTGTTTTCTGGTGTAAAGTAGTGATCTCCATAGACTATTTTTCACACTCAGCCCGGGAGCAGTGTCTGGTTAAGTGACTTCCTCAGAGTCACACACTTAGGTAATGGAGGCCAATGGAAACAAACCTTGCACCTATGGACCACAGAAAACAGCTCATCCATCACCCCTTAATCCTCTAAGCCATCTTCCAGACAAACTGGCAAGCTGCAAGGGTTAGCAGCAGGAATCTATTAAACAGAAGTAGTTTTGGACGTGGAAATTGGACAAGGGTTGGGGGTGGACATAAAGCGTAAGGTGTTTACCTCGCAGACACAAGTTAAAGTTTAACTCACCCTTCAGGAAAATTTAATAAGCTTAAAATGACCCAGAAGGGCAGCAAGCATCTGAGCTACCTATGAATAAATAAACCTATGAATATGAATAAATCACAGTCATATCTGCTTTAGGATTATAAAACAAATATGCATGAGTTTGAGGTGCCCCTTATAACATGTCAGACTTCCTAGGGAGGTTGACTGTCAGGCAAACTAAAACTAATGAGGAAAACTTTCTCTAAATCTGTCAAAACAGGAGGCAGAGTTTCAGGATTAGGAATATTCAACCATAACATATCATAACACATTTTCTGCATAACAGGAGTTGCATTCTGTTTTCACTGAAAAACTTCTTTCACCTTAGATAAATTCACTGAAAAAGGTAACTCTTCAGGAGGGAAATTTGATACAAAACTTTCCTCAGAATCAGAATGTTCAGACTGAGAATAAAGTTATAATGTTCAGCCATGACCCTAGTGCCTGGTCTTCTGACTGAAAATCAAATTCAGAATGGGAGGAATCCATATTCTTTTTTTTTTCTTTTCTGGCTTGTAGAAGAAGTAGGCAAAGAAAACACAAAACTGAATTCCTTAGTAAATCCCAGCAAATCTAACATGTCCATAGAAACAGAAACAGGTGAAGGTAAGATTTCCTCACTATGTTTATTTTCTCTGAGAAATTCCCTGGAAAATGGTCAGCCCATAATGGGCAAGCAAATCCCAGACTTAGATTCTACATCTCAGTTGAGTGAATTACTTCACCTGTCCCTTCCCATTAGACCGACAGAAGTGGTTCACCCTTACCCACCAATGGCATCCCTGGAGCAGCAGAGTACATGTTTATCCCCCAGTCCTTGGTGGCCATAGGTGCAATACCAGAGAGACCAAGGGAAAATGAGTAGTCTGAAAAACCAAGAGTGGTCACATCAGAGTCACTTACCAATGGCCGAGGCACAAGAGGAGCCGGCCTAACACTCAAAGGCTCCCTGAAAACGTTTTTCTTCTTGTTGGCAGTGGAAGCTAAAACTGCAGAGACTAGCAGCTACTCCAAAGGTCAAGCCAAGAATGAGAGCTCAAAAATGGAAAGAAGAGCCTGAATGAGTAAGTAAAACGTAAGGCAGAGAACAAGCGGTTCTGAGAAAAGTAAACCCTGATAGTCCCCCACAAGTACAACTGTCTGCCTCTAACACACAAACTTACAAAACCTGAAGTAAATGTTGTCAAAAATAGAGAATGTTTCACACAGGGTCATCTTAAGCATTCACACACCAAAACTCCCTTAAAAATATTGTCTCCAGTGGGGTCTGCAGGAGACTGGAACTGAACAGTTTACTAATGAGCAGTTAAATACTTTTATTTGACTTACATTGCCAAAGTTTAAGGGTAGGAATCTTGATCATTTGAAAGGTTGGCAATACATTTCTAAAGGTTTTCAAGCATCAATGAAACAAAAATTGTGAACAGAAGGGTGCAAAGCTTTTCCTGAATCAGTGGATCTTAAAACCCAGGGATTGCCCACTACTCCACAACAGCTAATTACTTTATATAAGGATGTGCAAAAATAAAGCGAGACTGTCAATTACGTTTCCACTAATTAGTTATATTTTCACATAAGGTTTCACAACATAGCTGTAAAAAGGGATTCACTTCTTAATTTCGAAATACCAAAATCCCAAGGTTCAGATCGAATCCAGAACCTTGAGATCCTGGAATCTTGAAATTAAGAACCCCCCCCCCCAAAAAAAAAGCAGTCAACACATCACAAAACATGTTTTTGCAGGGGGGGCAAACCCCCTGCACCCCCCACACCCACGCTACTTAAATATACCAACTCCGAGATCGCACTACAGCAAGGAAAAGGGAAATCTCCCATTCTGTGCTGTATGCCGATCTCCATTCAGGATTTCAAAGTTTTAAAACTTCGATCATATGATCTTTGATCATATGAATTTCAAAGTTTTCAGCTTTGAAATTCTGTAGGGGATCCGTGAAAAGTTATCAGAAAGTAAAAACATCCAGTTTAGCAGTACACGACTGAGATAAATTTGGCATACACCCTCCTTATAAATACTTTATATCCCAGTATGAGAATACATGGTGGTTTTACAAACACCAAGTCTCTGAACAAATTCCATGAACTCACAAAATTACATTTTTCAACTTTTTTTTCCTTTTCCTGTGGGTGGTTTGCACCTATATCACTTTAATACATCTGGTGCTCCCCTGCAACCACAATTTTTACATAATCGATTATAAGGTTCTTGCATCTTGAGGAAAGGAGGAACAAGGACTACAATTATATGTCTGAAGCTTGCAAAGTCGAAACTGGCAATCATAAAAACAAAACACTACAAATCCCAACTGCAAAAAAAACAATACTTCCGAAATCTCGGACTTGCCTTATAGGACTCGGGCTAATGCTTATTCCCGGGTTGGGAGTGTTAGGGAGTGTCAGGATTTGCATGCCTTTAGGTTTTCAGACCTCAAAGCTTTGGTGTTTCATCTACATGACTGCCAGTTTCAACTATGTAACCTTCAGTCTTTCCTTTGTAAACCAGGGTACAGTACATTTGCAAATTCAACAGCTGGTGTAAAAAATCACAGTGATACAGGAGTCACATTACTAAACTACATGAAATCACATGACTTTCTTTTCTGTATCAGTTCATTGTAAAATTTGTCAAGTATTGCTTAAGGAAGAATATAGTAGTTTTGCAACATATCTTGGAAATAACAATTCATGTCTATGACATGCATATTATGCAATCTCTCTATATCTACAAGGATAATGCTTTTAGGTGGCATTTCATTTTGAATTCATACAAAACATATGACAGTATCTTACATGGTATGCTTTGTAGTCTGAGGCACATTTAGTCAGTGGACTCTCTAGATCTCAGGTGTTTAAAAACTGAAGGTCTTGCTTGCATTTTTGGTTGTGCCGAACCCTAAGGACTGTGACAACCTAATATTGAAAGTTATTCACCCTATTCCTTTTAATACCACTCAGTGATGTATACTATATTTTATTATTTTTATTTAGTTCAGTTTATTCACTTTGATAACTGCGTAGGAGGACTTGTTGACTGACCCCTTTCAGCTGTAATCCAGGCCCAAAGGGCAAGTTGCCTTATTACTGCCTAGTGACACCATCATGTGCTTCTGCAGTTACATCCTTCACTCATTACCGCCTAGTGACACAGTCAGGTGCTTCTGCAGTTACATCCTTCACCTCATTACTGCCTGGTGACACCATCAGGTGCTTCTGCAGTTACACCTCATTACTGTCTAGTGACACCGTCAGGTGCTTCTGCAGTTACATCCTTCACCTCATTACTGCCTGGTGACACCATCAGGTGCTTCTGCAGTTACATCCTTCTGACGCCACTAGGCTTCTAATATAGCCCATTCATATTTCCATTAATAATTTAAAAAACATATTATATGCAAGCTACTGTAAGATTTCATCTTAAAGTTTATATGATGTGCAGTACAACTGCACTGACATTTGACATCTGTCTAATGTTGCTTAAGAGATATTAATTGGTCTTATACTATTTATTTATATTGTTATAAATTTACTATTTTTCTAAGTTTCTCAACAGCTAAGTAACACAGACATAACTGCTTAGACTTATATGAACACTCACAGATGGTTGAACGAAACGCTGATGACAGCACTTATATAGCTTGAGTGATTACTGAGAAGTTGTAGGCTGTTTACAAAACATCACAAGATTAATATTTAATGTGATTATTTTGACTTACAAAATCAAGTTTAAGATGTAGAATCAACTGAACATTACCATGGTAAAGAGTTGTTTGTGCTGAACAGTTTGCCATTTGCATTTCTTTAGTAATCCAGTTGCTTGAAATGTAAAGCTATAACTTGCTTTTTTCAAAAAGCTCAGAATACAGTCATTAGGAGTTAAAAGAGTGCAAACCTCCAGGGCTCCACTGGAGTCAGTGAGCATACCTCCCAACTGTACCGAATTGCTCGGTTTTTACCGAGTTTTGGGGTCCAAATGATGGGGTGCCACGATTCCAAAGTGGCACCCCTTCAGTTCCGATTTTTTTCAAGCTTTTTGCTGTTTGAAATATTATTTCTCGCACTTTTGAGCTGATGTCATCACGCGCACAATGACCTCAGCTCCACCAACCCCACCAGCCTGTCGGAATTGAGCTCAGGTGCTCATTCTGTTTGAATGCAAGCGTGAGGGGGTCAGCATTCACCAACTCAGTCAGCACTTATTTCCTGACGTAAACAGAACAGCACTTGCAGTCTTGAATAGCACTTGTTGCCACGGACAGTTAGTTTACTTTCCTGACGGAGTAAGATATTTACTGGGACTTTACCTGAACGGCACTTGCAGTCTTGAATAGCACTTGTTGCCACAGACAGTTAGTTTACTTTCCTGACGGAGTAAGATATTTACTGGGACTTTACCTGAACGGCACTTGCAGTCTTGAATGGAATTTTTGAACAGCACTTGCAATGGACAGTTTACTTTCCTGAACAGTGGCAGTTTACTTATTTCTTTCCTGCAGTCTGAGTTGCAGTTAGGGACAGCAGTCTTACAGAGTAAGTTATTTACATTTACTTATTGAACAGAACAGAGTAGGGACTTTGAACAGACTTTCCTGAACGAACATAGCTGCTGGTTGTCTTTATTTAGATTTACTTATTTCGTTCCTGAACGGAACAGAGTGAGTGCAGTTAGGGACTTTTGAAGTTGAGCTGCAGTCTTACAAAGTAAGGTGTGTGTATGACTCTGAACATAGACTTTCCTGAATGGAAGAGTTGCTGGTCTTTATTTATGTTTAGAATGGAACAGAGTTGCCTGCAGTGCAGTTAGAGACTTTTGAAGCTCGTCTTAGAAAATAAGGTGTGTGTGACTGAACACAGACTTTCCGTTGAAGAGTTGCTGGTTTTTATTTACATTTACCTGAACTGTGTTAAGTCTACATATTTCGTTTAGTTTACGTTGCTGTTCGTAAAGTGTGTGTGTGTGTGGTTAGTTTATGTTGCTGGTCTTCATTTACGTTTACCCTGAACTGTTTTAAGTCTACATATTTAATTCGTAAAGTCTGTGTGTGTGTGTGTGTGTGTGTGTGTGTGTGTGTGTGTGTGTGTGTGTGTGTGTGTGTGTGTGTGTGTGTGTGTGTATGTGTGTGCCCCCGACAGAAACACCTGGTGGCTAGAGGAACTCATGCTCAAGCCCTGTACCTTGGGTACAGGTAAAAAGAGCCTAAAGTCCCTAGCCACCCCTTGAGTTTATGCCTCATTTGTGTTCTGTTCCTCATTAAAAAAAAAACACTGAAGGACAGACTTTACTAAATACTGGCAGGCATTTCAGTTTCAGACTTTATAAAAGGTTTTGTGTTATCATTTATTTTATGAAGAATATAAAGTCTGAAATTCAAATGCCTGTCAGTGTTTAGTGAATTCAGTCTTCCAGTGTTTTTTTTAATGAGGAACAGAACAAAAATGAGGCATAAACTCACAAGTGGTGGTTGCTAGGGACTTTATGAAATGTTTTGTTATATTTATGAAGAATATAAAGTCCCTAACCACCACTTGTGAGTTTATGCCTTTTTTTTCTGTTCCTCATTAAAAAAACACTGAGACTGAATTCACTAAATACTAACACAGGCATTTGAATTTCAGACTTTATATTCTTCATAAAATAAATGGTAACACAACCTTTTATTTTAGCAATTTTCTAAGTTTGTAAAATCAGTATTTGAAATTTCTCCCCATTTTGGGGCTGTATTTCCCCATTATTGGCTTTTCCAGTTTTTTTGTGCTAAGAGGTTGAGAGCTATGGTGAATAATGAGAACTGAATTCACTAAATGATAGCCATTTAAGTTTCAGTCTTCCTATCTTTCAGGAGACTGCTGATTTGGCTTAGTGGTGTGTTGTTCTGACTATAGTGCACAGGCCTGGGTTCAGGACTTGGCAGTGAAATGCGAGGTGGTTACGCAACATTTTATTCAAGCAACTTTCCAAATTTATACAAGCAATGTTTAAAGCGTGTCCCTGGTTTTTGGTCTTGTCCCCCCTCAAAAAAAAAAACTGAAATTGAAAATAAGTGCGAGAAGTTGTGCAAGATGCCTATATATATATATATATATATATATATATATATATATATATATGTGCATAGTGTGTGTGGAAGTAGACTTTTATCATGGAAATGTTCTGAATAGGGCAGTTGTCATTATTGGTTCATGCAGTTTGTTTCATTGCCTACTGGAAAAATGTTTAAACAATAAATTTAAAATGCACTCCAACTTTGTTTCTTGTTTTGTGTGCAAGGGGCCAATGATTTGAAAGTAGCCCAAAGTTATCTTTATCCACCACTGGTCAGATGCATTTTCTTTGGATGTGGTGTGGGTTTCAATGCTGTTTCAATGAATGTGAGTTTCAAGGGCAGATAAGTTTTAATGCCAAGTCAATTTTCATTGTGAGACAGTATTGCTTTGTTTAGCAGATATTTATTAGTGTTTGTGCATTGTAATATAAAATGCAAAAATAAAATCCAAGTCATTGTAGAAATAAAGCAGTGTGGACACATTAGTGTTTATGGTAAATGGGGTGAAATAGCCAGGTAATGGGACACTGGAATGGCAATGGCTGCAGGAGTGCAGGGGGACTCTGGTGCTATATTTTGGTTCTGTTCTTCAGTTTACGTTTGAAAGTTGGTATCCCACAATTCCCCACAATTCTACTGGAGTGGGTGGGGTTATGTAATTATGTATGCAAATTTTATGTTAATCACCATACAGATTTGTACCTATTTTTCATGGGCCTTGTCCAGATTTTTGATGTTTCCAGGTTGAGAGGTATGTCAGTGAGTTAATAATAATTTAATATGAAACATCAGGAATTACATACAATGCATTAATAGAAACATCCATCTTTATATACAGCAGATTGAAGGTAATTAGACTTAAATGCATATGATTTTATTCCTCAGCACTGGACTATACAATGCAGTAGTTCAGTAGGTAACCTAAATATCTGGACCTGACCCATTTAAGGCAGCGAAGTAGCTATGACTCCTTCTCAAAGAGTAATGGGAGTGGTATCACCATAGCCACACAGAAATGGCATTCTGATATCAAAGAGTGCCCTTTTTAGAACAGTAGATCAACTCTAAAGTGTGCTTTTCAAGGGTGTGGCAAACATGCTCACAGTAGGACGCCTCTTAGTCTAGACAGAAGATAAAGCACCTACATGAAGGAACTTTTACTAGCTTAGATTTTTTCACTGCCAATGATTTGTTTTAATCCAAGCCAAGATATCTTTTTTTTTCTTTTGCTATTCATGGATAAGCTTCCCACCCTGAGCCCTCCTTCAAGTGGAAAAATGACATCTTACACTGATTTAAATACATCTATGGTCATAATAGAGTGGACCAAAACTGCATAATTAGTGTCCTTCATCACTTGGGGTTCTTCATACTAGCAGTACAATTTATTCATAAACAGGGAGAATAAACATGGATCTAACAACAAGCTCTTTTGTACCTCCCACATGGATCCTGGCACAGAAAGGCTTTGCATCCATTTAAGTTTGAAGGTCAAATCCTGCAAAGAGTTGGTAAGTCATATACAGTCATGTTTTTATCCACTCTAGGCACTCTTAATTAGAACAGCCTGATCCTCTGAATTGTGGATTTTCACAATATCTAAAAAAAAAGACCTGTGGCTTAGTCAGCCTTCATATTTCTCAAGATCAGGCCAGATACTTCCAATTACTACAAAGACAGCTATGTGACTTTTTTTGAATCCAGACTTAGAATCAGCATGAGTTATGTCCTGCTATAGACAGTTACTGAGTGGGAAATGCTTAAGTCATTAGACGGACGAGGGTAATAGGGTGAAATGTGCCAAATTTATTTCAGGTTCTACACAAAAGAATTCATTTTCTCCTTGGTTTATAAAATGAAATCACACGATTCAGTAATGTCAGTGACTTCCTGAATGAGTGTTTTGTCTAATTTTTTATTCATGTTGAGTTAAATGTTAGTTTGTACGTTTTTAAGAAAGTTTTAAAAATGTATCATAAGTCTGAAGTCTATAATTGTGTTGGATGAGTAATTCATAATTTAGATACTTGAAATAAGTTATGTATTTATTGTTTCCAGATATAACTAAAAATAAAGTCAAAGTTTAACTTTAGCAGACAGGCAAGTCTTTGCTAACCTCCATCTGAGTAAAAGTAAGGCATATACGCCTTTGTGCTGTCTGGGAAATACTCTCACCATGAAAGACCCACTGAATAAGTAACATGTGGGATTGGCTACCACTGCTCGTCTTATTCTTATAAATTTGGGGAACAAACTGTCTGCAAACACAGACGCAGAATTCCTTCATGCCTTCAAAAATGTCAGAGGAGACCAGTCACAGAGACCTACCTAAAGCAGAACTGGGATACAAAGGAAGACAGCACACAATCAGAATTATCCAGATGTTGTAATTAACTGGGGGACAAAGAGAGACTGCATACGATCAGCCTTATCCAGATGTTCTCGTTAACTAGGGGACAAAGAGAGACTGCATACGATCAGCTATATCCTGATTTTGTGGTTAACTAGGGAACAAAGAGAGACTGCATACGATCAGCCCTATCCAGATGTTGTGGTTAACTAGGAGACAAAGAGAGACTGCATACGATCAGCCTTATCCAGATGTTGGGGTTTGGGCTTGCACACTGAATTTGCCGGTGACTAAAATGCTTACAGAAATTATCAGCCTTAGCATTAATCACAAGTGATACTGCAATCATCTGTTTTTGAGGACTCTAATCTGCGAATCTGTTGATCAGATGATCCACACCATGCCACAAAGTTCTCAAATTAAAGGAATTTATGAGTCACAAACTGAAATTGTGTAGTGCAAGGAAACAAAAAGAGACATATTGCCCAGGAATGTCAACAAAGGTAGAATAAGTGGTGTAAAATCATTATGTGCATAATGGGTCTATGTTAGTTTATCGAACATGTAAACTGTCAAAACTCATATGGTTGAAACCACATGGTCAACTCTTTAGTTCATTAAATTTTTCTGACTGAGATTGTGGTACACTACAGTCAGGGAATTTGTCCTTTTCAAAGTCAAAAAGAAAGCCAGCACCTCATGTAGTAAAGCAGCATCAGTTTAATGTGCAAAAATACACATAAATACTAGCACATAACAATAACAAAAGCTCCTAGGTGCAGGGTAACAACCCAAAAACATTTAAACCAAACCAGTTTCGGACAGATTGCCTTCTGCAGTGAAGTGCAGCACTTCACTAAAGAAGGCAATCTGGCCAAAACCGGTTTGGTTTAGGTGTTTTTTGGTTGTTACCCTGCACCTAGGAGCTTTTGTTATTGTTATGTGCTAGTATTTATGTGTTTTTTTGCACATTAAACTGATGCTGCTATACTACACGAGGTGCTGGCTTTCTTTTTGACTTTGCCTTGGACGTTTTTGAGCCTTTGCACCTGCCGTACTTGCAGGTTTTTCCCTGATTAAATTTGTCCTTTTCCCCACTGTAAAGCAATCTCAGATTGGTATAAATAATTAGCAGGAGATGTGGGGTCACAGCCCACCATGGGGTGGAGTACAGGGGGGCTTTCCCCCTACAAAAACATTATTTGTGGGTTTTGTTTAGGTTTATATTGTTTACTGATGAATTGAATTGTCGACCATATGGGTTTTGACAATTTGAACATTCAATAAACTAACAGATTTGTGTGTGTTTGTAAGAAAGCCAGCACCTCATGTAGTAAAGCAGCATCAGTTTAATGTGCAAAAATACACATAAATACTAGCACATAACAATAACAAAAGCTCCTAGGTGCAGGGTAACAACCCAAAAACATTTAAACCAAACCAGTTTCGGACAGATTGCCTTCTTCAGTGAAGTGCAGCACTTCACTAAAGAAGGCAATCTGGCCAAAACCGGTTTGGTTTAGGTGTTTTTCGGTTGTTACCCTGCACCTAGGAGCTTTTGTTATTGTTATGTGCTAGTATTTATGTGTTTTTTTGCACATTAAACTGATGCTGCTATACTACACGAGGTGCTGGCTTTCTTTTTGACTTTGCCTTGGACGTTTTTGAGCCTTTGCACCTGCCGTACTTGCAGGTTTTTCCCTGATTCAATTTGTCCTTTTCCCCACTGTACAGCAATCTCAGATTGGTATAAATAATTAGCAGGAGGTGTGGGGTCACAGCCCGCCATGGGGTGGAGTACAGGGGGGCTTTCCCCCTACAAAAACATTGTTTGTGGGTTTTGTTTAGGTTTATATTGTTTACTGATGAATTGAATTGTCGACCATATGGGTTTTGACAATTTGAACATTCAATAAACTAACAGATTTGTGTGTACCATAATTGCAATCCACGAGACGTGATGTTTTATGCAATGCCAGGGAGGTCATAGATCACAGTAGGTACACATTTGTTTTGGTTTAAAAAAAATGTGTATTTGATACATGAGACTATTACTCCAAGTACCCTAAAGTAATTAAAGTTATGAATGATACCACTGTGAGTATGACAAATGCACTGAAGTCTGTATTTACTACAACTGAGAATATGATAAGTATATTGAAGCCTGTATTTTCAAGACAAGGCATACATATCTGATGCCGTATCTGCACTTTTAAGACCTAGAATTTAAAAGATTTGAACAAGAGTATGAGTTTAAATAAGCAATTAGAGGTCTATGCTATCTACAATTGAAAAATAAAATATGCACCTCAGAGCACACTTGTCACTTCAAAAATAACATTTAATCCATACACAAATGTTTTCATTCCTAGAACTAGAACTTCATCAGAAGAAGTAAAAAACATTTTTAGTTACATCCTGTTTAAGTAACACACACCCAAGAGGCACATGATACAAATCAGCCAATAAAAATTAACAATGAATTCACCTTACCAGGTGTGCAAATTCATTTAAAACAATTAAATACATCTCCATACCAAACTAGATAAAATAATATACGGCAGAATTTAAGCCCATCCACTTATCAGAAAGTAAGGGAACACAATTTTTAAATACAAGCTAGTAAAACCATTTCATTAAGTCCAGGGAATCTGTACACATTCAAAACAATCTGCCAGTACAATTCCCTCTTTTCTACCGTTTCATCCATGGTCCCCTCCTCAGGTTTCTATCAATCCTCTCAACAAAAATAATAAAAAACAATGTGAGGGAAACTTTAGTATGTGTTTCTAGAAAGCATTAGTACCCTTACACATAGCAGTATCACATAGATGTTCATAAATATGTTCTTTTTATCTTTTTCTTTCAGTTTTACCCACATAAAAAGAGGGACATTGTTGGCATTCAGCTATATATGCCATCCATTTAGAACTACAGTTAAAGTGACCTTTCAACCTTGTTCCCAGTTACTACCATTCACCAAAATAGAGGAACATTGGAAACATGAACCACACCTAGAAGTACCCATCATTAAAGTGTTGTTCAGAAGCCCCTTGCAGTAAGACTTTAAAGCATTTGCCCCTCTTATAAATTATTGAGGGTCTTAAACCTACTTTTACATACAAATCATTATTAACATAAAATATCTCCCGATTTTTTTTCCAAAATATTGTTATAGTAAAACTGTCAACTAAGAATGACATAAGAATAGGTTTTATCCAAACACCATTGTTTCTCTGATACATATTGCCACCCCCCCCCGCCCATAATTCAATTGATGTCTTGCACTCCCCCATATCCTCCTGGTTAGAGGGGGAAAGGGAGAGTGAGAAAATTCAACAACAACTTTTGGTAATGGACTCTTCATTATTGGATTCAACAGATGAACATAAATCATTGGAGCTTGTTTCTAACGGTAAAGGTGACTTTAATGTGTGCAATTACAGGTTTGTAGATATTAATCAGAATGTTGCTGATTTATTGTCAAAAGGATTTACTTGTGTTCCTACTAGAAAAGTTTCCATTTCTGAAACCTTAATAGATTTGAAGTTATATATAAGAAAGCTCAATTTCAACCTCGGTGGCTATGAATGAACTTATGAGACCTAATACATTTAACCATCCTGTACACCTTTTGCTGCAGAGCTTTGATAAGGTCTGCAACCTTGATGTTAGGCATGTGTGAGGTGAACCTGTCTCCAATCCTTTCTACAGTATGTCCCAAAGGGAATGGGAATTATTTCATTTATTTTCTAACTGAAATTTAACTGAGTTAGTAATTATTGCTGTCTATCTTACAACAATTTGTTTTTTGAGAACCACTTGAGTGATTTGTGCACCTATGTGTGCTAACATTGTCATGGCACAATGGGAGAAAAAATGTGTTTAATAGTTCTTTTGTTTTCTTCATGGACATTGTATGCAAGGTTTCTGAACAATATATTTATTATTTGACAAGATACTCCATCAAGAATAAACTTGTTTTTGACTATATTAATAATAATACTAGATTGTGAGCTTTACTAAAACAGTGGATAGTACTTCAATTAACTATTTGGATGCTTTAATTTTGAAGGATTTTGACAACAAAAGACTAGTGTCATTTTTTTTTTTAGAAAGAAAACGTACTCTAACTCTATGCTTCATTTTATAAGCTACCATCTTAGACATCAAAAGAAGGCCACAGTAAATGGTCAGTTTATCAGGTTGGCCAGAATTGTGTCAGAATGGCAATCCTTTCTTAGTGAGTGCGACAAACTGACAAATATGTTCGCCAATGGGGGGATATGGGAGATATCCTTTATGGTTTGTAAACCCCCCTAGGCATGAAGTGGTTACTAAAAAAGAAACTGAAATTGTTGTGCCCTTAATTTCTGGGCAGGGGGTAGCAATGTGTATTGGACAAACAATGGTGTTACGAAAAAGTATGAAAAAGCTATGGTTATGTCTTTTTCACTTGACAGTTTTACTATTACACCAACAGATCTAGGGGTTGTAAAACCAATATCACCAAGAGAAAAAAAAAACCCAAACTGTCTTTAAGCAGTGCCTCTAGATGGAAATCAGTTCAAAACACAACCCAAATATAATGTCTAACATCACAGTTTATTCACCACTGTTTAACACACACACAGATTGAATCATCTGTTATTCATGTACTTTCGTCCTGAATACCCTCAAGACTTCTCCAGAAACAAAGGTAATTCCATGTAACTCCATGCCTTACCAGGGTGCAATACAGATACCTAGAGAGGAATTACTTGATTATAGGCCAAAACAGGGAGAAAGGTTGAACTTTCAGGATTTTCCAAGATTAATTACTACCTATGGGACCAATACTTCTAAGATATGCCAAGTTATCAATGAACATCGGCATACTCTTAAAAATTATCCTTTTTTGGGTGCTATGGTGGATGATTATTGTCATTTTGGCTATAGAAGGGGTAAAAGTATTGGCAGGCACCTTTCAGCCTTTAAAAAGGGCAGACGATGTCAGGAACAAAATGGGTTTTAGGAAATTATGTGGTTCCTCTTTTTGTGATAAGTGTGTGTATTGTAAAGTAGTCTCTAAACTGAAATCATTTACTTCTGTCAATACTTGTAAGGTATATGACATTAGACATCTTATTACATGTGATACTGATTGGATTGCTTACATGGAATTTTGTCAGTGTGATACTTTTTATGGTGGGCAAACATCTTGGCCCTTTAAGCATGGGATAGTTACACACCTTAGTGATATTAACAGCAAACATCCAGCTGCCTACTTTTTTTTTTTTTTGGTTTGGATGTTGTGACAGGGAATAATTTATCCAACCTCACTAAACATAAATTATTGGATTATAAAGAAAGGCTTTAGATAATAAATTTGGGAGCTATTTATAAACCAGGCCTTAATGAATATTTGTAGAATATGATGATTTTTTTATCATTCATGGCAGTTATATCCATGCAGATGTGTATAGTCATATACGTATGCACTTATTTTTATGTGCATATATATGTATTATATTCTTCTACATGTTGTAGCTATTGACTGATGGTCATATATTTATCGTGAATTTTTTTTTTTTTTTGTTATATTGGGCTTGTTTTTACGTATTGTTAATGTTTATGTTCTATGTTATGCATCAATGTATATGTAGTGGGCTGTGATTAGTCATTTTTAAACCATTAATTAAGTCCTTTTGGAAAATAGGATGCAATACTGCATTGATGACACCAGAGGGTGAAGCTGGTTTGCTGCTATAGCCTTATGTTGTGAGCTGTGAGCTGTTAGCTGTGTGTGCTGTTTACTTTACTGCACTGAAGTGAAGCAAAGAGCTCAAGTAAAGAAGCATTTTTCTGCATTTTGTGTGGTGGATTTATTTTCTACAGCATCCATTTAGCCATTCTGGTTCCGCAGAGGGTTGCTTGGAGTGCAGTTCTGGATTCTGTGATTTGGGCCTGTGCACCTGTTTCTTGTGGGTCGTTTTATGTACTTTATATATATATACATATATATAAAATAAGCAAGTTGTGAGGGGAAAAAAAAATGAGCAAGTAGGAGAGATAAAAAACAAGGAAAAGGGAGCTTAAACTAATAAAACCATATATTTCAAAGATGTTTGAAAACATCTACTAAAAATGTTTTAAATAAGAATTCTTACTGTTAAAATATATTAAATGTATAAAATATACATGACATACTCCATAACTTGTCAAATAAGCCCTGTACTAATGACAAAAGCAGCAAAAATATTAAAACAACAAGAAACTTTATCTGGAACACACAGCAGATATCAAATTTCATATTAAAGGAATGAGCGCTTTCACGGTAAACTCCAACAATGCTTCTAAGTAGGGGCGGGTCTATGTCAACAATAAACAGTGAATTTGTGTCTATTTGATATCTGCTGTGTGTTTCAGATACAGTTTCTTGTTGTTTGGACTTGTTTTTGTGCTTGTATCTGGATTTACTCGAGTGCTCAGTAGCTGGTTTTCTGTGGTTTAGCAAAAATATTAGGTCATATAGTCTCAACTCTTAACTGAATAAAATAACACCATAACAAAAAGCTATTGTATAGCAATAAAGCGTTAACAATTATCAAAAATAGTGCTAATTATATTAAAAATATGTTATAAATACATAGCATTAAAAATGGAAACACTTTTAACCACTATGAAAGAATGTTTGTGTCCCTACACCAATTTCCTACACCAATCCCTTCCCTTTTCATAATTTAGCCACACTTAATTTTAAAACTGGCAGAATCAACATGGCATCATTAATTCCAGGGAACCGAGATGCATTTATCTTTATTTGCCAAAACTTTTCTTTGTATTCAATTCTGGTTTCCCAAGCTCCTCCTCTAGGATCCCATGGATTTACCTCAAGGATACCAAAACAAAATGTTTTGAAACCTCCACATTTTGTACAGCGTTTATAAAGGGCTCTATTAATATTACCTTTTGTATGCTGTAGCAGTGCTCATATGTACTCTTTCTCAAAGACGTTTCAGTTTTCCCTAAATAAAATGCTGAGCAAGCATTACAATGAGCCATGTAAATTAGATCACTTGTATTACAATTACTATACGCCAAACATATATGGTGTCAGTATAAATTATCCTAAACTATCTCAGTGTCCATCAAAATGAATCCACATTGCCCACATCTACCACATCATTGAGTACCTTTCGTATTTTCTATTGATGTGCTCAAAAATCCTCCTTGTACATTCTGCCTCTCTAATAATGTTTTAAACACAAAGTCAGGTACCACCCCTAATATCTTGTATAACATTTCATCACCCCTAAAGATCATCCAATTTTTTTTGTTATAACATATTTATCTTATCTATAGCTTCACTATAAGGTAAAACAAATGATGTTATGTTGTCCTATCTCACCTTCATTCTTACAATGATGGGTTCAGAGCCGATTCTCGGCTCTGACACCGCCGAATACATAGCTCAAAGTCTCAAACCTGGCTCGTGGCAAGTAGGTATCCCACAATGCAGTGGTGCAATTCCCCAGATCTCATTTGCTGCTTTACGAGGTTGGATTCGCTCATCTTGGCCGTGGCTAAGTTGTGACAAAATTTCTCTTATTTTTCCTCTAAACTGTTATATTTGCTAATAGATAGCTTATCTTCTAATTACATTTAATTTGTTGTGCATTTTATTGCATTACTGTTAGATAGTGATAGTTTTATCCCTTTTGGCATGGCTTTTGCCATTGCCTTGTAGGCCTACTGGTATCCCTTGTAGTGATTGTTGTTTCTGTCTAAGTTTTTCAGTAGCTCGTTTAAGCTAGAGAGCTATTTGCCTGTTTAAGTTAGAGGGCTTGTAGTTAATTGTTGTCTTGTCCAGAAAATAGGACCGTTTAAGTTAGAGGCCCTATTTTTTTCTCCCTGGTTGTCTTTTTTCCTTGTGTTTCCCGTAGTTACTGTTCAGTGTAGCTTTAGCAGTTCAATAGAAAAATTTTTCTTGTTGTTGTTGTTCTTTTGCGGTCTTACCTTAACTATGTCTAAAGACCCAAAAGAGAGAGAACATAAGCCTTCAGGCTTTAAAAAATGCCAGAAATGCTAACAAAAAATGTCCCTCACTGATGGACAAGTTATATGCATTTATTGCCTTGGTGCTATTCACCTACAAGAAGACTGCACATTTTGTCACTCTTTCAGTACAAGAGTACTTCAGGAAAGGAGAAACAAACTGATTCTGACAGGGCTCTTAAAGCCAACTTTTGAAGAAGCTAGCCACAGTTCTTCTTCCTCTTCTTCTTCTCCTTCCTCTAAAAAGGAACAGTCTCAAAAAAGACAATCACCTGGAACATCGGCTCAGTCGGAGACTCCAGTCAAACTACCAGAAATGTCCAAGGCCACTACCTCCTTGGCTCCACAGTCTGCGGAGCCATTGGAGGTCATATTAGTTGACAAGCCTGGTACTTCGACTCCAAAGTCCTCGGAGCCATAAGATACCGCTACTCAGAGCCGGTCCATGGATATTTCACCAGTTTCTCCGACGTTGAGATCTCCAATTCTGCACAGGTCTCACTCTCCATCCCTATCTTCCAGGTCCACCAGGAACTTATCGGACAATGACCTGGAATGGGTAGAGTGCAGACTCCTGATGTCGCTGGCGCTGACTAAATTATTCTCGGCTCCCACCCATTTGGTCTCGGAGCCTACTGCACCAATTATACCCACTGTTGTTACACCTCCAAGCCAAGCTGGTCCTTCGGAGCCAGAGTGCTTGGTACCACTTACTGTGGATCTGTCAGTTCAGGGACCCCCTTCGGTGTTCACTGAGCCGTCATCTGCTCCAACTCTCTCAGTGCCATCCGGGGAGTCTGGGAACCGGGGTTCCCTGGTTGGCCCCGGGGGGGTATTCTCGGCCACGATCCTCCCCTCGGGGCATTGGCCCGGGTTAGCTCAGCTCTCACATTGGCCTCAGGTCTGATCTCATTGGGTCCGGTGCCTTCCTCTGTCTCCTCAGAGTCGAGGGAGTCTTCGGAGCCAGCGGGATCCAACTTTGAGCTGATGAGGAGTGTGTTGTCTTCCCATTCAGCACCACAGAAGGATACTAGTATTTGTCCCCCTAAGGCACTGGCTACTGTCTCAGCACCACCCATTCCACAGGACAGCAGAGATACCAGAGCCTCAGGATCCCCAATGGGTGAACCCCTCTCCTCCGAGGCCTCCCCAGAATATCCTTATGAGGAGCCACGTCGGAAGAAAACTTGCAAGAGGAAGCATGTAGACTCCCCAGATGAATCTGTCACTTCAGACACTGACATCAATGAGTCGGAAGGGTCCCCACGGTCATCCTCTGATGATATCTCATTTGCAGATATTCTAGAGATCCTGAAGCAGAGAGACAGCTGGCAGACCACCACCCCTTCTGATGAGGAGTCAGTGTACCTGAAAGCTTTTGGATCTCATCCTTCAGCCTCCTGGGTGTCTCTGCCTTTCGATGAGCTAATGGACCTGGTTAGTCAAAAGGCATGGGAGTCACCTGACACTATAGAGCCAGTCCCTCGCAGGCCAAAAAAATTCTTGTCAGCTCCTTTGGGAAAGGATTTTCTAACTAAGGAGGTAACTGTAGATGCTATAGTGGTGTCAGCAGCCACCAAGAAGGAACGTGAAGAGACTCCCTCATCCGTTCATTCTCAGAATAAAGACTCTCGAATGATGGACAGATATGGGAAGTGTGTCTTTTCGTCAGCGACATTCATACTGCGATCGCTGAATTACCTATCCCACTTTACAAGTCTACAAAGAGATCTCCTGAAAGAGCTAGGACATACTCTACAAGGCTCATCAGCTGCGGGGGTGAATGAGAAGGTCTCCTCCCAGCTCTCTACCTTAAAGTCTATTGTCAACTCCTTCATGAGGCTCATATTCTACACAGCAGATGGAGCGAGCAGGTCAGTGGGTTCTGGAGCTTCCTTTAGGAGACACTCCTGGATGCACTTGTGCAATTTTGCGGAGCCCTTTACGTCTAGTTTTACTAATGTCCCTTTTGATGGTCAGTGGTGGACAGCACAGTGCTGCAGCGGTAGTGTTGTCGCCTCACAACAAGAGGTTCTCCGGTTCGATGCTGGGGTGTCTTCTGTGCGGAGTCTGCATGTCCTCCCTACCTTTGCGTGGGTTTCCTCCGGGTGCTGAGGTTTCCTCCCACATTACAAAGACATGCGTCTGGAGCCTTTCTCCATGGGCCTCCGCTGAAAAATGGCTTCTTTCCAAAGCGGACTTTCCCTGTTAACAAATTTCCAAAGCGGACTTTCCCTGTTAACAAATATAAAATAAAAATAAACATGGTTCCTCACTCTTTGGACCCAAAGTAAAAGACACTCTAACCCAGTGCAAGCAGGAAGAGAAAACTCTCTCTGCCATTGGAGTACATTTTTCTGTACTTTCAAGACCTTATCCTAAAGGCCAGAAGAGTGGGAAAATGTAGTTTAAAAGATCCCAGAGAGTTTTCCAGGATGCACAGGGTGATTCCTTTTCCAGGGGCAGAGGAGGAGGCAATAATGGTAGATGCCACCCCAAAGGCAGAGGGGGTCCACAAAACCAGGGTGACTGTGATTCCTTTCATGGACGGCCTTATCAGTGCTCCTGAAAGGAGGCCTGACTGCTCTACTCTAGAGGCAGTCAGGGGACGTTTATCCATGTACCCAGAAGCCTGGCAAAATATCACAAGAGACAAACGGGTACTAAAAATAATACTCAGAGGATACTCCATCCCATTTTCCAATCCTGTTCCACAGACCAGAACAATCCCAGATGTTCCACACAATCTAAGGGAGCAAGCAAACATAGAGATTCAAAAGTTGCTGCACAAAAGAGTCATCCAAGAAGTTCCTGCACACCAAATAGGATTCGGAGCTTACTCAAGATTCTTTTTGGTGCCAAAAAAAAAAACAGGGGACTGGAGGCCCTTATTAGACCTAAGCAAATTAAACGAATATTTCAAGAAGTCAAAATTCCGAATGGTGACACTGCAGTCTATGCTTCCCTTTATAGGGAAAGATGATTGGATGTGCTCAATAGACCTTCAAGATACTTACTGCCACATAAGAGCCTTCGTAAAAGGTGCCTCCTTATTAAGACCTCCCTTTAAGGAACCCCTTTCTCCTTGGGATTTAAATTTTGTCTGTGGTTTGTTACGTAAACAAGAAGGGAGGAACCAGATCTTAGCCCCTTGGACGAGAGGCCCAAAGACTTTGGCAATGGGCAGTTTCTTCTCAGCGCTTTCTAATAGCAATGCACATTCCGGGGAACTCCAAATGTGATAGAGGACAAGCTGAGCAGAGCACTCTTAATGCCTCATGAGAGGTCTCTCAATCAGAATATAGCAGAAATGATTTTCCGAACATGGTGTCAGTCTTGCTGCAATCTCTTTGCCACTTCCATGAATGCCAAGAACAGCAACTACTTTACCATAATTCCCCGTCCGGGGGAGACACAGAGAGATGCACTTGCTCACGATTGGCCCTCGGGACTTCTGTATGCTTTTCCTCCATTCCTTCTCATACCCAGAGTCATTCAGAAAGAACAGTACTCGGGAAGCAGGATAATTCTCATTGCTCCTTACTGGCCTTACCAAGTTTGGTTCCTCTTCCTTTGGCCTCATCTTCAGGAGAAGCCTTGAACTCTGGACCCAGTGCCAGATCTGCTGACTCATATGTCAGGGGAGTTTCATCCTTCTCTCCACACCCTAAAATTGACAGCTTGGCTGCTCCGCTTCCCAATTTAGTCAGGCTTCACAATTTCACCCCTGCAGTCAAACATGTCTTAATGTCCTCTCATAAAGCTTCCACTAGAAAACTGTATTCTAGCAAATGGAAAAGGTTTTCCTTTTGGGTTTAAAAGAGGAACATTGATCCTTTCTCTGCACCTATCCATTCTATTTTGGAATTTTTGGTGGAAATCTTCCAGCAAGGTTCAGCTGGTGCAACCATCAAGAAGGTTCAACTCATTGCAATATCAAATTTCCACATTGGTGATTCTATCTCCAACTTAATGACATGCAGGCTATGTAGAGCCTTCTTAAAAGGTGCCTCCTTATTAAGACCCCCCTTTAAGGAACCCCTTTCTCCTTGGGATTTAAATTTTGCTCTGTCTTATCTCACGTTGCCACCTTTTGAGCCCTCATCATCTTCAGACCTCAAGTTCCTTTCCTGGAAGACCTTGTTTCTAGTGGTTATAACTTCTGCTAGAAGAGTATCAGAGTTGCAAGCTCTTTCTATTAAACTGCCATATTTGATTTTTCATAAGGATAGGGTATCCTTGCAAACTAATCCTTCTTTTCTACCCAAAGTCTCTTCCCCAAACAACATAAATCAATCTATAGAGCTTCCAGTGTACTTTCCTAATCATAGCAACAAGGCAGAATACAAATTACATCAACTAGACATGCATAGACAACTCAGATTCTATTTGTATAGGATCAAAGACTTTAGAAAATCTGACCAACTATTCGTATCCTTCTCTGATGCAAAAAAGGGTAGTTCGGTTTCTAAAACTACTCTTTCCAATTGGCTTTCAAATTGTATTACATTCATTTATATCTCAAATTACAGAGATTTAACTGTCAAAGTGAAAGCTCATTCCACTAGAGCAATGGCTATGTCATCTGCCTTTCAAGCCAGAATTCCCATGAATAATATCTGTGCAGCAGCTACTTGGACCACTCCACATACTTTTATCATGCATTGCAAAGTGGATTTGGCCTCCAGGGACAGGGCCTCCTTTGGTTCCATGGTGCTTAAAGGTGTACTCCTGTGAGCCACCCAAGGTGAAGGTGCTAGGGACGATGTCCCATCATTGTAAGAATGAAGGTGAGATAGGACAACATGACATAAAGAAGTCATGTACTCACCATAGCATTCCATGTTTGTTGTTTCTCCTTCTATTAGGTATAGTATATATTTGTGTGTGTGTGTGTGTGTGTGTGTGTGTGTGTGTGTGTGTGTGTGTGTGTGTATATATATATATATATATATATATATATATATATATATTGTATATATATATATAGTGTGCATATCATTCAGTAGTAGCAGCAAACAAGATCTGGGGAATTGCACCACTGCATTGTGGGATACCTTCTTGCCACGAGCCAGGTTTGAGACTTTCAGCTATGTATTCAGCCGAGTCGAGACGAGAATCGGCTCCGAACCCATCATTGTAAGAATGAACTGCGAGATGGACAACAAACATGGAACATTATGGTGAGTACATAACTTCTTTTTTGTTCTAACTTGTTGTGACTTTCCACTCTATCTGAAGTGGTTTCCTGTATTATGATGTTCTTACCTTATGCTGTAGAATGAATTGGTAAACTTTGTCCTAAAAGGGGAATATATATTTTGCACCCCACCCTGCTTATACTTCCTGTCTTAATTTACTAATCAAAAGTTGTGTGTAACACCTTTCTACAAACATAGTTTCCAATTTATCTAATTCTGTAATACGTTTCTGTTTGTTAGACACCATACTGGATACCCTGATGGACTGGCCTCTCACTGAATTGCATTTGTAATGAAAGGGATGAAAGCTTTGAAAGTACAAGTGCGCATTCGAGAATGTCGGTTTTGTATAAATACTGGGCTCAAATCCATATTGGTTTTTACTAATAGTAGCATCTAAATAATTTACGGATTCCACATTGCAAGTATAAATACATTTTAAAAAAGAAGTTGTCTTATTTATGTAATCGATAAATTGCTCTAGTTATTGGATGGAACCTTGCCAGATAATAAACAGGTCATCTAAAAAAGCTCAATAAATCTTACAATATCGAAAAAATGTTGAAAAAAAACACATACTTCATCTTCTAGTCCCACATAACATGGTTTGCATAACAAGGTGCACAAGAACCCTTATAACTATTCCTTTAATCTGTTTATACAGCTCCCCTTCAAAATAAATACAATTATTAGACAATACAATTTCCATAAAGTGCAATTATTAAAGGAATATCACTGCACTGGAGCAAATCACAATGTATAAGAGCATCATCAAATAATTCTATGCCATCTGTCCTGGATATACATGTCAACAAATCCACCACAACAATACAGTAAACTCTCAGTTAACCTCCACACATAGGGATTGGTAGATGCCAGATAACTGTAGTTTCTGGTTGCTTGAGAGTTACTATTAAAAATAGGCCTGACTAATACAGTACCCTATACTATTTGTTTGGTTTGACTTGTTCTTGGGTTGGGCAGAGAGGGGATTTATTCCTATCTTCCTTTTTAAAACCCTAAAACTCTAAAAACGTAAGGTATGTTTCTACTTGGGGGGGGGGGGGGGGGGGCAGATGAAAATTGTACTGTATTTCTTTGATTTTTTTTTTTTTTGGCCAGTTGCTTGAGAGTGCCAGTTGCTTGAGTTCCAGTTAACTGTAGTTAAAAAAAACAAATTATCACTGCACAGTTCCTGTGTAATTCTAACTAAAAAGCCCCATAAAGCTCGTAAAATGTAGATGGCTATTTAATAAGCAGGTTTCAACATTTGTTCAATGTATAGCCCCAAAGGATATGTCTTGGAGCCTTCTGCAGAAACCACAGGTCTGAAAGGGGATTTGGGGATATTTTTGTGCACCTTGGGAATCCCAAAGTTGGTATCGCAGGAGCTTTATTAGTTAAAAATTAAAAAAGATTATTAATAACCCCAGGACTACAACAATCATCTAAAAATAAATCAATATTCTTCTCGGCTATATTGACTTCTTTACAAGATACTGTGGTGTAAGTGTTTTCATCCTGCAAAATTTCAAACATATGCCCTACATAATCAATGCAGTCAAATAATACTACTCCACCTCCTTGACTGGCTTTCATTAATCAAATTCTTCTATTTCTCATAAGGGAATCAAGTAGAATTTGCTCTTCTTTTAAATTTATGAAACCCTTACCTTGTTGAGCTGAGAAAAGCTTGTGTAGACCATTCTCTCAATAAAGTCCATGGGCTTCACACAAAGCCTACACATAGTTTACAAATGTGTGTGGTGGTATGCGGCGATATTCATGCCACACACCGTGTTTAAGTAAGATTTGGTGGCTGGCAACACTGTTGCCGGCCAGGAAACCATGTAAGCGAACACAGATAGCACTCCTCTTTAAATCAGAGCACTAACAGTCCTCAGTTTTGCACAGAATGCCACAATGATCATGATGGCTTCACAGATAGATCTCAATCTCTTAGTGTAAGACACCTGGACAAAGGCCAATATAATGGGGGGAGAACGACCCAGAAATAGGGGTATATTTGATATATTTGCTCTATAGAAATGTGCTACAATAACCAGTGGTTTGTGGTAAGATATATGTTCTGAAGGATTTGAAGTATAAAACTCAAATGTATGTAATATTGAGTCATATCAGTCCTGAGATCATTCTAGAGATATAACAGAAAGCCATACATTTGATAAGGAACACATTTGGACATTCTGAGAAAATCTGGACAGTTGAGAGGTATGAATGCTAAGTATATGGTCCAAGCAGTACAGGACAGAGTATCTACAGCAGTGTAGAGTATTGTGATATCCCATTCCTGGCATTCTGTACTGAAGCTGTGTAAATGATCTGCAATGGTACATGGGCTGCCATGTAAAATGAACACTCTAGGGAAGTGTGTGTATTCAACAGGGACACACAGGTGAATCATAGGACTGAACACAGGGAAAGAGAACAGCTGAAACAACCTCGTGTAGCAGATGACGCCATGTCAATGGAAGATGGTTGTAGCAGCAACACCAATCACATATCTATATCATACAGATTCTGATGTTGGTTATAATTGGACAAAAACACTAAATCTTGTGGTTTACCCAATAAAATGTCTTTTCCATACAACTATGGCTGGTTCATTCCTACTAGGTTGGTGTTGTGTTTTATACATTCATTCTGTGTGGTTCCTGGTTTAGTGGAAGTGTGTATTCAACCGTATCAAAAAGGTTTATGTGCTGAGTCATGCCATAGGTGATCTGTGATGTTGTCACAGCCCATTGATTCTGTGTGATAGGCCTGGATGAATGGAAGATAGTGCATACTACCTATTGTGATCTGGGCTAGGGTTTGTACACAATCCCCCATGCAGGTATCACTGAGAAATTCTCCCAGCTGGGAATTAACCCTTATGTCACTAGATGGGTAACCAACTGGCTTACTGACAGACAGTGATGGGAGTAACACGTTACAAAAGTAATGAGTCACTGTAACATATTACATTTTTTACTAACTAGTAATATCAGGCATTACCTTTCAATGTAGTAACGCAGTAAAAGTAATAAATTACTTTTTTTAGTAACGACTAACGCAAGTGTGCATTACTTTTTGCGTTACTTAGTTTTGCTTAATCAGGTAGGGCAGCACTTTTCCCATCCATTCACATCATGTCTGTGCATTGGTGGCACTTCTCTCATCCATTCACATCATGTCTGTGCATTGGTGGCACTTCTCTCATCCATTCACATCATGTCTGTGCATTGGTGGCACTTCTCTCATCCATTCACATCATGTCTGTGCATTGGTGGCACTTCTCTCATCCATTCACATCATGTCTGTGCATTGGTGGCACTTCTCTCATCCATTCACATCATGTCTGTGCATTGATGGTACTTCTCTCATCCATTCACATCATGTCTGTGCATTGGTGGCACTTCTCTCATCCATTCACATCATGTCTGTGCATTGGTGGCACTTCTCTCATCCATTCACATCATGTCTGTGCATTGGTGGCACTTCTCTCATCCATTCACATCATGTCTGTGCATTGGTGGCACTTCTCTCATCCATTCACATCATGTCTGTGCATTGGTGGCACTTCTCTCATCCATTCACATCATGTCTGTGCATTGGTGGCACTTCTCTCATCCATTCACATCATCTCTGTGCATTGATGGCACTTCTCTCATCCATTCACATCATGTCTGTGCATTGGTGGCACTTCTCTCATCCATTCACATCATGTCTGTGCATTGATGGTACTTCTCTCATCCATTCACATCATGTCTGTGCATTGGTGGCACTTCTCTCATCCATTCACATCATGTCTGTGCATTGGTGGCACTTCTCTCATCCATTCACATCATGTCTGTGCATTGGTGGCACTTCTCTCATCCATTAACATCATGTCTGTGCATTGGTGGCACTTCTCTCATCCATTCACATCATGTCTGTGCATTGGTGGCACTTCTCTCATCCATTCACATCATGTCTGTGCGTTCTCACACAGACTGTTGATGTCTACATCCACCCATTGATGTTTAACATTAACGTAACGTTACTTCACCCGCTCGTGCCAGGAGTCGAGAGTTCAGCCATTGTTGGATCTAAATTGTTTGTGAATATATAGTAGCAACATTATATGAGTTTGAATAATTTAGAATGAGACCAGTAAGTATTTGAAAGTTCATGTTTTAATACAGCTATGTTTTGAGAGGTGCTGGTCAAAAGGTAAGCAGCCTGGAGGGAGGATGGTACTTTCCTGTTAATGGGGCAACAGCTTTTTTAGCCTTGGTAGAGTTACTTTTTTAATGACCTTGCCTGCACTTAACTACTTAACTACAGTTCTCAAAGTTCAGTTTCCCAAATGTAGTACAATATTGTTCTATATGGAGATGTATTTAAAATAGCAAATGTGAATTTTAAATAGGGAGTCCATAAAATGTCCTCTCCCGAAAACTGATACGTTGACATCTTGGGAGTTGCAGCTTATGCCTTTGCTATTCCCCTTGTCCTTTAGGTCTTAAGAGTATGTATGTATGCATTCTGCAGTGCTTTCCTGCAACCAGATTCCCAGCTCATGGCCTCCAAGCAACCAAACAGATTTTATTTGATAAAAGAACAAGAGCAAGATTTGTAGAAGAGACTGGCTGTAGTTCCTGCTGCCGAAGCATCTTTGGGGATATAAAACAATGGAAAGTCTTGCAACTCTATACATAACATTAGGGAGATCAGAATTTTAGACAGATTTAGCAAGAAATTGTACACTTCTGTCACTTTAGGCATAAGAGCCATCATTTTCAAGCTCATATGGTGCAGTACGAAAAGGACTTAGACAAACTGAAGATGTGGCTTAGGACATTTCGGATATCTTACGTAAAGACAGAATAAATAAACTGACCCAAGTCACTGAAGTGCTAAGAAATTTTGTGTTGAAGATTGAATATGATTCTGCAGATGCTTATGGCTGCTGCTCAGGAAATATGATTAGCTCCACATGTAGCCCTTCCTAAACAACATCAAAGGGCAGCTCCTTACTGCCTTCTGAATCAGTATAATCTCTTTGGGCTGCCATCCCAACCTGAAGCACAAGAGGAAGATCATGGATCATTCAAGCCACTTCCCCCTGTGCCCCATATACTTAAATTACCCCACTAGTGTTTGGCCTCCATATGGGAAGGAGGCAGCCATATGGAACGCAATCAAAGTGCAGTTCCTGTATTTTTTTTTGTACTGATCATCTTGGTATAATTTAAAAAAAAAAGTGTTTTATTTTCTCTTCACTTGAGGGGTTAGGACACTATATCAGGGACTGCTAAAGTGTCCTATCATGTGTACTTAATGTACAACAAGTCATTATTTAGAAAAGCGCAGGAGCTTTCTGGGAAGGCAAATAAAGTATGCTAAAAAACAAAGTACAGTTAAGAGGTATGATGCCGAAATTTCATCTACTTTAAACTTAACAATAAATTTGCCTCAGAATCAGTTCCCCATCAGAAACACTGTTTTTTTTTAAACTATTAACCATATAGTTATAGCAGTGTAACGGTGAGCTGGTCTTACTGTTTACACAGAATAATCGCTTTCAACCTTTTACCTCCAGTCCAGAGTCAGGGATTGATCCAAAAATAACCAGCGGAGGTTTTTTAAGTATTAGTACTGCTGACCTTTAGTAATAATTTAAGTATTAGTACTGCTGACCTTTAGTAATAATTTAAGTATTAGTACTGCTGACCTTTAGTAATAATTTAACTATTAGTACTGCTGACCTTTAGTAATAATTTAAGAATTAGTACTGCTGACCTTTATTAATAAACAGGCAGCTGCCTGTGTTTGGTTGTCAACTAAGAAGCAGGGATTATTAGTTTGGGAGGATTTGCTAGTGCTAGAGTGCTTAATGGAAAAGTACCCAACTTTCATTATGGGAAAACCATTAACGAGGCCAAAAAAGCTGTTGCCCCATTAATGGAAAAGTACCGGGAGATTCATACAAGAGATGTTTAAGTTAAATGTTATGGGGGAATGCTTAATAAACGAGGTGGAGAAGACAGACTGATGGTATATGGTTGGGATTATTAGTCATGATGAGTTCAAGAAGGATTTCTTTACCTGATTTAAATATGGGCCCAGTGGAGTGTTTTAGTAATTACATGAAGTCCCAACAATATTAATAACTTTGATAGAGGTTGACTGTTGAATTATTATATTTATGAGTTGTTTGAATTTGTCATGGTTAGCAAGTGCACCCCACTTGCCTACTACTCGTAGGCAACTGAAAGGTGAATGTGTTAGGAGGTAGTCAGGAGAATACTAACTGCAAGCAGGTTAGGGTTATTGTGATTGTTTAAGGGGCTTTATATTTTAAGTGTAGCTTTAAAGTTGTATTAGAGGAGTATTGTGATACTTTAAGATTTTGCATTGAAATGGTGTCTCAGAAGGGAATTGTTACAAGATGCATGTTAGCTCTTGATGCCTATAACTATATGTCTTCTGAATGTCTGAAGTTTAGGATCATATTATTTGATAGTTTTGTGTTTTGCTTCATGAAAATTCAAAGCTGAAACAAAATTAAATACTAGTAACCAGCAGATGATTTAGTAGTACTACCTATCTGCACATTACACCGTGAAGTATCTAACAGTCTTCTTATCTAGGGGAACATTCTTCACATTGCTTTACTCTAATAATCTGTGATATTTTAGAGTGTCTACATCCTTTGAAGAGGAAACACAAGGAAAACCTATTTCTGCCAACACACGCAGACACAAACACGCAGACACACACACACACACACGCACACACACACACACACACACACACACACACACACACACACACACACACACACACACACACACACACACACACACACACACACACACACACACACACACACACACACACACACACACACACACACACACACACACACACACACACACACACACACACACACACACACACACACACACACACACACACAGATTCTGAATTTGTTTATACAGTGTTGGAGTAGAGTCTGATGGAGAGACTGGGTGTCACTGCTGTCTCAGTTTTCTAGTAAATTACTTTCCTATTGTAACTTTTCATGAAGGCCCCACCACCTTATTTCAAATTACCTTCTTAATTTAATTGTCTGCCAACTGTTAAGATGTATAATACATTAACTCCTTAATGTGAATTGCAACTATGTACCATGTATGTTCCACTTCACTGTACCATCAGTATACATTTCCTGTAAGTTCTATGAAACTATTCACTTTGGGCAGCATCATATTTTTTTCAGAAATGACAGAAACTTGTGTAAGATAACATTTCTTTTCAGTGCTATTATATTTCAATGAAAATTACAGTTCAGAAACCAAATAATTCCAAGCTCCACAACTGCAGTACCAAACACAGCTCAATAAGAGACACCAAGTTGTTTTAGCGCTTTCATTCACATTTAATGACCAGTGAACTTCTTCAGAAACAACTTTACCATTCATCTCATTCATTAAATACAGTTCAAATTAGCATAATTAATTAATTAATTAATTAATAGATTTAAAGACACACTAAGACATAATAAAAACTTCAGTGTTACTATATCAAAAAGACGTTAATCTTAAAAATAATTAAGAAAACATTTCTAAAAAACATTTCATATTAATGGTCTCGTTGAGACCAGGAAATTTGTCTGCTCCCAGATAAATTTGCCAGAAAGATTCTTTACATTCCAACATTAATTTAAGATTTCCACCAAAAATGTGACAATCTACACTATCTAATACTGCAAAATTAAACTTTTTGAAATCACTGCAGCACATCGAATGCTTGGCTAGTGCATTATTAGAATCCTTCTTTTTGATAGCCAATGAATAATGGTTAGGGTGTTTACCTTGGAAACAAAAGGTGCAGGGTTTGATTCTCACATAGGGTAATTGGCTAGGCTTAAAATGGCCCACAAGGGCAGTTAGCCTAGTACTAACCTATGAACCTATGAACCTATGAACCAATACATGTTCACTAATTCTAATTTTTAAAGTTCTAGTGGTCATACCTATGTAATAACAGGGACATGTTTGACACTGAGCTATGTAAACAATCATGGAACTATGACAAGTATAATATTCTTTGGACCAATAAGTAATACGTAAATGTTGAAAATATATAAAAGATGAATTTGTAACATGTCTACACTGTTTACAACTAAAACAAGAATATGTGCCTTTAGTCCTAATTACATCTGTATTCTTCTTGTTACCAGTGTGTTCTTTCCTTTCTAGTATAGTTTTCAAATTAACTACCCTTTTATAGGTAAAAAATGGTTTATTACCTATAATTTTGGTAAGATCTTGATTACCTAATATAATTTTCCAGTTGTTTTCTATGATTTCTTTTATTACCCACATTTCATTACATATGGGCAATATGAAAGCCCCAACAAATTCTTTGTTGTTGCTGTCAATGGAAGAAGTATTGGGCAGACCACAGATGAGAATGGGCGCTGCTTTGTTGTCTCGAAGAGCTAGAACTTCTTGTTCAATGTTCTGAAGCCATAGTGTATCATACCCTCTATTTAGAAAAAAAACCCTTAAATTGGTCATTTCCCTAAGGAAAACTTCTTCATCAGAAGTTAATCTACTCAAACGAATGTATTGCCCCTTTATTACTCCTTTCTTCATATGAAAGGGGTGTATGCTTTTCCTATGTAAATATTGGTTGGCAAAAGTGGGTTTCCTATATATAGTACTACTAAATTTACTTAATGTGTTGTCATAACTAATTTGTAAATCTAGAAAGTTAATTTTCTTTCCAAAACCACCAATGGAAAATTTTAAGCAATGAGTAGTATTGTTTAAATATTCTACAAAACTTTTGAATTCATTCAGGGTTCCGTTCCAAATAAAAAACAAATCATCTATATAACGAGTGTAAAATAATATTTTACTGCTATAAGAACAATTTTCCAAGTAGATGTTTTCCCACTGGGCCATGAACAAATTAGCGTAGGCCGGAGCTACCCGTGCTCCCATGGCCACACCGGAAATTTGTTTGTATAAACACTCGTTAAACCTAAAAAAATTACTCTCTAAAACAAATTCCATAAGTGTACATAGAGTGTTAACTTTAGTACTAGTGAAGTTGGTGTGAGAAATTAGGTATTGTCTCAAATAATCAATGCCCAAGTCATGATCTATGCAGGTATAAAGGGACTGAACATCCAATGATGCCATAACTAGTTCAGGTACAAAAGTTTGAACATTTTTTAGTTGTTCCAACAGGTGCCACGAATCCTTTAGATAATATTTACATTTTTGGACAACAGGATTAAGAATAAAATCAAGCCAAATAGAAATGTTTTCTGTCTTATATTTGGCAGCCGAAATAATAGGCCTAAAGGGCGGATCAGTGAAATTTTTCTGTAATTTAGGTATACCAAACATATTCCCCATTCTGGGGAATTCAACTAGTAAATAAGTATAGGTGTTATAATCAATCTCTTCCTGACTGAACATGTCAAATAAAATGGTATCCAGCCTTAAAAAACTATTTTGAACCTCTTTGGTATCAACCTTTAAATAGGTGTTAGTGTCTTTTAGCAGTTCTTCCATATTCTTGATGTAATGAGAATTCTTCATAATCACTATTTTACCCCCCTTATCTGCCTTCATTACTCTTAAATCCTTGTTTTCCTTCAATTCTTTTAGTGCATTTCTCTCTGACGATGTCAAATTGTCAGAATTATTCACTAAAGGTATTTTTCTAATGGCATCTTCACCTGCATTCTGAAAAACCTGAAGTGTACCAACTAGTGGTGGATTGTAGGTACTGGCCTTTTTGGGACCTACTTGTGTAGGGCAACTAATAATGTCCTGCATGATGTATTTCAGGTTTAACTTTCTCAATGTTAACCTAAAATCAATAATAGTTTTAACTTTGTTGAAATTATTCGAAGGGATAAAGGATAAACCTTTTTTCAATAGATTAGTAGTGTCTATAGAGATCTCTGTACCAGATATATTGTGTATCTCTATTTCAAACTGATTTACATTGTTAACATCTACCATCTTTTCTTGTTCCTCAATTTCCCTTTCGGCTTGTTTTGAACCACCTTGGTCCAAGTCGGCCCTCTTTTGTTGCCTTGTTTGTCTACTAAAAAAGGGCCCCCATTGCCAATATTTTCAACATTTCTGTTGTTGTTTGCAGTACTAGTATCAGTAAACACTTCATTGTTGTCAGTAAGCAAAACATTATCAGCATTACTATCAGTATCAACAATCTCTTCATTAACTAGTGTAGAATCACTAGCTTCACTAGAATGTATAGACTTAGTAACAACATTCTGTACATTATTATCTATTGAATTAACATGAGAAATATTTTTGTTATAATGCATAGGTCGATTATTATTTCTAACATTGTCTCTGTCATTGTCTTTCACAAGACTGTAAGCTGTGTTATTCGCATAAGCCGTAATGTCTCTTTTCAGCTTCTTTTGTTTTCTCAAAATTATCGTCGCTCGTTGCCTATCTGCTCTTGAAGTAATACTAGCATAAAGATTTGATAGAGCAGAAAAGCACGAGAAATTCTTGATTTTTTTGTCCAAATCAGTCATTTCAGTCCTTAAGATGTTCAACTGTTTGGTGTAATGATTAATTAAAGAGACCATAAGCCGTACACCAAAGTCATTGAATAATTCAGTTAATTCTTTAAAAAAAGTATCCTCAGCAGACACTGAATTCGGAAATTTGGCGTAGCGTAATCCTTGCGGAACACATCTACGCTGTACACACTCAGAGAGATAACATATCTCTAAATCAATGGTAACAAACTTGAAAGTCAATTTTTCCAGTTCGTAAATGTTAGATTTACACATTCTATGATTTTGATAGTCTGAATTGACAACAGTACTTACTGAACCAACCGTTTCAGCTTCTTGAATGTTAGAAAAAGGGTTCTCCATTGTTTTAGCAATGTAGTCCACCACACTACTCGGACCCACGAAAGGAACGTCAGTCGACTCTGCTCCACTTCCGTTATCCTGTGTGCTGGCAAAATTTGCAGTACCTTGCGAGTTGGAAATATGACCTCCTCCACCTTGCAGCGAAACGCTAGATTTAGAGACGCCATCAATACCTTTTTTAATGGCTGTGGTGATAACCTCGGTGAGCTGCTCTGTGAATAGAGCAAACCCCTCGGGAACTGGATGAACGGACATATCCATAAGATTGTCTTGTGACATATTGAAACTGATAAAAGGACCACAAACTGTAGAACCAAAATTCAAAAACTTGAATCGACCTGTATGACATTTTCTTTAAGTATTTTTGAATCCTCGGCATTAGTTTTACCAGATTACCCTAATGTATGTTGTTGAAAATTTGATGGGTTGTAACTTGTTATGGGTCTTGTGTTGCTGGCTGTGTGTACTTTGATTTAATTATTAAATTGTGTTTCTGACTATAAAGACTAGCCTGTGGGACTTTGTAAACTGTAAAATGCTATTCATCATTATTGTAACACTGTGTATACAATTTTAATACACTCGTATTCACGTGCAGTAAGCATGTATTCCTCACACACAAGTACTATGAGAGCAAATCTGAACATGAGAATTGATAAACTATACTTATGTAAAAGTAACTCAAAAGTAACTAGTTACTTTAGTTAGTAACTAGTAATAGTAATATATTACTTTTTTAGAAAAGTAATAAGTAATAGTAATATATTACTTTCACTTAAAAGTAACTAGTAATAGTAACTTATTACTTTTGTAAGTAACTAGCACAACACTGCTGACAGGACACATACTGTGAAATTTGGTGAATCAACCTGTACCAGTAGACCTGTCACCACCGGCGTACTGCAGGGATCCGAGTTAGGCACTTTACTGTTTGGACTCTATTTCTCAACATTTCAGGTGAAAGAATATGGCTTTTGGCTTGCCACGTTTGCTGATTCTTGCATAGTATATTGATACAATTATTGAGTCCACCAATGATGATAACATACTACAGGAAGAGCTAACACAGACAAATGATTGGTGGTAAAAGTCACATGATCTACAAATAAATGCAGAAATGTGTCTTTATGTTGTCCTTCTGAAAAGTGGAATTCCATGCTAATTACAGCATAGGTTCATAGGTTAGTAGATTACTAGGCTATTGAACCAAGGGTTGTTTTAAGCATAGCCTATTACACCCATTATATTTCAAGAGAAAACGTCTAGCCAATGCCAAAGATTATTGCTACTAATGACTGCCCATGTCCAAGAGAGATGTGGGAGCTATTCCCAGCAAGAATTTGCGGTTTCCCATCCATTCATCCAGACTCCTTTTGAACAGCATCATAGACTTGCTCTGCTTAATATGAATGGGTAGCCTATTCCAGAGAAATGGCAACCTCTGTGAGATTAATTTATCTATCCAGCATGTTCTATTTAAATCACAGGCCAGATTTAGGTCGCTGGAGTGGGTAACTGCAGTCCCATTTGACTTACAGATGTGCAGAAACTTCATCAGGTTGGAATCAGAGATTTCTCTTTGAGCCAGGCACAAGTCTCCCCTCATACCTCTCAACCTCCTAGAGCAACAAATCTGCAGAAAATCATAAATAATGGGGGGACAAAGGCCCAAAAATAGGGACACTTTTTAAATATTGTGCTTACAAACTTAGAAAGTTGATAGAATAACAGGTTTTGCATTAGCATGAATTTTCTGAAGGGCATGAAGTCTGAAACTCAAATGTCTGTCATTATTTTCTGACTTAAACCCTCAACAATTTGCCAATGATTTGCCAGAAAACCACAATTTTATGAGAAACAGAACAACAATATGAGACAAAAAATCTGGACATTCTGCGAAAATCTGTACAGTTGAGAGGTATGTCTCCCCTAAGCAGCCTATATGCTACTGCGTACAGTGAGAAAGACTCCAGTCTCTCTGTGTAAAGCATGTGCTGAAGATCCTGTATCTTCTTAATCAAAATTTTCTGGGGTCCCTCCAGTTGCTGCAGGTGCCTGCCTGGTACAGTACATACCAAAAGGGGAGTTATACTCAATTATAGACCTGATAAGAGATGAGTATAGGGGGGGGTTTATAACTTCTTTTCCTCTTGAGGCTATGCCTTTGCTAATCAAATGTGCAACGCATAATGCCATTCTTCCTACAGTGAACACATGGAGGTCAAAGTTTAGGTCACAGTCTACTTGTGTGTCCAAATCCCCTCACCACAGCATTCATACTTAAGGTGTTGTTTATTTGATAGTTAATAGGGACACTGCTTTTACTGAAGGGGATGACAATGCATTTTTTTTGCATTTAGTTTGAGTCCATGGCTTTGGTACCAATCGTCAGTCTGTGTAAGCCCCTCTTGCAGTACACTGACATCATTTGGGAAGTCAATGATCATGCCAAGTTTGCAGTCATCAACAAACCTGGTCAGCCACAGCCCTTTTGTTTTGGCTTGAACTTCCAAGAAGTAGATACTAAACAAAAGGGAGCTCAGTACTGACCCTTGTGGAACCCACTGGTGACAGGTCTGTTGGTTGAGGTGGAGTCACCCACTTTGATAGCATGTGTACTGTTAGTGAGCCAATTTGTGACCAGCCAAACAACACAGTGGTTGAAATTTAGGTTGGTGAGTTTGTCAATAATGCCTGAATGGGATTGTATCAAAGGCCTTTGCCAAGTCCAGATATGCTGTGTGCACAGATTTGCCCTCATCTATGGCCCCAGTCACATTTTTGAAGAAATCTACTAGGTTTAATAGGCATGATCGACCCTTTACAAAGCCAAACTGGGTTAAATAAAGATGATTTATGAGGTCCGTGAAGACCCGTTCCATTGCCTTGTAGATAAGGCTAGTCAGGCTTATGGGTCTATAATATCCTGGATCTGTTGCTAAGCTGCCCTTGTGGAGGGGATAATGGTCACCGTTTTCCATTCAGCTGGGACAAGTCCTGCATTCAGGCTGTGGTTAAATAGGGTGCCTAAGGGGGTTGCTAATTCCTGTTTTAGTTTGTTTACAATGCAGCCGGGGATGCCATCAGGACCCACAAAGGCTGTGCTTTTTTGCCTTAGACAGAGCTTTGATGACCTGTTGTTTAGAGATATATATAGGGCAGGGGAGACATTGAAGGTATGGTTTGTGATATGTTTGGAGGGGATAAAGGGGAGAAAGTTTCACCAAACCTGTCTGCTAGTAGGTTAGCAATTTCTGCAGGATCAGTGTGTGTGAAATAATTTCTCAGTAGTCCAGCAGACATCTGGGTCCTACCTTTTAGGCAGTGGATGTAGCTGAAGAAAGACTTATGGTTATCCTTAGCTGTGTTTGCTACATTTTACTCAAAGTTGCCCTTAGAGTATCTTATAATTTGTCTTATTTGTTTATTTAGGCTTAGGAGGGTACTTTTCCAGTAATGGAACCTCCCTTTGGTATTCTTAGACAACAACTTCTTACACTTGTTGTATAGAGTATTTATGCAAGATGGCCACCACAGTGGCTTATTTTGTCTTAAGACTCTTACTTTTGTCCTATCCAACACAGCCAGGTCTATACATTTGTATAAGTGTTGGTACATGGCATCAGAGTTTACTGTAGTATATTTGCCAAGGCCATCTGTGGGACTGGATTTTGGAAATCATGTATGCCAATCCTTCACCTCTGATGGGTTCTGGAGTTATTGTGACTTCAAAAGGGACTGACTTATGATCATATTTTACTAATGAGGGTCCTACACTTAAGGTAGCACAAAGGTTTCTCATGTTGGTGAGAACCAGGTCAAGTATACTTGAGCCCCTTGTAAGATTTTGTACAATTTGTTCCAGGGCATTTGAATTAACAAAGTCAAGGAACTCTTGTGCAAGTAAGCTGGGGCTTATATAGGTTTCCCAGTTGATTTTAGCATAGTTAAAATCCCCCATGACAAGAGTGTTAGGTTGTATTTTGATTGACTCAAGTAAAGCCAAATAAGCCATCTGGAGGGGGATGAACCTGTAACTAGCAATGACTTGAAGAGGAGTCCTACCCACTGTAATCTGAACGTGGAGTAGCTCCATAGAGTTATTTTGTCTAACCAGTCTGGAGGTGTATTTATCTTTGATGTAGATAGATACTCCACCAACTTTGGTTCTCACACTTTCATTTTGCAGTCTGACAGTGTGGAAGGCATTGTAGCCTTGTAAGTCCAGGATACTCTCTGTGGCCTTGAATCAGGGTTCTGTGACTGCACAAATGTCTACATCATCTAAGGAAAGGAATACTTCCAGAGAGTGCAGCTTTTGGTTTAAACTCCTAGCTTTCAGCAGCATAACCCTTATTTTGTTTGTGCTGGATATTTTCACGTCAGAAGTTTTGTTTTTGAGACCTTGCCTAAAAAAGGTACTATGGGGGAGGCAAAAACCTCAGCCAGCAGCCAAAAGTCCAGAGGTGCCAGGTGCAGACCATCTCTGGCATAGCGAGGAGGTCTATCAACCATGTCATCCCAAGCTGACAGAAACTGGACCCCCCTTGAATGACATCAGAAACTAAGCCAATTATTAAAGTCAATCATTTTTTGTTTATATTGTGGCATCATTCTTCTTCTTCTTCTTCTTTCGGCTGCTCCCATTAGGGGTCGCCACAGCAGATCAACTGTTTCCATTTCTTCCTGTCCTCTGAATCTTGCTCTGTCACACCAACCACCTGAATGTCCTCTCTCACCACATCCATAAACCTTATCTTAGACCTCACTCTTTTTCTGTTACCTGGCAGCTTCATCCTTGGCATCTTTTTCCCAATATACTCTGCATCCCTCCTCAGCACATGTCCAAACCAACGTAATCTTGCCTCTCTGGCTTTGTCTCCAAACCTTCCAACATGGGCTGACCCTCTAATATACTTATTCCTAATCCTGTCCATCCTCATCACAACCAGTGCAAATCTTAACATCTTCAACTCTGCCACGTCAAGCTCTGACTCCTGCCTTTTTGTCAATGCCACTGTCTCCAACCCATATAACATAGCTGGTCTCACTGCCCTCTTGTAGACCTTCCCTTTCACTCATACTGGTACTCGTCTGTCACAAATCACTCCTGACACTCTTCTCCATCCACTCCATCCTGCCTGTACTCTCTTCTTCACCTCTCTTCCACACTCACCATTACTCTGAACTGTTGATCCCAAATACTTAAACTCATTTACCTTCCCCACCTCTACTCCCTGCATCCTCACCATTCCTCTATCCTCCCTCTCATTCACACAAATATATTCTGTCTTAGCCCTGCTGACCTTCATTCCTCTTCTCTCTAGAGCAAATCTCCACCTCTCCAGGGTCTCCTCCAGCTGTTCGCTACTCTCATTACAGATCACAATGTCATCTGCAAACATCATAGTCCACGGGGACTCCTGTCTTATCTCATCTGTCAACCTGTCCATCACAATTGCAAATAAGAAAGGGCTCAGAGCTGACCCTTGATGTAATCCCACCTCCACCTTAAAAGCATCCATCATTCCCACCGCAGACCTCACCGCTGTCACACTATCCTCGTACATATCCTGCACCACTCTTACATACTTCCCTGACACTCCCGACTTCCTCATACAATACCACAACTCCTCTCTAGGCACCCTGTCATATGCTTTCTCTAAATCCACAAAGGCACAATGCAACTCCTTCTGACCTTCTCTGTACTTCTCCATCAACACTCTCAGAGCAAACATCACATCTGTAGTGCTCTTTCCTGGCATGAAACCATACTGCTGATCACTAATCACCCCCTCCCTTCTTAACCTAGCTTCCACTACTCTTTCCCATAACTTCATGCTGTGACTGATCAGTTTAATCCCTCTGTAGTTACTACAGCTCTACACATCACCCTTATTCTTAAAAATGGGTAGCAAAACACTTTTTCTCCATTCCTCAGGCTTCCTCTCACTTTCCAGGATTTCATTAAACAATATAGTTAAAAACTTCACTGCCATTTCACCTAAACACCTCCATGCTTCCACAGGTATGTCATCTGGACCAACAGCCTTTCTGTTCTTCATCCTCTTTATAGCTATCCTTACTTCCTCCTTGCTAATCCACTGCATGTCATGATTCACTATCCACACATCATCCAACCTTCTCTCCCTCTCATTCTCTTCATTCATCAACCCCTCAAAGTACTCTTTCCATCTGCTCAACACACTCTCCTCGCTTGTGAGTACATTCCCCTCATTCTCCTTTATCATCCTTACCTGTTGCACATCTTTACTAGCTCGGTCCCTCTGTCTAGCCAATCGGTACAGGTTCTTTTCTCCCTCCTTAGTGTCCAACCTTTTATACAACTCTTCATACGCCTTATCCTTAGCCTTCGCCACCTCTCTCTTTGCCATGCACCTCATCTCCTTATACTCTTGTCTACTTTCTTCATCTCTTTGACAATCCCACTTCTTCTTCGCCAACCTCTTTCTCTGTATACTCTTCTGTACTTCTTCATTCCACCACCAGGTCTCCTTGTCTTCCTTCCTCTTTCCAGATGTCACAGCAAGCACCTTTCTAGCCATCTCTCTTACAAGCTCTGCTGTAGGGTAAAATGCTGTTCAAAGCTAGGAACATACCTGTCTCAATCATGTCTCTCTTCATATAGTCCAGTGAGGTATGTCTCAAGGCATTCACACCAACATGAACTATGGCTGAGTCATAACTGTACTTGCTGTTGAGTGACTTGAGTGCATGTGTGATATGACAAATACTGGCACAATTAAAACTGAGCCCTGTTTCAGTTACCTTAAATTAGATGAGTCCAAACTGTACCTTCCTCCCACGAGGGCACAGGTGGACCTCTCCTGCAAAAGATTTTCTGATTTAGTGTTAAATCTGTACAACCAGAACTAGATTCAGCAGGTCTGAATCTAGCCTATGCTACAGCAACTACAAGTGCAACCAAGAATCAGAACACAGTAAAAACAGTAAAAACAGTTTAAATTTTAGCAGATATGGTGTAAAAGCAGCAAATACAATTAAAGCACAGTACAAGTGCAGAAAACAGCTTAAGTAAAGCACTTAGTGTTCGTTGATCACACAATAGCTTTAGGAGATCACCAAACTCACTGGAGCTGTGTTAAAACAAGTGCAAACTTACACAAACATGGGGCTTTTATAACAAAGAAGAGGAAATTGTTAGAAACAAATTAACTTATCCTAACATTAAAAAAGTGAGCCCTGTTACAGTAACCTTTACTTAGACAGTCCAAATTGTACCTTCCTCCCACAAGGGTACAGCGGGGCTCTCCAACAAATGATTTCCTGATTTAGTGCTCAATCTGCACAACCAGAATTAGATTCAGCAGCTCTGAATCTAGCCTATGCTACAGCAGCTAGAAATGCAACCAAGAATCAGAACACAGTAAATACACAGTAAAGAAGCAGTTGAAATTGCAGTAGATATGGTATAGATACAACAAATACAATTATAACACAGTATATGTGCAGAAAACATTTTAAATAAAGCACTTAGTGTTGAGCTTATACCAGAAAAAAGACACTTAGAATAACAGGCACAATAAACATTAAACCAGCAATCCCCCAGCTCAGAAGGGTGGAGACTACCCTCTTTTCCCACAAGAGTATAGACCAACAAACTGTCTTAATGTAAAATAACTGGCCTGAAGCCCAAGCGCTTAAACCAGAACTAAGACACTTTTAGTACAACAAACACAATAAGCCTTCAACCAGCAACTCCCAACTTAGAAGGATGTAAGCCACCTCTCCTGCCACAAGAGTGTAGACTGCAACCTTCCTTATGTAAGACAACTAGTTTGAAGCCCACGTGCTTAAATCAAAACCTAACAAGATTAGAATAACAGTTACAATTGAAAAGGCTATTAACAAGCAGTAATAAATGCAACTGAAACCTTTTAAGAACAAGTAACAAAAAGCAAAATAAAGTAATAAAGTATGAAGCACAGATACAGTAAAAGTAACTGAATAAAGTATTTTTAGTAAGTAGGAAGGGAGGAAACAGAAGATAATTCAAGTTTAACAGGGTAAGGGGTTAAGGGATTGGGCCTTCCTAACTGATTAATAGTAGGGGCAGGCAAACTCAAAAGCCACCAACCTTAAGAGTAAAACAAAAGTTGGCTGGGTAGGTGGGAAAATTCAAATGCAGAGATAGCAGCAATAGTCCTGCAGAAGTAGGTCAAATAGGCACTCTAGATAAATGAAGATACAGCCAACAATTTCTAGTTAAAGAGGAAGGTGTTTTTTTCAGTTCCTCACTAATTAACTTGATGTTATTCACTGCCTGCCAAGCAATTATTTTCTAACTTTTCTAACTGACCCTAGCCAAGACCATTTAAAACTCCAGCAGAACAAAAATACTTAAAATAACAACTGAAATATAAGAAAATAGAAGTAACCAAACCTTAAATGAAAAACTTCAATTCAAAAATCAAATGCCAAGAGAGATCAGCAATAGTCAGGCAGAAGCAGGTCAAATAGGCATTGACAACAGTCCCACTATGCAAGCACTGGAAACTCACATAGATAGCAATCTGAACTACAACCACCAAGTGTCCACACTGGTATTGAAAGCCTATGTTGTGCACATCATAAGTCACGCCATAATATTTAGATGTTAGGATTGTATGACAGCACTGTATTCAAACCTCATCAGAATACTAATAAAGTATAATGCTCTGTTTTCCATGTACATCACCAGACACATGCAGCATGAAGAGACCATATGGGTTTCTCAGCAAGAAAACACAGGGCCTACAAACCATGCCATGATGTATGTAGACTGAAAGCTACGTCACTGCAACCTGTATCGTATATAATGAGGTGACTTCTGCCTGGCCTCCAGGTCAGTCTCTGACCATGCCCTGGTGGGAATAGTGCATATCCCCAAATCAGATATATCTGATTACATCAGCAGTGTCTTTTGAGGAGAATATGGTAATAACAGTGTCCCACATGTTGGTATAAAAGTTTCTCTGTAAGAGCACAAACACACATACACAGTTCACTACAATGAGAATAGAACCCCTACCTATCTAAGTACACACACTAAAGACCTCTGCATTTAAGGCAAGCACCACAGCTCAAGTCTGACTTGGAGTGTCTCAGACAACACTTTATAGCTGATGACAGTAGTGTCTGTTGAGAAGAATATGGCAATAAAAGTGTCCCACATGCTGGTGTAAAAGGCTCTTTGAAATGTCAAGCAAAAGCATAAACACACACACCCTCACCCAGTTGACTGCAGTGAGAATAGAACCCCTACCTACCTAAGTACACACACTACAGAACTCAGTACTTTACACAAGTGCCACGTCACAAGGCTAACTTTTACAAGACTGCATGTCAACTTATAGTAGATGACATCAGCAGGCCATGTTGGAAAGAAGATTTTGAGAGGCCTGCATAGGTTCATAGCTTCATAGGTTCATAGGAGGTCACTAGCCTAATGGCCCTAGGGAGTTTACAAGCCTAGTTGTGTGAATACACAAGTACCCTTACTGAGCATAGTTAGATAGTCATTGTTAGAGTGATTTTGTGATCCGCACCGACTAGCCCTGTCCATGAGGGACATAGGTGCTACTCCAGGGGTGAATGTAAAATCACCCATTTGATTGTCAAGGTTCCACTTGAATAGCGTCATTGAGGACCACTGCTTCAAATGTAGTGGGAGCCTATTACAGAGGAGTGTCAATTGCTGGGAGATATATCTGTCTCCCAGCATGTTCTGTTTGTGTCACAGGATAGTTTGAGATCCCTGGAGCAAGTTATTCTTGTCCCAACTTGATTTGCAGATGTCCAGCATTTTCAGTAGGGCAGGTTCTGAGACTGTTCTATAGGCCAGGCATAGGTCACCTCTCAGCAGCCTGCATGATACTGAGTACAGTGACAGGTCTTTCAGTCTTTCCATGAATGTAATGTCTTGAAGGCCCTGAATTCTCCTGGTCACAAATCTCTATGTTTTCTCCAGTTGCTGCAGGTGTCTGGTGAGGTACAGACAGAAGAGAGCACTGTACTCAGTTAGTGGTCTGATAAGAGTAGAGCTATAACCTCCCTGTTCTTGGATGTGATGGCCTTATTTATGACGTGTGCAATGTAGAATGTGTGCCTCACAACTATGGACACATAATGATTGAAGTGTAGATTGTTATCAACATGTGTTCACAAGTTTTTACAACATTGTGTTTGAGCTTAGAGGTGTGCTATCTATATCACAATTGACAGGGGTACTTTATTACCAAATAGAACAATGAGGCATTGTTTGCTTTAAGGTTCAGTCCTTGATTTTGGCACCAATCATTTCTCTGTTTCACCCCCTTCTGTAATATGTTATCATCACTGGGGGACTCCATATGACTGGGTTCAGATAACAGTCATCTGCAAACTTGGTAAACCACAGGCCATCTACCATTGCCCGGGCTTCAGAGAAATCGTTTCCAAAAATGTGAGGGTCAGCTCAAATCCTTGTGGTATTTCACTGGTAAGTGGTCTAGTGGTGGAGAGGTGCAGTCCCCAACTTTGACAGTGTGTGTTCCGTTGGTGAGCCAAGTGGCTATTCATCTAGTAATGTATGGGATAATCCCCAGATGAGAGATTTTCTCTATGATACCTGAATGGGGGATAGTGTCAAAGGCCTTGGATAAATCAACATAGGTGGTATGTCCTGTTATCACTCATCCAGGTCTTTGGGTCAGTATCAAAGAAGTCCACTAGGTTTAATAAGCAAAATCTAGCCTTGACAAAAACAAAATGGGTCAGGTCAAGTGTGTTAATGGTCACCTATGTCCCTGTGAATAAGATCCATGCTCATTCCTTCCCTAGCCTTGCAAATAAGGCTTTTTAGGCTTGTGGGTCAATAGTTCTAGTTCTGCTTGTTACCAGATTGATGTGCATTGCATATAACACAACATTTGATATTAATTTCTCTAGTGTAGGTGATATAGGTGTGTAAAATGTACTGAGATACCAGGGTTGCAGTGCTTAGGAGGAGGCAACACATGGCTGTATTGTAAATATGTGACATATTGTTAGATAGGGCCTTTGGTTTATTATATAAACATAGCACTAGACCCTCCTGTACTGTACAGAAGGACAAAGCTCTCTATTTGACCTTACCATCCATCCAGTAAAACAGTTCACTGTACCTATCCAGGCATGTCCAAAGGGAAGTTTCAGATGTACTCTCCAGTCCAACTGGTGAAGCTGGGCATTTTGAGTCAATGTTACAACTGCCTCATGTACACAGGCAACCCTCTCCTTCTACCACTTAACACTAATACATGTGAAAGATGCAATTATACAGCCAAACTGGAGGCTAATCTCACTCAACCCAAGACTGGATCAGACAGTCAAGAGGAGAAGGGAAATACTTGCACCACACCATCAGTCTCACAAAGGCAACATACTCAGTGGCGCTAAATAAAAATCTGCAAAACCAACAGAGACCTCCAAAGCAAACAACCAAGCAACCTTCACCCCCCAACACAAACCATGAAACACATACTTCACAAAACCAGTGTACCATGCAATCAGGGCCCTTAAGGCAAAATAACATATCCAACATACTAGTAATAGGTGACTCTATAGTCAGGCACACTGACGTCCCATTCACTAGGCTGAAAAAGGAGAAGGTTACTGTTAGCTGCCTGTCGTGTGCCAGGATCCGCCACATAACACAAGCACTCAGGTCACTCCAGAACAAGTACAAATATGACTCTGTCATTGTCCATGTTGGTGTAAATGACCTGAGTCATACCTCCCTGGACTACATGAAAAGAGACATGGAAGAGCTCTCTGATCACGTAGCCCAGGGTGGTATGACCCTGACCCTGAGTTGCATCCTACCCTCACCAAGAATGATACCACAGTATAAAAAATAATTCTCGATTTCAACAAGTGGCTAAGTTTCTGGTGTCATTAAAAGGGGATCCAGTGTCTGTCCACCAGGGATGACATGCTTGACAAGCCATACTGCTTTGCTAGAGACGGCTTGCACCTGTCACCCTTAGGCTTTCGAATACTGGCCAAGGCTCTTGCCACCCCCATAGTGCCTTTTTTAGGCAAGGCTCAAAAGACAAACCCACCACCATAAATAGCACAAGTAACAAAAAACTGAGGGTAATGCTAGTCAATGCCAGAAGTCTAAACCTCAAAATGCATGCACTCGAGGCACTCCTCAGTATGGAGAAAATCAATATATGTGCAGTAACAGAAACTTGGTTTAAGGCTCCAGAGAGCACACCAGCACTACCAGAATACAACGCATACCATATATTTCGGCCACAGTACCCAAACTGATATACAAAAGGCAGGGCATATCCATATTCATCAAGGATACCTACACCTCCAGGTTAGTGGCACAGCACGATGCTTCAGAGATCATCCACGTGCAACTAACAATGGGCAAAACTGCAATTCAAACTGTAGCTTGCTACAGATCACCCACCATGTCCCAGGACCCCTATTCCATGCTTCTGGAAACACTGAGAAACATAAAGGTCCTACCAAACACCCTAATATTGGGTGATTTCAATTACCCAAACATTAACTGGGAGAACTACTCAAGTACTAACTCCCTTGCCCAACATTTCCTAGAATTTATAAACTCAAATGCCCTATTTCAACTGGTCAACACTCCTACCAGAGGTGATAACATATTGGACCTGGTCATCACCAACATGGGCTACTGGTGTTCCACACGGAAGGTCAACCCCATAAAAAAATCACTTTGGATATCCACATTCTGCCCCCATCCCCGGACAAGGAAACCACTGTGAAAAACTTTTCAAAAGCAAACTTCACGTTACATAAGACCGAGGTGGAAAGTTTCAAAGCCCCCATGCTGAAAGATAATGCTGCCCAAGCTGCAAAATATTTTACTAATGCATTCTACGGGCACCTACAAGAATGGATGGATCATGCCATTCCAAGCAAAACCAAGACTCACTCCTCCAAGAAAAGGAAACCAGTCTGGTGAACCCCTGCCATAAACAAGCTAAACAATAGAAGGAGGAAACTAGTACATAAAAGAGTAAAATCCCAAGAAGGGAAGACATCCCTGATCAGTATCAGCAAGAAACTATGATCTCTCATAAAGTCATCCAAGGCAAGCTTTGAAAGAAAAATTGCCAAAGACTCCAAAGATAACCACAAGGCATTCTTTAGCTATGTCAAGAATCTAAGTGGCAATGCTCAGATCTGCTTGGAGTTAGTGCAGAATGGCACAAAATACGCTGAACCGACCGATATCGCCAACATCCTGGCAGACAGTTTCAGCACAAACTTCACTCCCCTCTCACCCCCAGTAGGGCCCATAACCATACCAGAAGAATGTAGAGTCCCTGAAACCACAGACACTCAGGTTAAAACAGCCCTCTCCAAAGCCAAAAACACAGCATTAATGAGACCAGACGGTGTCTCAGGCTGCGTCCTACACAAGCTCAAAGATGAACTAAGCCCTCACCTAAACACACTGTTCAAACTCAGCCCCTCCACAGGCTATGTTCCCATAGAGTGGTGCACAGCAATGGTTATTCCGCTCCACAAAGGTGGAGCCACAACAGACCCTAGGAACTATCGCCCTATAAGCCTGACTAGCTTGGTTTGCAAGGCTATGGAACACATCATCATGGAACTCATTAACAGAGACACTGGGAACCTCCAAACACTGGACCCTACCCTGTTCGTCTTTGTTAAGGGCAGATCATGCCTTCTAAACCTGGTGGACTTCTTTGAGACAGTTGCCAAAGCTATAGATGAGGGAAAGGTGGTACACACAGCCTACCTAGACCTCGCTAAGGCCTTCAACACCATTCCCCATTCTGGTTTTATAGACAAGCTCACCAGCCTGAACATAAACCCCCACATCACAAGATGGGTTGCCAACTGGCTCATGGACAAAACCCACATGGTGAAAGTTGCGGGAGCTAGATCTGACTCTAAACCGGTTACAAGTGGCATTCCTTGGGGCTCAGTCCTAGGACCCCTCCTGTTTGGCATATACTTCTCAGAGGTACAGGCAAGCACAGGAGTACTATGGCTGACCGAGGTCACAGATGACTACAAACTAGGGGCTATAATTGACTCTCCAGCTGACACAGACATCCTCCAAACTGGTCTCACTGAGATGGATAACTGGTGTCAAAATCATGGCCTCAAGATAAATGTCGCAAAGTGCATAGTCATCTCCTTTGGAAAAAACAAAGCACCCACAAACTACCACATAGGTGGTAGTACCCTAAATCCAGAAGACTTAATAAGGGATATGGGGACCCAAGTAAAGAGTAATCTCACCTTCGATAATCACATTGCCAAAGTGGTTAGAAAATCCTTCTACGTGGCCCACCTAATCACAAAAGGGTTCGCATCCAGATAAAACAAGGTCATTGTGCCCCTCTACTCATCACTCATCAGACCCATCATAGAGTACAACAACCCATTTGGGATGTACCTTACAAGACACCTGCAACAGCTGGAAAGACCACAGAAGTACCTAACCAAGAGGATCACTGGCCTCAAACAGATGCCCTATGCAGCTCGACTAAAGAAACTCCAGCTGTACTCGGTTGCATACCGCCTACTCAGAGGTGATCTCTGCCTGACATACAAGGCCATGCCCAACCCAGAATTGATGGACATGCTCCACCTAAAGAAAACCTTATCCCCTCGAGCCACATGCTCTAGGGATCTAAACCTCACCACAGCAATAAATAGGACGTGCTGGAGGGATAGATGCCTGTCACAGAGACTTTCCATGCTTTGGAACAAGATTACAATCGACATTATGCAGAGCTCCTTGCTAACACTCTTCAAAAGAAACCTTGACGAGTGGATGGGAAACAGAAAGTTTACCCTGGGGATCACTTCAGTGGCTCTGCTGGACAGAGGCACAGGGAACTAATCTAAGTGGGTTGCGAAAGCCAACACATTCTGGCTAGGCTTATAAATGCTTTCAGGCAGATAGCTTAGTACCTACCTATGAAACTATATTTCCTCATGCAATTTCATGTCATCGGCAGGAAATGGACAGTAAACAGCAGCAATACATAATAATATTTACATTTCCATAGCTCAGCAAGCAGTGGGTTTGCATGATGGTTGGCAAAGTGTTTGTGCATGCGAAATACACACTTCCAATACTATTTCTGTTTGCGTGTAGCTAAGTAGTGTGCAAACGCAAGCCGCATTGCTAAAGTCTGAGAGTTACTACTGAGTCTATGAAACACACCTGCTACTTAACTGACTCTGTGATAGCAGGTGTAAATGCAATGACACATTTCTTTTTGAGCCAGGTGCTACTGGGTTCAAATCCAGGTGCATCTAATACTTTAAAATACTTTTCAATAAACATTGATAATGCAGTGACAAGATGTCTTTATAATACATGTGTTGCGGTGTGTTGGCACAACACAGTGGGGTTAAGCAGCATTTTGCAGAGATAACCACAGCATTTTGCTGATGCTCACTAGTGGTGTGCATTGGTGCACAATGAGCACCTTGGCACAAACATGGAGCCCAAAAAGTGAAGGGATCCATTGCTTTTTCTGCTACTTATGTGTGTTGTATGTGATTCTATTTTTTGACCAGATTAAAGGTGTTAAAATGGGGTAGATTGAAAAGTGGTGAAATGGGGAGCAAGCAAGAGGAAGAACAAAGAGAAAGCAAAATAGGAATGTGCAGGAGGGAGGTAGGAAAGAACCATAGCTATCCATTTCTTTAACAGTGTAAACTGAAAATATGTGCAGAATATTAACTGAATTTGCACTGACACCTCCACAATGAGGGGTGACAATAATGCTGTTATGGTATATAGCCAATTGGACTGAATCAAGTGTATCAAGAAACGATGTATGCAAAATGGAAAGCTATTTATGGGACATTTTTTTTGTGGGACAGGTTTTTTTTTTTATTTTAGTAAGAGGAATGTTGCGGAAGGGACGTATGTATGTCTGGGTCAAGTAAGTTGGGTAGGTGAGGAAGCAATTGCAAACATACAAGACAAACAAGAAAAGACAGTGACGGTGATGGACACAAAAGGTTAGGAGCACCGTGATTGGGGTGACGGAGAGCACAATCCAGGCCCATACCTGTCAAGCTGGGAGACAGTGAGAAGTGAGTCATCACCCACTGGACTGTCATCACTTTCACCTTACTCCAATGGTGACTGGAGTGCTTGACATCTCCTCCTCCTCCTGCAGACCATGAGGAACTGCAGCCTCTTCATCTGGAGTAGGTGTACACCAATGGTGCGGCACACAACCCTATGTATCATCCCTGGCAACTCGCTGTGGGTGATGAAATCACTGCCTCTGCCACTGTTCATGGAGGGTACCACTGCACAAGCTTCCAGGCCAGGTCTACTTGAGGGGGCAGGTAGTGCAGGGGAAGCAGATACAGTGCTGCCAGGTTGGCTGCCAGAAAATGCTGAGCATCAGTGCTGGTGCTGGTGAAGCAGGGGAAGGCTAATCCACTAGGGCTGGCCTACCTCGCTGTGCTGTGTTGCATTTAGTGATGTGGTACACATGGATGACATGAAGGCATTTTGATAATACATATTCGAAAATAAAAAAAGAGAGATAAGGGTTGGGGTGAGAGAAAAAAGATAAAATTAGTACCTTCATATGTGACATACAATGCATTAATACAATTACAAAACTCTTTTACCTGAAGTATTGCATTTAAGTATACCTTCTAACAGATAAACACAATACTACAGATTGTTGAAATTAATACTTGAAATGTGCATATATTGCACATTTTCATGTTTCAATCATACAGATTACAATTTACAGCAGGGCATTTGCGCCACTGGTATAGAGGTTTTAATTTAATGTAAATATTAATGAAGAAATAACACTATTGTATTGCTCTGAATAGTGGTATTTGAACCCACAACCTCTGGCTACAGTCTAATATTGGACTCTTGCAATTGGTTTGTGCTACAAACTAATGGATGTATACTTGCTTTTATAGTTGGAATATGCATGCTCAATTTGATGCAACTCTATAAAATACCAAAAAAGGTATCTTTAACTTTTAATGCTACAATAACAAGTCTCTTCTGCTGCATACAGACCACTTGCTTTCCTCAGTCTCTACAATCAAGCAACATGGGCCTGGACATTGAACAAATGTTCCCTGGCAACTGGGGGAAGAACAGAAAAGAACAGAAGACCATTATGCATACCAATATTATCTATATTAAGCATTCTAACACTTACAAGTACTCCCTTTATTTCATACCAACACAGTTGTGAGATGTCTGCAATCTCAAATTCCCCCAAGCAAAGGTTTGGAGTATCCCTTTTCTCCTCCTCTCTAGGTCATTAAAATGATGTCTATATTGCTTTCCAGTGCATGGGATACCAGTGGCACTGGATACAGCCTGGACCAAACTATTCCACTCCTCAGACTTGTACTGAGAGCCAGAATAGTACCCTGCAGTAGCCTTTGGCTGTGGTGCTTTATCAGGAGTCCAGTAGATATCCTGGACTCTTAGACACCCCACCTCTGTGCCCTAAACTTGGCACCTTGCCCACTAATGTCAGCCATGTCTACCTACCAGCACAGCTAGAGCAATGGAGACTGATGCTTCTCCCACCAATTCACCAAGTCCAGTTATTGTGTTTACTGGTAGTGCGCAAACTGCCGCAATGATTCCAGCCACATTTGCGCAAACTGCAGCAATGATTCCAGCCACATTTGCCAAATGTTAAGCAGCATGAAGCTGTGTCAAGCAGGGGTGAATTAAACTGAATTGAAACTGGAAGATTAATCTGAAAGTTGGCCTTAGTTTGAAGGGTGCCTACTGATGTAGCCTGGAAATAGATATGGAAATTGAAAGGTAACTGTTAAGTGAGTTAGATTTGTAGACATGCACTGGAGGCATAAATGTAATGACAGGACACAATTGTTCTTACCTTTCTACACTGAGAAATTTGATTTTTACACTGTGGGATTCAAACGTAGGCATAAGGGACAAAACATTTACTTCCACAGAGTTGATTTTCCATCTTTGCCACAGAAGAAGTGCTGCTCAGACATAGTCAGGAATCCTACATAAATCCAGGTGACAGTATGAGCTGTTACACATGTATGTATGTGACCTGACTAGGTTACTGGATATATTTATTTATTATCTATTTATTGGCATATGTTTACAGGGAAAGTCCACTGGGACAAAAGAGCCCATTTTCAGTGGAGGCCGGGGGAGAAAAGCTCCACAAGGCAGTTAGTATAATAGTACATAAAATTCAAAACAGTTATTAGATCACAAACAGTATTATAAAAAAAAGCACAATAGAAAACATGTAAACATATGATATGTAAAGATTAATACAATTCGAAGATATGTACTAATTAAGGAATCATACTGTTGGGATGAAACTAAGCACAGAAAAGACAGTGGTAATGGCATCAAATTGGAGAAAGAAGAAGCTGAGAATTGAAATATAAGGCTTCAAGTATCTGGGAGGGGTGGTTGAGATGAAGGGAAGTCTGAATGAAGAGGTCAAACTAGAATCAGCGGGGCTGCAGCCAACTGGTACAGAGTCTCAGGTGTAGTCTATGACAGAAGAATGCCAAAGAAGCTGAAAAGTAAGGTGTAAAAGACAGTGGTGCAATCAGTACCACTGTATGGTACAGAAACCTAGACAGTAAAGGCAGAGCAGATGAAGAAGCTAGAGGTGATGGAAATGAAGTGCCTTAGAAGGGTGGTAGAATGCCCACTGTGGGACAGACAAAAAAATAAGGACATAAGAGCAGAAGCCAAAGTAGCTTCAATTGCAGAAAAGATCAAAGAGAACAGATTACAGTGGTTTGGACATGTGCAGAAAAGCAGAAGAAAATCTGGTTAAGAAGATTTAGGACAGACAGGAAGAAGGTAAGAGGAAATGAGGACGTCCAGCAAAGAGGTGGATGGATTATGTGAAAGAAGATCTGCAACAGTCAGGCATGAGTGTTGAAGAAGGCAGGAGTGTGGTACTGAATCGAGAGAGCTGGTGACAGTTAACACCATACCCCAACCCCATGTAGAAAATGGGGAAAAGGGAGCTGATGATTATGATGATGACTGTTGTACATTATAGCAATAACCCACGCCTGGGTGTGGGTAATGCTGGATATACCCATGGGTGGCGTGGTTTGGTCACGAGGGCGAAGCCCGAGGGACCAAACAAAGCCAACCGTGGGTAAATCCAGCATTACCCACACCCAGAAGTGGGTTATTGCTATTATACAATGACATTATTTAAGAAAAAAAATAATTCATTTTCTTAAATAATGGCATTGTATTAATGCCTCCTGGCTAGCCTTCCGCAGCTGTCTGGTATTCTGCGGCAGTTCTGATGTACTGCGCATGCATATGCCTACGCAATACATCAGAGCTGTGGGCAAAAGCAACGGAGAAAGCAAGATCTCCATTGCTATTTACAAACTGTTTCGCTATGTTAAATGGATTTAACATAGCGAGACAGCAAAGCAACGGCGCCATTGCTTTTTTAAAGCTGTCTCGCTATGTTAAACCCATTTAACATAGTGAAACAGTTTGTAAAAAGCAACGGAGAAAGCAAGATCTCCATTGCTTTTTACAAACTGTCTCACTATGTTAAACTCGTTTAACATAGCGAGACAGCATTAAAAAAAGGAACGGAGAATGTCCGTTGCTTTTTTTAATGCTGAGACAGTGTGAAGCAACAGAGATCTTGCATTCTCCGTTGCTGTAAAAAAAAAAAAAAAAAAAAAAGAGTTATAGTAATGGAAAAAGTCTGGGCGACTGGACCTTTTTCCATTACTATAACTCTGATTTACAAAGTGCACGCTGACCAATCAGCGTGCACGTTTTTTGAATATTAATGGGGGGTTGTTGTATAATAAGAAATAATATAGTGATAAAAGCAGTCATATAGAAATATTTACAAGGTGTACTAAAAGTGTCAGCCAGCACAGTATTGCAGGGCAGTGTGTAATTGAAATATTATAGCAATAACCCACGCCTGGGTGTGGGTAATGCTAAATTTACCCACGGTTGGCATGGTTTGTTCCCGAGGGCGAAGCCCGAGGACCCAAACAAAGCCAACCGTGGGTAAATTTAGCATTACTCACACCCAGAAGTGGGTTATTGCTATTATACCATGACATTATTTAAGAAAAGAAACTATTACTTTTCTTAAATAATGGCATAGTATAATGCCTGTTTACTGCCCTTCCGCAGATGTCTGGCATCCGCTGTAGTTCTGATGTACTGCGCGCCTGCAGTACATCAGAGTTGTGGCAAAAGCAACGGAGAAAGCAAGATCTCTGTTGCTTTTTTTTAAGCTATGTTAAATGAGTTTAACATAGCGAGACAGTTTAAATAAGCAACGGACATCTCCATTGCTTATTTTAAAACTGTCTCGCTATGTTAAACTCATTTAACATAGCGAACACTAAAAAGCAACGGAGATCTTGCTTTCTCCATTGCTTTTTAAAACACTGCTCGCTATGGTAAATGGGTTTAACATAGCGAGACAGCTTTAAAATAAGCAACGGAGATCTCCGTTACTTATTTTAAAGCTGTCTCGCTATGTTAAACCCATTTAAAATAACGAGAAAGTGTTTAAAAGAAGTTATACTAATGGAAAAAAGTCTGGGCGACCGGACCTTTTTCCATTAGTATAACTCGATTTACAACGGGCACACTGGCCAATCAGCGTGCAAGTTTTGGGGGGATCATGGTATAATAGCTGATAGTAAACCATAGCAAGATGGTAAGACATAGACAGATAGTAAGGCATATATAGATAGCTGTATGAATTTAAACTGGTGATAAAGAAAGATTTAAATAGGTGATGATTTCAGTTAAGGTGAATGTGACTTATGGTATGGGGAATCAAGTGATGGATGGATAAGAACTGAGAGATCTGCATTGCCAAAGGGTGGAGAGGTGCTGTCGCAGAGATTCTTTGAAAGAGGAGATATTACTGGAGGTTCTGATAGCTATTGGGAGGGAATTCCATAGCTTGACAATAGTGAAGGAACAGAGCATGTCACCAGCTGGGAGTTTTGGTTTGTCTACTTGCAGTAGAAGTTGATTTTCAGATCTGAGTGGCCTGTTTGGGTGGTAGTGAGTTAAGATAGAAGAAAGGGTTTGGCTGCTTGATGGTCTGTAAATGGTTTTGTGTGATGTGTTTAATTGTAGGTAGGTTAGATAATGTGGAAGTTTAATCCAGATAAGCGATTTTAGGGAGCTGCAGTGATGGGAAGAGTATTTTTTGTTGGTTGCAAACTTGGCAACCTTGTTGTAACAGGTCTCATGGTTGGTTTTTAGGGAGGACTGGATATTAGTAAGGAGAGGAGCACCATACAGCAGATAAAGCAGGAGAACAGTTAAGGCACGAGTCTGCTTAGTAGAGCAGTTAAAAAAGTGTTTATGTCGACACAGGGTGCCTAGTTTTGGGTTAGTTTTTTAATATTATTGTGGATATGGAGGTCAAATGTCCGGTTTTCATCTAGAATAACTCTTAATAATTTAGTGTGAGATACAACCTGTATAGTGGTGTTGTTCTGAAAATGAATGAATGATGATATATATCTTGTTAACCAATATTTTTTTCTTGGAAGTAAATAGTAGCAGTTTGGTTTTGTTGGGATTTAGGGTTGGCTGATTGTTGGCCATCCACATTTCAGTAACATTAAAGGTATTTTGGGTTATTTGCAGAAATTCTGTTTTGATTTAGCAGAGCAAATAATGGTCGAATCATCTGCGTATTGTATGACAGATCCAATTTTAAGAGTGGAATGAAAGTCATTTATGAAAATACGGAAAAGAAGGGGTCCTAAGATGGAGCCCTGGGGAACACCTGTGGAAGACTCAAGAAATGGAGAGAAAGAGTTGAACCATATTCAGTTTAGAGTTGGGGGAGAGATACTTAGATTGGAGAGTTTACTGAGGAGTAGGGTGTGGGAGACCATACCAAAAGCTTTCGAGAAGAGTGAGGAAGCAAATTTACCAGAGTTCTTAGCTTGGTTGACTGTGTCCATAAAGGAAATAAGAGCAGTAGTTGTGAGTTGTGCTGTGACCTGGCCTAAACCCATGTTGAGTTAGGGAGAGGAATTGCTTTAGTAGTAGATAGTTTAGAAGTTGAAGAAGGATACATTTTTCTAAGATTTTAGAGAGGGGAGAAAACAGCAATGGGTTGGAAATTACAAATATCTTTGTTATTACCACCTTTACAGAGAGAAAGAATATATGTTTTTTTTTCCAGATAGTAGGGACACATGACTCTTGGGGGAGATCTATTGAAAAATATGCTGATGGGATAGGCAATGAATCTCACTGACATTTGGAGGTATTCTAGGAGTAGGTTGTCAGGGGGACAGGAGCCAGGTTTCAGTTTTGGAAGTTTAATTATCATAGCAATGGGCATGGGGAAGAAAGAAAAGGATGGTAGGGAGGGGGTTGTGGTATCCTGTGAAGGAGGTGTTAGTGCAAGAGAGTTGGTATTGGACTTAGTTTGGGTAAATGTAGTGGTGAGTAATGTGTGGATAAAGTGTGAGATGAACAGGGTGGCTATTTCACTGGCTGTTCTCTTGGGGAATGAGCATGGGTTGTTTTTGGTACCAGAGTTAATTGGACATGATATGGAGTTCCAAAATTTGTTTGGGTTTTGTTTGTGATTTTTTTGGAGGCCTGGATAATATTCTTTTTTGTCATTAATAAGTGGGTGCTTTGCTTGTTTACAGAGCTGTCAGAATTGTAGGAGCTCAATGGGATTCTTGTACTGTTGCCATTTTTTCCATACTTTGTCCCTGGTGGTCATGATTTGCTTAGCGGCTCTAAAGAGCCATATGGCATGCCTAGCTTTTATTCTTTTTTGTTTTAATGGATTCAGTCTGTAAGCCATTCTATATCATTATTAGCCTTAAAATGTGTGAGGATATTAAATGGAAATAATATCATATGCAGTTGCCAAAAATAAAGGGGAGGTTGCATGTTAATGAACAGAACCTATGAGTTATGTGCTGCTTACCTGCATTTGCAACCTTACATCTAACACTTTGTAAGGCTAAGCTGATACATCCACTGGAGGTAGGGCAGCTTGCAGTGCTGTTGCATTTTCCTTCTCCCAACCAGTAATCATTCACAGTTGCAGTCTATTAAAACCAAACACTGAGGGGTTGCCTTCACTATGTTTGCATCTCCTGCATGGAGTCAAGTATTTGGGATTCAACAATTCTAATCAGTTCAAACCTCACTTGCATCTGCACCATACTAACAGCCCTGAATCTACACCATATAAAAAGGAAACCATGTAGCAAGGAAAACTGAAGCTGAGGAGACTTGTTTATATGGAGAACACAGAAGAGAGGCTGTTCCTTTGGGATATATCTGCCCAGAGGATTACTGAACTTGAGAAAGTATGCTTGCATTTTGTCAGCTACATAATACATATGCTGGAAAAATCTGAAGTAAAAGGCAGGAATTGAATCATTTATGTAATGTTTAGGTTATATGATATATAGCAATGGTTTCACTTCATAATCTTGCATTTCAAGACCATGAAGCCAAAACCATCACAACACCGAAACTTACAAAGCTGAAACCAGAACATAGAACACACAGCACACACCACACCACACCACACACAAACAACAACACCCACACCACAAAACAAATAAACACACCAAAACACCACACAGGCACACACATACAATGCAGAAATGCAGGGACCAAGCCCACCTGCACCCCCCCACACCCTCTCTACTTATATATAACAACTCCGAGATTGAACAAACAGAAAAAAGAAAACAAATGAAAACTGAATCCGGCAAAAAGATGGTATTTTTTAGCAAATGTGTCATTTGGTTTGTTAGCAGGTGTGGGGGGAGCCTGTCTTTCTTGGGGTGTGAAACAAACAATGGTATGTTATGGAACAAACAAGGGTATGTTGTTACTGTTACTTGTTCAGCTCTCAAGACTGTAGTATGTGTATTTCGTGTCTCTAGACTGTTTGTTACCTTTACCTTTGGGTTGAGACACTACCTTTTCTTTTTTATCTGGGAACAGTTATTTTGTTACACCGTCTGTTGTTTTTGCATATTAACAGCCGGTTGTCTTTTAGGCATCTCACTAGCTTCTAACCCCTACCCCCCATCGATTAAGACTACCACTACCCTAAAAACTAACGAACATTTCATGCTAAGGCATGATAGGCACTATGTCACTTGAAAGGTTGAAAGAAGCAATTGGCACAGAATGCAGATTTGTGGCAGATTGTGCATGACATATTACATGTGGCAGTGGCCATGGCAGGACATATTAGCAATCCAACATAGGGCTGACAGCAGATGCAGGGCCTGCATGGGATGAGTGTCGGGAGGCCATGATCTGATGGGTATCGGGGGGGGGGCTGCTATACAGCCATCACTAACACCAAACAAAGAATTCCTGTCCACTGTTTGGGATCCAGACAGCACATGCTTGAGCAGTATCACAGCAACAGTTTGACATCAGTGCAACAGTTTCAGGGACAGTAGGCATGTTCCAGGAAGAGCTTCCAGATATGCTTTTTACCTCAATTGTTGAATACTGTTGTATAGTAAAACAAATTTGAAATCCTTGAGTTACAAAATCTTTTAAGGGTTGTTTTTTTGCTTGCTGGAAGATTGCCGCAGTTAACAAATAAATTTTTAGTTGATTAGTCATAGTTGGAGTTTTCATCCAAGCTCTGTTGAAAGTATAGTTAGGAGTTGTATAAGGACCTGATGTATTACTGTTTCTACTGATGTTGTCTGTGATGATGTTGTTCTTTACCTTTTGATGCACTTCATTTGGCACCAAGATACCCTCATTTGCAGGCCTCAAACCGATGAATTTTAAACATTTTAAGATGAGTGCCATGAATAATTTAAAGAATTGTTGATGTTATTGATGTTGATGTTATTCCAATTATATTGTATTAAAGTCTAACAGTGGCAGCATTGTTGTGTTTCATATCATATTGAGTATTGTAATTTTAGGCATTAATTATTCCTGTATTGTTGGGTCAATGGGGGTGGTGATCCTGACAGTGGGAGTGTGGGACTTCTACCACTGATGATCAGATGACAATGATGATGATGAGAACAATAGCCAAAAACACAGGCATAGTTTGGGGGGCTCTGACTGGACTCTTGACACTGAATTTCGACACACAGCCATCCCCTGCCATTCAGTCAGACACAGTGGCTAGGTTTTACCCTTTCACCTAGCCCACACTCATTGGACAGGTGAGGGTGTGACATTACTGCATCAAAAGTGCCTTACTGTGCACTGGGTGCCTGTTGACCTGGCTGTGTGTCGTGTGTGTGGTCAGTAGAAGTGTTGTTAGGTGTTCAGCTGAGGTTCCTCCCCCCTCCCCTGATACAGGTGTTTCTTCCCGTGTCACTCAACGAATGTTTAGGGCCATCATGGAGGCACAGGCACATTCCCATAGCTGACAGAGAAGATAGCAAACTACCTTTTAACCCTGACCCTTTAGAATTCCCCACCCTCAGAAGATCAAAGAGAATAGCAACTCAGACCAATTTGAAAAAGCAAGACAAGGAGTTGCAGGAAATTTCATATGAACAACAGAGTACAACTCACAACCTCCCCACATACAATCACAAACAAAGGGGCAAAAGGGCAAACTAGGCTAACCAGGGCTACTATTACTCTGTCTGCTGCTGAGCACAATGGAATACTCTCCACATATAAGGGTTTCAGAATTTTTTAATTATACTTCTATAGATATTAATGAATCATATTTTAATCTTTTTATGAAAGGTTTCACTTTTATTCAAAGTAAATAAATGAATTTGGTAGATGCCTTCTTTGTGTTACACCAGGAAATTGAATTTGGCTATTCATTTCGAAGGAAAAGACAGACCTAATAAATAAAGGTTTAAGAAGAAGTGTACATATAACATCTCAGTCCATTCACTGGTTAATACATTTGAAACGGCTTGTGAGAATGATCTACACAAGCTTTTCTCAGCTCAGCAAGGTAAGGGTTTCAGAAATTTAAAGGAAGAAGCGAACATTCTACTATATTTCCTTATGTAAAATAGAACAATTTGGATAATGAAACCTGATAAAGGAGGTGGAGTAGTCTTATTTGACTGCATTGATTATGTAGGGCATATGTTTGAAATTTTACAAGATGAAAACACTTATACCACAGTATCTCATAATGAAGTCAATGTGGGCCATAAAAATATTAGTTTATTTTTAGATGATTGTTGTAGTCATGGGGTTATTAATAACTATTTTTTGAATGTTTAACTAGTAAAGCTCCTGCAATACCAACTATCTTTGGTATTCCCAAGGTACACAAAAATATCCCAAAACCCCCTTTCAGACTTACTGTTTCTGCACAAGGCTCCAAAACATATCCTTTGGGGATATACATTGATCAAATGTTGAAACCTGCTTATTAAATAGTCATCCACATTTTGGAAGATTCACAGGACTTTTTAGGTAGAATTACACAGGAAATGTACAGTGATAATTTGTACTTTTTAACTATTGGTGTGGTGGATTTGTTTACATGTATATCCAGGACAGATGGATTAGAATTATTTAATGATACTTTTATACATTGTGGTTTTCAACAACACAGTGATATTTCTTTAATAATGCACTTTATGGAGATTGTATTGTCTAATAATTTTATTTGTTTTGAAGGAGAACTATATAAGCAAGTTAAAGGAATAGCTATGGAGGTTTCTGAAGTGTGTGTTTGTGTCAGAATTTTTTCCATATTGTAAGATTTATTTAAAGTTTATAGAGTACCTATTTATTATCAGGCAAGGTTCCATCCAACAACAGGAACAATTTATTGATTATATAAATCAGACAACTTCTTTTTTTAAATTTATTTACACTTGCAATGTGGAATCCGTAAATTATTTAGATGTTACTATTACTAAAAACCAGTAAGGATTTGAGTCCAGTATTTATTGAAAACCGACATTCTCGAATGCGCACTTGCACTTTCAAAGCTTTCATCCCTTTCATTACAAACGCAATTCGGTAAGAGGCCAGTCCATCAAACTTTTGATTATTAAATTAAGACAGGAAATACTACTTCAGATAGAGTGGAAGGTCACAACAAGGTCGAATGAGCATCTGTTTTACCGTATAGTGAAGGTATGGATAAGATAAAAAAATGTTAATACAAAAAAACTGAATGATCTTTAGGGCTAAACTCACAGCAAGAGGTTCTCCGGTTTGATCCTCGGCTTGGGTGCCTTCTGTGCGGAGTCTGCATGTCCTCCCTGTGGTAGGTGGATTGGACACTCTAAATTGGCCCTAGGTGTGAGTGCATGCATGTGTGTGTGCCTTCTGTGGAAGGTTGGGCACTGGGCTGGCAACTCGACACTGTAAAACTCCACTGCCAATCATGAGTGGACAGGTGATCCACTGTGGCGACCCCTAACCGTGAAAAGCCGAAAGAAGAAGACCTGACTTTGTTTTTAAAATTACCGCCAATTTAAAAAAAAATATTAGAGAGGCAGAATGTACAGCAAGGATTTTTGAGCACATCAGGAGAAAATAGGAAAGGCATTCAACAGTGTGGCAGATATGGACAATGTGGATTTTTTCTGATGGGCATTGAGATAGTTTTGGATAATTTGTAAAGATGCCATATATGTTTGGCCTATGGCAACTGTAATACAAATGGGTTAATTTACATGGCTCTTTGCAATACTTGCCCAGCATTTTATACAGGGAAAACCAAAAGGCCATTGAGAAAGAGGATATAGGAGCACTGCTATGACATACAAAAAGGTAATAATAATAGTGCCCTTTATAATTACTCTACAAAATGTGGAGGTTTTTTAAAAAAAATTGTTTTGGTATCCTTAAGGTAATTCCATGGATTCCTAGAACAGGAGTATGGGAAACTAGAAATGAATACAAGGAACTGTTTTGGCAAATAAAGTTAAATGTGACTGTCTTCCCTGGAGTTAATGATGCCATATCGATTCTGCCAGTTTTAAAATTAAGGGCGGCTAAATTTTGAATAGGGAGGGGATTGGTGTAGGAGAGACAGACATTCTTTCATAGTGGTTAAAAGCATTTCTATTTTAATGGTATGTATTTTTAATATATTTTAATATTCTTAATGCTACATTTGATAATTGTCAACATTCTGATGTTATACAATAGCTTTTTGGTACAGTGTTATCTTATTCAGTTAAGAGTTATGACTACATGCCCTAATATTTTTGCTAATTTTGCCATTATTAGTAGAGGGCTTATTTGACAAGTTATGGAAACTGGCATGTATATTTAATGCATTTAATATATTTTAACAGTAAGCATTCTTATTTAAAACATTTTAATAGATGTTTTCAAACATCTTTGGAATACATGGTTTTATTAGATTAAGCTCATTTGTTTTTTATATCTCCTTCTCAACTTCCTCATTTTTACATTTACTTCACAACTTACTTGTCTTGCTTTATATATATAAAATGTGTGTATATATATATATATATATATATATATATATATATATATACATACATATGTATACGTTTACACTGAAGACCTTGAAACTGCATCAGTCAACTGGCATTTGGTTAACTTGCAGTTTTCAAGTCGGCAGAATGTAGAACCCAAAGGAATCAACTATACTAAAGTGAACAGGTAGTGTAAGCTGAGCATTTGGGTTCGACATTGTGCAGGAGAATTGCAGTTCAGTGAGGAACTGGGAATTAGCGCATTTCCTCACTGTAGTATGATCTCGGAGTAGGTATATTTGATGTGCAGGGGGTGTGGGGGGTACAGGGGTACGTAGCCCCTCGGCAAAATAGTAGAATGAATGTACTGTTGACTGTACACTTTAGCAGTATGTTAATGTGCATAGCAGAAGGTGAGTGACGTCACCTCCTGCTATGTTGAATACATTGAACCACGATTGTCGATGTATTCATTTTCACTTTCGTTTACTTTTCGGTATATATATATATATATATATATATATATATATATATATATATATATATCTACACACACACACACATATACACACACACACACACACATATATACACACACACACACACACACACACACACAGACATTTTTATATACACACACACACACACACACACACACACACACACACACACATATATATATATATATATATATTTACATTTAATACTTTCTAGTATGATTCTCAATATAACATTTTAATGTCACAATATTTAGCCTTTTAATGTTGTTTATGATTGTGATACCATTTTTTAAATACAAATTCATTAATGAATTAACCTATAGGAGTGTTTTTTTAATCACATTGTGTGTTTCAGGGTTATATAAATTAGGATGGAGTTACATTGAATTAGCTCTGTTTCTAAAGAAGTCCTGAGGGTATTCAGGATGAAAATACATTAATAACAGCTGATTCAACCTTCACGTGCTAAACAGTGGTGAATAAATTCTGCTCTTGGACCTTGCACTTTGATTGTGTTTTGAACTGATTTCCATTTAAAGGCATTGCCAAAAGACCATTTTTTCTCTTAGTGCTATTAGTTTCACTGTTAAGAATACTTTAAGAAAAACATGGGGACTATTTAATGATTTTATGAAAACATAGGTTTGAGACCCTCAAATATTTATAAGAGGAGCAAATGCTTTAAAGACTTACTGGAGCAGTGCAAGGAGATTCTGAACAGTACTTTACAGATGTGTATTTTAAGTGTGGTTCATGTTCTGAATGTCCCTCTATATTACTGAATGATGGTATCTGGGTATAAGGTTGGAAGGTGACCTCAAAGGGATGCTTTCACTGCAGTACTAAAGAGGTGGTGCATATAGCTAAATGCCAACAATGTCCCTCTTTTTATGTGAATAAAACCAAGAGAAAAATAAAAGCATATATTTATGAACACCTATATGATATCGTTAAGTGTAAGGATACTAACGTTTTGTAAAATACATATTGAAGTTTCTATCACATGTTTTTTTTTTTATTTTTTATTGTAATGAGGGTTGATAGAAACCCAAGGGGGGCTATGGAGCAAAATGTTAGAAAAGAGGGAATTGTATTGCACTGGCAGATTATTTTGAATGTGTACAAATTTCCTGGACTCAATGAATCTGGTTTCTCTAGCTTGTATTTTAAAATTGCATTCCCTTACTTTCTAATAAGTGGATGAGTTTAAAGTCTGTTGTATATTATTTTATCTAGTTTGGTATCGAGTTTTTTTTAATTGTTTTAAAGAATTTGTACAACTGGTAGGGTGAATTGATTGTTAATTTTCATTGGTTGATTTGTATCATGTGCCTCTTGGGTGTGTTATTTAAACAGGATATGACTAAGCAATGCTTTTTTTTAACTTTTTCTGATGAAGTTCCTGTTTTAAGAATCAAAGTGCTTAACTGTTTATATTTGTGTAGGGATTAAATTTTATTTTTGGAACAACTTAAGTGTGCTTCCAGGGTACATGCTTTGTTTTTCAACTCTAGATAACATAGACCTCTAATTGCTTATTTGCACATATACTCTTGGTCCAAATCTTATAAATTCTAGGTCTTCAAAGTGCAGATACAGCATCAGATATGTATACCTTGGCTTGAAAATACAGGCTTCATTATACTTATACACTCATGTGTAGTAAATGCAAATTTTAGTGTGTTTGTCATACTCAACAGTGTGCCTCCAGGGTGTATGCTTTCTTTTTGAAGTTTTTTTTTCATCCTGTTGAATATCATTTTATGTTTGTGTGGTTCTTATCTACAATTGAATTGCTAGGTAAAAGGACTATTCAGACACTAAAGAATTTGAGGAGAATGAAGATCATCAGTAGCTGTAAGAATTTTCAGTTCATCAGTTCAGAATATTGGAATACTCCATTGTAAAGTCTCAGTCTCACACCAGCTTAGATATTAATGAGAAGCAGCTATGCGTCAGTCAATAACCCCTAACAACTAAAACTAAAACTGTAGTTCCGATAAACCAACGGTACACTTTACTGGGGCACTAAAATTGTTTGTCTTCTAAACTGTTTTCAAGAGCTGTAGACTTCTTCAGGGCAATGGTAATGCCAGAGTAACAATGTATCTTAAATGCATTTCTTAACTGAACAATGCTAAGATCAAGTTACATGCCAGCAGTTCAAATAAAAATAACTCTCCACTCTTTTTTCTAATTATACTTTATTAAACTCTTCATTATGGAGGGAGGAAACACATCTAAAACTGAGTAACAAAACAAAATTACCAATATTCAGATATATTCTTGAGCAATAATGTGTAACAATGAGAAAAAAAAAAAATATATATATATATATATATATATATATAATTCAAAACCTCTTAAAAAGCCAGACAACTATTCTTCAATGATACATGGTAAAACTAGAACTCAGATATGAAAATGCTGAAAGTTAATTAAGTAGCCTCCAAAAATAATTTATGAGAAATATAACATATAAAATAAATGAAGTAGAGAAACGTAGGAAATAAGGGCTTATAAAGAATAAAATAATTTGAAAGATCAGATAATATTTAACATTCTTTGCCCGACACTCCAGTATGGTGTTTTTAATTAATTTATTTATTTATTTTGTTTTAATATGCTAATATTTTACAAGATTTGAGGTATTTGAGAGCCAAATTCACAAAGCCATTCCATCTTAATTATTTTAGATCTAACCAGGTTTTGGTGATATATCATTTTACAAGCATATTTAAATCCAAAGTTGGAATATGAAGGACAGCAAATTTTGAAGGCATAATATTTTGTTTATTATATGCCAAAAGTTTAAATTTTCTGTCACAAAACACCCAATTTCTGACTTTTAAATCCACAACTCTAAAAACTGTCTAGGATGTCAGCACTGTCTAAATTGCATGCATTACATATGGTGGAATGTGTTGGAAAATATGAAGTTGAAATTTGGTATTTGTATACTTTTGAAAATACTTTGTCTAAATTCAAATATATTAAAAAAACTCTTATTTTGTGTGCATGATGTTTATCAAAATTAAATTTTGTTTTGAGTAAATTCCAAATTTGACTTATGATTGGCAAATAACCTTTAGAAAGTATCATTGCTAATCCAATTCCTCTTCTGAGTTAGGGTTTTCAGAAAAAAGTATTAGTTTATGATTAAGAAAAGGAAAATATTTTATGTAATTTATACAGAGATCTGGGAAATCATATTTTAATATAGTCGTGAATAAATAGTGTATGCTAATTCTAGCAAATTCTTTGACCACATTTAAAGCTAGTACAAAGCTATTCATAGGTTCATAGGTGTGTACTACGCTAATGGCTCTGTAGCCTTTACAAGCCTAGTCCATAGAAGGGATCTGGCATCATGCCGCACGACGTTTATTACAAATGTAAGTATGATTTAATAGCTGTTGAGATTGTAATGTTAAAATCTGATCATTAGTTTGTCTGGATTGGATAAAGTCCAACTGAAAAGATGAAACAATCATGGGTAGAACTTTTTTTAATCCATTGACAAATATTGCTCCATATATTTTGATGTACTGAAAGTGCACATGCACAATAATAGTGTGCATATATGTAGATGACTTGAGATGCACCTTCCTGGGCTATATGAAGAGACATGAAAACATAAAATCCTCCAAAGCTAGTTGAGAAAATAAAATTGCCAAAGATTCCAAAGACAACCACAAGGCATTCTATAACTATGTCAAGAATCTAAATGGCAATGCTCAGATCTGCTCTGAGCTACAGCACAATGGCATTAAATATACTGATCCCAAGGATATTGCCAATATCCTGGCAGATCGATTCAGTGCCAACTTCACCCCCCTCTCGCCCCCTAAATGGCCCATCTCAATACCGGAAGATTGCCAAATTCCGGTAATAACGGCCACACAGGTAAAAAACGCACTCTCCAAAGCTAAGAATACAGCATCCATGGGACCAGATGACATCCTGGGCTGTGTACTACATGAACTACAAAATGAACTGGCACCTCACCTAAGTGTCATGTTTAATCATACCCTCACCTCAGGCTTCATGCCCACTAAGTGGTGCACAGCTACAGTTATCCCACTCCACAAGGGGGGATCCAGCTTGGATCCCGGGAACTACCACACCATCAGTCTGACAAGCCTGATCTGCAAGGCCATGGAACGTATTATCATGGAACTTATAAACAAAAACATTGGCAACCTTAAAACACTGGACCCCACCCAGTTTGGGTTTGTGAAGGGCCGATCTTGTCTCCTAAACCTCATTGACTTCTTCGAATCAGTCTCCAGAGCTGTGGACTAGGGTAAGACAGTCCACACATCCTATCTGGACCTCGCCAAGGCCTTTGTCACCATCCCCCACTCTGGAATCATAGATAAACCTACTAAGCTGGGAATTAATCCCTACATCACTCGATGGGTTGCCAACTCACTTACTGACAGAACCCACACTGTAAAAGTAGCTGACTCCAAATCCAGCTCCAGACAAGTGACAAGTGGAGTACCTCAGGGTTCAGTCCTGGGACCTTTCTTGTTTGGCATCTACTTCTCTGAAGTACAGGCCAACACTCTGGCTAACAAAGTTCGTGGATGTCTGCAAACTGGGAGCCATTATTGAATCCACAAATTATGTCGATACTCTACAAAAGGGCCTTACAGAACCAGGTGCTTGGTGCTAGAGCCATGGGCTCAAGCTCAATGCCAGGAAATGTATAGTTACCCCTTTGGGAAAAAAAACATGTACCCGTGAATTACCACATAGGTGGCAGTACACTAAACACCGAAAGTGTGTAAGAGACTTAGGGACACAGGTGGACAGAGGTCTCACCTTCAATAACCACATTGCCACAACAGTCAGGAAGTCCTTCTATGTGGCACAGCTCATCACTCAGGGCTTTTCATCCAGAAAAAAGGAGGTCATTGTCCCACTGTACTCATCCCTCATTAGACCCATTATAGAATACAATGCCCGATTTGGTATGTACCTCTCAAGACATCTGCAACAACTGGAAAGGTCACAGAAATACCTCACTAAAAGAATCACAGGCCTAAAGCAGATGCCCTATGCTGACCGCCTTAAAAAACTCCAGCTATACTCTGTTGCATATCGTCTACTCCGAGGTGATCTCTGCTTAACATACAAGGCTATGTCAAACCCAGAGCTGTTGGACATGCTACATTTAAAGAAATCCCAATCCCTCAGAGCCACACGCTCCATAGATCTAAACCTTGTCATCACAATAAAAAAAACATGCTGGAGGGATAGGTTCCTGACCCAGAGACTCCCCAGACTCTGGAATAGACTGCCCATACATGTCAAGCAGAGCGCCTCTTTGGGCCTCATCAAAAGGAACCTTGACGATTGGATGGGAGAAAGGAAATTCACCCCAGGGATCATGTCAGTTGCCCTGCTAGACAGGGGTCCAGGGAAGTAATAGTGTGGGAAGAAATAGCCAGGGAATTGTTATGGCTAGGCTTGTACAGGCCCTAGGGCCGATAGCCTAGTACCAACCTATGAACCTGTGAAGCTATAATGGAGCTGTCAGAATATGTGTCTGAGGCTGGCATGAACCTAGCCTTGAGCAGCATCCTACCATCACCACGAATTATGCTGTAATACAAGCAAAAGATTATTGATTTCAACAAATTGCTTACACCTCCACATTATGCCAAAGGGCATAATGCTTTGAATTTCATGTGTCGATGTTATGAGTTTCGATCAAATGAGTTTTCAGTGTTTTGAGCTTTAGGTGTTTTTGTCTCTCTGAAAAGTTTTTCGATCATATGAAGTAGGCACACACATATAAATATATATACATATATATATATATATATATATTTATATATATATATATATATATATATATATATATTCACATACACACTCACTGACACAAACACACACACACACACACACACACACACACACACACACACACACACACACACACACCTAACAGTCAGAGTGCTGCAAACATATCCACACACACACACACACACACACACACACACACACACACACACACACACACACACACACATATACACACACACACACACACACACACAGACCGGACAACACACTTACAGACAAGCATGCACAATCACACATACTTACATACATACTCACACACACAGACCCACAGAAACACACACACACACACACACACACACACACACACACACACACACACACACACACACACACACACACACACACACACACACACACAGAGACACACAAAAAACAGATTCAGACAGCAACCCTGCTCCTACAGACACATATACACACACACACACACACACACACACACACACACACACACACACACACACACACACACACACACGATGACACACTTACAGACAAGCATGCGCAATCACACATACTTACATACATACTCACACACACAGACCCACACAAACACAAACACATACACACACACATACTCACACACACACCTCCAAACAGGAGAACAAGACCACACATTTTCAGTCCCCATGCATGATCCACGTAAACAAACTCACATGTATATATATATATATATATATATATATATATATATATATATATATATATATATATATATATATATATATATATATACACACATGCACTCACACAGGTACGCGCACACACACACACACACACACACACACACACACACACACACACACACACACACATACACACATAGACACACACACACACATATATAGAGATGGCTTTGTGGTACATACCTACCACAGGGTGACCACTCTAACAATCACACACATACACACACACACACACATACACACTGAGGCGGCTGCATTCGTTTCCCTATAGACAAACACACAAACTAAGGGATGGCTGTTCAGTACCCACCCACAGTTGTAATATAAGCATTGATCTATCCACTAGAGTAAATTGGTGTACAGTATGTATGTTTTCATCAGTGTTTTCCTCTAGAAATGCTACCATTTTCCCCCTCAGGATTTTCTCCATGACTTTCCTTATCACTGGTGTTACACTAAGAGGTGTGACAGTCCCTATTCCATACCAGTAATCAAGGATTCCCAATCCTCACCACTGACACTGGTGTGGGATGGTCACTAGGAGCAAAAATGGATACACACACTATTTTCAGATGCAGCTCTCTGCATCAAGCACAATTTCCCTTAAGAGCAGAGAGGAAGCAAACTCCAGACATGGGGCTGGAGTCTCTGTCTCTGTCCAGGCCCCAAACAAAACTCCACACTGACTACTTTGGAGCTCTGTGTCCCTGTTCCAAGTAGCTGACATGCACACACACACACACACACACACACACACACACACACACACACACACACACACACACACTTGGATATTTTACTTACACACATGCGCACACACACACACACACACACACACACACACACACACACACACTTGGATATTTTACTTACACACATGCGCACACACACACACACACACACACACACACACACACACACACACACACACACACACACACACTCCTGGGAAAGGCTGGCATAGCTTTACTAGCTCTACCCCCTCTGTCCGGACTATAAGGTAATTATGCTGCCACCAGTCAGCTACTCCAAGGCTCTTACAAGGTTACCCAATTATCTTCTTCTTCTTCTTTCAGCTTTTCCCGGTCAGGGGTCACCACAGAGGATCACCTGTCCGCTCATGATTGGCAGTGGAGTTTTACGGTGTTGAGTTGCCAGCCCAGCGCCCAACCTTCCACAGAAGGCACACACGTACTCATGCCTAGGGCCAAGGTTACCCAATTATACTGATTAAAAGTAATACTAATACAAATGGTGGAGTTTGACCAATGCAACAGGGCTTTCAGGAGTGGCCACAGTGTCACTAAACTAAGCATAAGTACTCTTGAGATGTTAAAAGTATTTGCTAAAAGACCAGCCACAATGAAAGGTATATAAATATTTAATAATAAATATTAAAATAGAAAACATGAGAATACTGAATTTCTAGTTAAAATAAACACCAGAGTTTCAGCCACAGGAGATATAAAAATAACACAGTTGGATAGATTCACACAGATGCAGAAAAGCAATACTTAACTAATCACACTGTATTTTCCTAAAAATACTGTTCCCTAGTTAAGTTACTTACTAAAATAAGGCAAGATTATGACTGTTGAGCTGCTTACTACAGCAAGGTAAGATGAATTGTGTGGTTGTGTGACACATCTGTTAGAGATCTTTCCTGTCAGGTTCCGAAAAACAAAGTGCTGCTACAAGAGTTCTGAAATATCTCTCACTAATATCTAAAGAATTATTTCAGTGCTCGTTATAGAATGACATCATATCTGGTCACCTCACTCTAGTACAATACACACCCAGAGTTTTGCTCAGATCTGTTGCAGCATCTGAAAGCTATAAAACAATTTCAAAAATGTCCACCCTTCCAGGGTAGCAATTAGTTCACTCCTAAGGACAATACAGTAAGATTCCTAGTCCTGGTTTTTCCAGACATTTCTTTTGTCTCTGGCTGCAATCAGACCTGTAAGATAAAATCTTTCTGGCCTAAACCAAAGCATTTAAATTTCAACCTATTTTTCAAAATTAGCTGGACTGAGATTAACCTCTTCCCTTCCAGAATTCTCTGTTAAATGATATACATTTAATCAGTTATAATAATACTGTCTGACATGTATATCTCTTTACTGTCCAGAAGGACCCACTGTTGATGCATTTTTAACACAAGCAATTTTACAAATACATTTGTAACACAAGCATCTGTACAAATCAGTGTAATAATCAAATGACATAAAATTCTTTACAAAAGTCCAGCTAGCTATGCTGGAATATGTTACAGATGCACTGTCCTACTCTCCCTGGCAAAGATGGTACTACCTCATATCATCACATCAGGCCTGTACTTTCCCAGATTATTTCTGCTCCTCTTGTGCAAGGCTAACACAGCTGAAGCCACCCCCCCCCAGTCCTCTGGCACTTCTGTACTAGTTAAAGGTCTGTTGAAGATCTATGCCAAGGGTATCTGCGAATAACTGGTAAGATTTTTGAGGACTCTGGAAGGGAACTCATCTGGGACATGTGCCTTATCTTCAGTAAGATCATTCAGTTCCCTCTGACCCTGTCTGTTCTGTTATCTGTTTATTTTTGCACTTATTCTACCCTGCCTACCACCCAGCAAGGTACAACATCCTTTAATTTCCTTTGAAAAGACTAAACAAAATATTTATTTAATACCTCTGTATTCTTGCCAGTCTTTTGTGATTTCTGTTCAGTCTTTGGTCATTGTATCCATTTCTGTTTTCTCCTCCTTCTTTCTGTTATGAGTCTATAAAGCCCTTGTCTCCTTTCTTGATCCCTTCTGCTAAACCCCTTTCAACTTTTATCCTTTGCTACCATGAAAATGTTTGTTGCTTTTTTGTTTTCCTTCTTGTACTATGCATCTTCCATTTCCACAACCCCATCATTCCATCATTTGTAGGCATTTCTCCCTAATTGCTAGATACACATTCCAGTGTAGACAGACTGGCCTTCTTCTAGTTTTATCTTTTTGTAGTTTCACATGTGTATCCATAACCCAAAAACCTCCATCCCTGAGCCATTCCCAGAGCCTGTTTACTCCATCGGTTTGCTAACTCATGCTTGACCACCTTTCCCACCATATTACAATCCATACTTTCAAAGTGTGGCACCAATGTCTTTGTCTTTTTATTTTAACCCTTCTGTCTAATGTAAACCACAGAGTGACCTTATCAATGTTGGCCAATGGTGCCTTAACCTTAAGAATGTGTCCAAACTTCAGTCCTTTCTGGTACATTCCTTTCCCAGTTGGCTGAATCAGTTCCTGCTCTCTCTCTGGCCTGCCGCTTGGAATCTCCCAATCTGCTTCTCGCACATTCAGATGCCCTACAAGTATTGCACTCATCCTCCTACTCTACTACTTTATTCTGCCCTTCAGTCTCTCATACCCCTGCCTTCCTTGTTGTGTCTGGTACACTGTATATGGCATAAGTACAACACTTCTCCCAATTTCTCTACCTTACTTGCCTCAGCACTTGATAGAATTTCTAACCTCGGTGGCATCCTTTTCCCATTCCTGGTTTGATGTTTTTTCCCTCTTTTCTCTGACCACACACCTTACAATGTCCTTTATGTATATCCATGTTCCACCCCACATTTCCCTTCTGTTTCATTTGTGAACAACCTATAGCCAGGTATGTCCATGTGCTACCCCTCTTGTCACTGATTCATGTTTCTGTAATGCCAGCAATGTCTACCCTTCCCTCACTGCATATACCTCCCCCATCCTCCTACCGAGATTCCTTTGCATTGTGCAGTAAGACCACCCAACCACAATCCACGTTCACCCTTCTTTGTCAGTCTGCTATGTGCTGCATCTCTTTTTAATTTCAGTCTACTGCATACACCCCCCCCCACACACACACACACACACACACACACACACACTCTCACACACTCTCACACACACACACACACACACACACACACACACACACACACACACACACACACCACACACCCCCACTTCATTCATACAAGAGTAAGCTTCCTGATTCTGCAAGTCTATTACATCCATGAGAGGTGCACTTTGAAACTCTTGGATTTGTAGTTTGTAGAGAATTCTGACTCCCTTTTTTGTTCCAAAGCTCTGGGTGTTGCTTCTTGATGATTTTATTGTGAAGAGCTTTGGAGAAAAATACAGTTATGAGTCATTGGATGGAAGTTTAGACAGTGTTGGTGGTAAATTAAACAGTTATAAAGAGATGACAGTCAGTTTGGACAGAAGTTTAGACAGTCTTGGGAGCAGATAACAGAATAACAGTGCAATCACATTATGGCTTTATGGACATTATGGTCCCAGATAAGTTTATTAATAAAGAAGACAAAGTAAACTGGACTGCAGAAGAGCCATAGAGGATACTACCTGTCATGACATTGTGGGTTTTAAGAAGCTTTGTTTACACTGACTGTGAAAAAGTGTAATATAAGTACCTATCAAAGTAGTCATAGACTTTAGTTGAAAACCTTCTCACAATAGGAAAATGTATCTGACACTATCAAAGGTCATTTTAGATTAATAAATATTACCCATGCCAAATGCTACTTGTCCATATTATTACAGATGTGGGCAGTGCCAGATCATATCATAGAAATGCTGCTATAGCTTGTACTGAACCCATGTAGATCCCGAGATACTTGTTTAGGAAAGGGAGTACCCTGGCTAAAATAATAATAATAATAATAATAATAATAATAATAATAATAATTCAGAGAAAAAATGGAGAACAGAGCTAGGTTTATGGTTGCTAGGGGTCTTTAGTTTGGATATTGTTTGGAAGAGAAGTTGCCCTTCTCTGTATTTATTTATTTATTTATTTATTTATTTATTTATTGTCATTTGTTTACTGGGAAAGTCCAACTGGGCAGATAGGATACCCATGTTTAGTGGAGGCCTGTGGAGGAAAGCGGCATATTACATAACAAAAAGCATTCTACAAATATTGCATAGTGCAAATTTACTGCAAAGAAATTTTATATCACAAACTCAAAAAACATATTGCATTTAATGTAATACAGTAATAACGATTTTTGTTTACAAATGTTATGCAGCAGCAAAAAAAAATATCTGGGCTAGTGTCCAAGTTTACATATAGTTTGATCAAATATTGATAGGCTTTAGAATTACTGAGAAGACTATTTTAATGAAGTTAGTATGAAGTAAATTGATTTAAGTGGGGATCAATTGTTTCAGATTTAAGCATGGCAAACATAATTGAATTGGGTAAGCTCTGAGTTGCTTTGGATTTGAGTTTGGGAGTTCAAGGATCATAGCAAGTTATAAGCCTAGCCAATAAATTAGCCCATGTTCCCATAAGTCAGCCCCTGATGTCCCTGTCCAGCAGGGACGCAGGTGGAATCCCAGTGGCATATTCTCTATTTCCCATCCAGTCATCCAGGTTCTTCTTAAAGAGGGATAATGAGGTTCTCTGCTTGATGTGGATAGGGATAATGAGGTTCTCTGCTTGACGTGGATAGGGATAATGAGGTACTCTGCTTGACGTGGATAGGGATAATGAGGTTCTCTGCTTGACGTGGACAGGGATAATGAGGTTCTCTGCTTGACGTGGATAGGGATATGAGGTTCTCTGCTTGACGTGGATAGGGATAATGAGGTTCTCTGCTTGACGTGGATAGGGATAATGAGGTACTCTGCTTGACGTGGATAGGGATAATGAGGTTCTCTGCTTGACGTGGATAGGGATAATGAGGTTCTCTGCTTGACGTGGATAGGGATAATGAGGTTCTCTGCTTGACGTGGATAGGGATAATGAGGTACTCTGCTTGACGTGGATAGGGATAATGAGGTTCTCTGCTTGACATGGATAGGGATAATGAGGTACTCTGCTTGACGTGGATAGGGATAATGAGGTTCTCTGCTTGACGTGGATAGGGATAATGAGGTTCTCTGCTTGACGTGGATAGGGATAAAGAGGTACTCTGCTTGACGTGGATAGGGATAATGAGGTTCGACGTGGATAGGGATAATGAGGTACTCTGCTTGACGTGGATAGGGATAATGAGGTTCTCTGCTTGATGTGGATAGGGATAATGAGGTACTCTGCTTGACGTGGATAGGGATAATGAGGTTCTCTGCTTGACATGGATAGGGATAATGAGGTACTCTGCTTGACGTGGATAGGGATAATGAGGTTCTCTGCTTGGTGCTGGGAGGGAGTCTATCCCACAGATGGGGGAGTCTCTGGGAGACCAGCAAGTCCTATTGATGTCGTAAACCAAGTTGAAGTTTTGCATGCTGGTCACATGAGTGGAGTTTGGCTTGCAGATATGCAGCAATTTCATCAAGGTGGGGTCAGCAATTGCTCTGTATGCCAGACATAGATCACCTCTGAGCAGTTTGTATGAGATGGAGTAGAGGGACAGGGCTTTTAGCCTGTTCATGTAGGATAGATTTTTGAAGCCCTGGATGCTCCTGGTCAGGAACCTCTGTGGTCTCTCCAGCTGCTGCATGTGCTTCACAAGGTACATGCCGAAAGGGGCATTATACTTGTTGATTAGCCTGATTAGCCTGATATGGGAGGAATACTAGGAAGTTATGACTTCCTTGTTCCTGGAAGAAATACCCTTACTAATGAGGTGAGCCATGTAGAAAGCTCTCTGTAAAATGGAAGCAACATGGTGGTCAAAAGTTAGAGTTAGATGTTATATTACAGTGTTTGCTGGAAATTGTGGTTGGGTGTGTCTGGTTGTGTTATGATGTTATTCTGCTCATAGAATAAAATAATTTGTATTAACATGCATTTCCAGAATTGGTGTCTCTTTGCACGGTCTGGCAGAATTTAATGACTGTTATGCCAACAATCATACATTTTAGAACTGAATAAAGAACACTGTGGCAAACAGCAATAAGTCTTGGATAGCTAACATGTGTGAGTTAAAAAAATCAGTAAAACGGCAAATGGTTGTCATCTACTCCATTGCATTATTTCAGTAACAGGTCAACACATCCATGGTAAGCTTTACTGGATCAGTCCCTTGAGATGTAGAAAAACAATTAATTACTTAGTACAATGTTTCTCAGCTAAGGTATTTCATTTTTGTCCACTGTGCTAATAAAGGCTTGTAATGGGCTGTGTCTCATTGTTGTACGCCATAAAGTTATATAACAATCCTGGGTATTTGGGCCTTACTTGTCCCCAGAAATGTTAATATTATTCTTAGTATTTTTATTATCATCAAATACATAGATTTTAGAAGAAATGCACAAATCTTATTCTGTAGCACACAAAGAGTTGTGCTTCCATGTTACAAGCATATACTATACACTCTTGTGTAGTAGGTGGCTCTTAGTGTTTCATCAGCTGCCGCTTAAACAGCAGTCATACTTCCTAAATGAACCTCTACCTCATATAAAATTAAATAAAATACAACTGATTCTCCAAAACTATAAAACAAAAGCAGAACAGAACTGCCTAACCCTAACCATATATAACCCTATGGTCAATATATCTCAAGTTCCAAAAATAAAATAACTGCAACTAGAGTTAACTTTCAAAATACTTTTGCTACTGCCATGAAAGGTTTACTTACTGTTGAAGTGGCAGTAGTGATATAATAACAGAATTTGAAAAATAACACAATTTTTATCAGACCGGCGTCACAAAAAGTAGGCTTATGTTAATAGTTGTTATGCTGTAGCCCAAACGCGAACAGTTCAGCAGACTTGTGATCACAATGTCCAACTATCAGAAGGTGCTGTTATTTCCTTATCTGTTCTGACATTAGCAGGAAACAGCAGCAGCTCGCAGACAACTAGTACAAGTAATGCACTGAGGATTAATGGCACACAATTTTATTTGCTTTCTCCTTGTGCCAGTGTTTCTCTGGCTGCTTTCTCCATCTCATCTACTTTTCATACCTACCTCTTTTGTTAGTCGTTTCCACCTCCCTTCCTTTCATTTCCAAATGCATGCATACATACATACATACATATACATTAGTTCTGGGACAGCCCAATAGAAATTGTTACTGGCAGCCAAACCACCACATGCAACTATGATCTTGGCTATGATTGGTTACTTAGCTCAGCAAGTAACCAGTGACAGTAGGATCACTTAAAGCAGTATATTGGTAAGGGAAGGAGTCCAGCTTCTGACCAGAAGCAATACTAAATACTTTTAATGGCTGCTATGTCTTACGGCCCAGCCCAACTTGTCCACATAAAGCCACTACCATATGTCTCAACAGTACCCGATTTTAACACAATGGTTAAGTCTGTGCATCTTAATTACTCCAAACACTGGAAACATTTGGAGAAAAGCTGGTGAATTGCACTTAATAACTAATGACAATACTTAGTGTTATAGATTTCTTTTACTTCAGAAAATATACATCAATTCGCATACATTAATTTTGAACTCTACAAGCCCAAAAAATCTATAGACCAAAATCTCTACAGCTACACATAGCCTGGAACAAACTATTCCTGCACATGAGAAAAATATCCCATGCACATGAATCCAAAAACGCTCTAAAAGAATGCCTGCTAAATACATGGACTTGCCACTGCAAAAAGCTCAGTCTAAACCTTCCTTCCTAAATACCACCACTCACTCCTATTTTATCTGTCCCGCTACTTTCTCACAATCAGTCTCTACAGTCTCCCTTATACTCTCTGTCATTATCTTACCAGTTTATAACCTCTCCCACACCTTCTACAACTAATCCAGCCTCCTGATGCAGTTTGTCCTCCCCGACCATGATGATTGTATTGGTTTAGCCTTAACAAGAAGCCTGTGTGGAATAATATGGATGAAACCTTGATGACTGAATGGTTTGATAGCTTAACTAATGCTAGCTACAACCTCATAAGCTCCTTAAAAATAACCAGGCTAAACAGGAGGCAACTAAAGCTGTAATCTCAGAGCTGGAAAGAATATTCCATTTTTAACTCAACTGTGGACTACCTACTATTATATATGTACTTTAAAATTTGAATTTTATTAGTGAACTAGGTGCATAACATATTTCAAAGAGTGAACTTCACACCCTCCACACTGCAAAGTTTCTGCTTGATTTGTTTCTGACCCTGTATAGGTTGCATACTGGGTTTTCTAAGACCTTGAGACATACCACAGATTTTTCTTTTTTTTTCTGGTAAATTTAATTCCCCAGACACTATTATTCTTCCCTCCTGTGTTTCATGCAAGAAATATATGAATTCCTCTAGTCATCTGCACCTGACTTTAGTGGTCTACAAACTCCATCAATTGTTATATGTTCCAGTGTTGTCTTTATTGCTGCAGTTACACAATCTATAGTATTGGTGTTACCATTAAACATATAATAATCACAGGTCTCATATCTTTAATCCCTATCATAATACCGCTACCTGTTTTTCTGTTACAATTTCTGTTCAGTAAAAACATTTATATCCTGACAGAACTGGTTTCCAGTCATTGTTCTTTAACCATGTTTCACAAACAATAACAACATCAATCTGTGGGAATGTAGCAAATTTTCCAGTAAACTTTATTATTAATGCTCCCAGCATTAACAACCATCAGAGATGAATCAAATGTTGCTATCTGTGAAATGTTACATTTTTGACCTAGCAAAAATCCTGCCTTGTGTTTGTCAAATGTTGCAAAATATCCGCAGGAAAACCTCTCTTCCCTAATCTTGACAAGTGCATGCCATCCTGTTTGAACACGTGGGCCCAAAATTACTCTTGGATGTTCTACACATTTCTATTTTTTTTTTTGAATGGGTCTTATTTCATGTAGGGATTTACCCCAAAAGTCTTTTCATTCTTGGTCACATGACTCTTTTCTATATGTGATTTGTGAAAATATGTCCTAACACCTGCGCAGACTATACAATCTAAGAGGGCTGTAAGTTCCTACTAAGGGGACCAAAGACAGTCAGAGAGTCCATGAGGATGAAATTATTTATACCAACATGAATAAAAACAGATCCGTAGTTCCTTACATTAAGGCATTCTAAGGCCTGCCTCACATCCTCTATTTTTGCACCAGGGAAGCATGACACCATTCACTGTTCATTATTTTGTTTGCAAATATAAGTATCAGTTCCTCTAGTAATTGAATCTCCAACTACAAGAATATATTTTCTGACCAGGTCTGAAGAATCTTCATCTTCTAATTCAGTAATATCTACTGTATCAGTTATTTCACAGGAATGATCTGGGTCAGCATCAGGCTTATCAATCCCACTGTTCTCATTGCGTATTACATTTCAAGCATACAATTCTCATCCAGCTGGCTGTGTACATCCCCAACATGAGCCATGTTGTCAACGTCTGCCGTTCTCCTCTTTTCTCTTACAGTGATGTTCTTTGATCTTGTCATGTTCAGGTGTGATTGCTTCCTTTTCACCTGCCCTTTACCTCGTTTTTCTAGATTTTCTTTTGGAAAAATTATGTATTTTTCTGCAGACTGAAGGTTTTCTGATAGAAAAATGTTATCATTCCCTGTAACCCGTGTGTTACATAACAAAGCAGTGCCCTTTGTAGTATGTATTCTCTTTACAAACATTTTTCAGTTTCTTCTTCTGCCTTGTTATTTGTTGTGAATGTCCTCCTTTCTTTCTTTTTTATTTCCTTCTATATGCTCTGAACCCTCAGATTGCTGAATACCTGCATCCAGAACTCCAAAGCTGTCAGTGGCATTATCTTGTTTCATAGGGGTTGAAATATCTTTACAGACAATAGACACATCCTTTCCTAAATGTTTCCTGTTTGCTCTTTGACTAACATTACTTATCTTTTCAGTCAAGTCATTAATATACATACCACAGTTTTCCAAGCCATGCCATTTGCCACTAACACATCTGCCCCCTCACTCTACCCCTGTCAAACCAAAAATACCCACAACTCTTAAGTTGTAGTCCAGTACCTACCTCACTTGTAAGGAAGTTTATTATTTTTATTTTTTTATTTGCATTTGTTGACCGGGAAAGTCCACTGGGTCTTAGTGACCCGTTTTCTGTGGTGGCCCGGGAGAAAAGTTCCACAAAAAGTTACATTAATACTAATAGTGAATGAGAGTTTACATTAATAGACATAATTCAGAGTCAGGAAGACATAAGCTTTCATGTGTAACATTCAGTGTAACAGAGAAAGGACAATGAGAGAGACAACACATTTACAAAATTATACAGTAAATAAGAAAAGCATTACATGAACACACCGGCTTACATCGTTAACATCCATTGCAAAGAGTTTTGTGCAACTTTCAAAGAAGGATTTTATTAGTTGGGGGGCACTTAGGTAGGAGCATGAGAGGGGCATATCCATTTGGAGGTCAGGTGAGAAAACAGGTGGGTTTTGAAGTTGTTGTGGTTTAGACACGTTGCGTAGTGGGGAGGGGAGAGAGTTCCATAGTTTAGCTATGGTGAAGGCTAGTAGTAGTTGGCCAGGGATATGAGAGGGTTTGTGCACTTGAAGGAGATTTTGGCTCTTGGATCTTAGGGAGTGGGAGGATGTGTAGGGTGTGAGGACAGAGGTCAGGGATGGACAATCTGCAGGTCTGAAGATAAACTTGTGTGTGGTGGTAAGTTGCAGATATTTGAGGTAGTTGGGGAGTTCTAGCCATTTGAGGGTGTGTAGAGAGTGGCAGTGATGAGATGAACTTTTGGTGTTGGTTGCAAATTTGCTAATTTTGTGGTAGCAGGATTTGAGTTTGGAACGAAGGCCTAGATGGAGGTTGGTAAATAGGGGAGCGCCATACATGAGAGATGGGAGGAGGAAGGCAGATGCAAGTGTTTGTCGGTTGTAGGGGCTGAGATAACGGTTGTGTCTGTAGAGGAGACCCATTTTATGATGGGTTTTCTTAATAGCTGAGTATATGTGGGAGTCAAATTTTAGGTTTTCATCAATAATGATGCCTAGCAGTTTGGTGGTGGGAATGATTTCCAATGGGGTTTTATTTTGGCTTGTAATGCGGAATAAGTTCCTGTCAAAAGTAAAGTTTCTACTGGGAGTAAAAATCATTAGTTTTGTTTTGCTAGCATTTAGGGCAAGGTGATTGGATTTCATCTAGGATTCTGTTTTGGAAAAGGCAAGCTGGGTTTTTTTGTAGTAGGTCAGAGGGGGATGAGGCTGAGCAGATGATGGTGGAGTCATCTGCATATTGGATAATGGAGGCTTCAGGGATGGAGAGGTGGAAGTTGTTGATAAATATGTTAAAAAGTAGAGGACCTAGTACTGAGCCTTGAGGAACAGCGGTGGGAGCGGCTAGAAAAGGAGAGGTAGATTTGTTCCACTGTACTGCTTGTTGGCGGTTGGATAAGTAGCTGATGAACCAGGCTAGGGTGGATGGAGAGAGATGTAAGAGAGAGAGCTTGGACAGGAGTAAGGAGTGAGAGATGGTGTCAAATGCCTTTAAGAGCTCTAAAAATACAGATGATGTTTATTTGCCCTTGTCTAGTGCTAGGTTTCTGGTTTCGAGAAAGGACAGGAGGGCAGTCATGGTACTGTGGCTGGAGCGAAAACCATGCTGGGTATGGGAGAGGAGTTTGTTCAGGGTTAAAAATTGCATTATTTGTGCATGGATAGTTCTTTTCTAGTATTTTTGAGAGAGGTAAAATTATTGCTATGGGTCTAGAATTTGTTGTGTCAGTGTTTTTGCTGCCTTTATGGAGTGGGATGATGTATGCTTGGCACCAGATGATTGGAACATAGGATTCCTGCATTGATCTATTTATAAGTATCAGTTATGGGATAGACTATAGCTTCAGCAGATTGTTTGAGGAAGGTGGGTGGTAGGTTGTCTGGTGCGCTACAGCAGGGTTTTAGCTTGAGGAGGAGCTTTTTATTGTGTTTGTGGGGATGGGTTTTAGGCTGAAGTGGGAGGTAGGATGAGGTTGGCTGGTAGGGGGGAAGATGGTGGGTCAGATAGTTTTGCTATGCAATCTATAAAGAATGTGTTGATTTTAGTGGCAGTTTCTAGGTTGGTAAGAGTTGGATTGGGGAATAGGTTGCCTTTGTTGCCAGGGTCAAGGATGGAGGAAATGGAGTTCCAAAACCTTTTTGGATTGGACGAATGTATAGATTGCAGTTTGCTGTAGTAGTTTTTGCGATCTTTGGTTATTTGTTTTTTGGCTAAGTTCCGCAGTTGTTTGAATTCTAGGAAGGAGATGGAGTTGTTTTGTTTTTGGTATTGTTTCCACTTTGTGTCCCGTTGATGCATGATAGCTTTAGTTTCATAGGATAGCCAGGGGCAGGGATTAGCTTTGGTTCATTTGAATCCGAGGGGGGCTAGTTGGTTTAAAATGGTAAGAAATGTTTTACTGAAGTGGGATACTGTGCTGTCTAGTGGAAGGGTTTTTAGGGGTGACCAGTCAGTGTGTTTCAAGCACTCTGAGAATAATTCAGGGTTGAAGGAGGCTAGGTTGCGGGTTTGGCTGCATTGGTGCTGTTTATGTGGGGGGGAGGATATGCAGTCAACACAGGCTGGTATGTGGTCACTGAGGGGATCAGGTAGTATGCCGGCATTTGAGGCAAGGTTAGGATGGGTAGTCAATATCCAGTCTATGATGGTGCCAGAGGTTCCATCTTTGTTTGGCCTGGTTGGAAGGTTTATGAATTGGGTGAAGTTGTATAGCTTGATTGAGTGGAATGGAGTGTCAGAGTTCAGGGAAGCCCAGTTGATGTTCATGTCACCAAAGATGTAGGTTTCTATTTTGATATTGGATCTAAACCAGGATAGTATGTTCTCTAGTGTTTTAGTATTTTCGCCTGGAGGGATATAAATGGAGCTGATGCATAACGATTTGAAATTGTTGAGTTTTAAATAACATATTGTCATTTCGGCATTTGAAAAGGTAGGGATGGGGTTGGTATATGGAGTTAGTGTATGGGTGGAGGGATAGATAATAGCTACTCCACCTCCTCCTCTCTGGGTTCTGTCACTGTGAAGGATCTGTCAGCCGGGAGGGAGGATTTTACTGTCAGTGATGTAAGGCTTAAGCCAGGTCTCACAAATGGCGGTTATGTCTGGTTGGTTGTGGGCAAGCCAACCATGGAGGTTGGGGACTTTATTTTAAGGCTTTGTGCATTGACTGTGGTGAGGCAGATGGTTTTGGGTTTTAGGGGTTTGTTTGGATGGTTATTGAGGTTTTTGGTGGAGTTGGGTCTGGGGTTAGAGTGGATGTCACCCGAGAGAGAGAGAGATAGAGAGGAAGAATTGTTTGAGCTGGTGTATGGGAGACAGGGAGGAAGGGATGAAAAGGTGGAGGTTTTTTTAGAGTTAACAATTTGAGAAGGGTAAGGGGGTTGGGTGGGGCTGGGAGTATTTTGAGCCTGAAAAATTGGGTTGGGTTGGAGGAATAGAGTTCAGGGGATATTTGGCTATAGATAGCTTGGGGATTATGAGGTGCGTGGGTGTGAGGGAGGAGTCTAAGGAGGGTGAGACAGGAGAGGAGAATAAGTAGGAGAGCTTGGATTAAAGTGTGTGAGCAGGGAGTGGTCATAGTTGTTGAAGCATGTGGGGTTGGTATGTGACTAGAAGATGGGTGGAGTAGTGAGTATAGCATGTGAATGGATGTGTGTGATAGGAGGGAGGGGTTTGGTTAGGTATAAATATAAAGGTACTGGGGTGGGTGGTATTTGGGAGCAGGGTAGGGGAGCAGAGTGAGCCTGAAGGGCGAACAGAGTAGGAAGACACAAGAGGAGTAGTCCAAGTAGTTTCTCCTTAAACTAAAAACTACTTCTGTAGGTGTAGACCAACTACCATCAGACTACCTAAAAATGGCCACAGAAGTCATCGCCTTCCCTGTGTCCATACTAATTAATAGGTCCATTATGGAAAGATAGAACGAATCACTGGAAAAAATCCTACATCATACCACTGCACAAAGGTGGCACAGCTACATAGTTTAATAACTACAGATCAATATCAATTCCCCCCCCCTCTCCAAAATATTAGAGTAATGCATCCATATGCAGCTGATGCAATACCTGACCTCAAATAATCTTATTTATTTATTTATTAACATTTATTGACTGGGAAAGTCTGACTGGGTTAGGAACCCATCTTCAGCAGAGGCCAGGACAGAAAATCTCCAATAACATAAGTATTTAGTACAAGAACAAGTGTATGACCTGCTCTCAGAAACACAACGTGGCTTTAGGCCCCAGCACAGCACCCTACTGCTCTAATACACTTTCCCAGTATTATAAACCAACATGGAAACGATGGTCTGCTTGTGTCCACCATGTTCTTAGACGTGTCAAAGGCATTTGATACCGTCTCACACCAGCAACTGCTCGTTCAACTCTCCTCAATAGGACTTTCACAGTACTCCTTGTTGGGGTTCCTTACTTACCTGTCTGGAAGCCAACAAGCTGTTAAATGGTAACAAACTTCCTCATCCTTTCAACTAGTTACTATAGGTATCCCTCAGGGCTCTATCCTGGGTTATCTCCTGTTTAATATATTTATTAATGACCTCCACTCACCACATGTGATACGTGTGGCATCAACAGTAAATAAGCTCCATGACATTACCAATAAATATTTCTCCTCTGCAGAAACCTAGCTCCAACAATCAAACCTCCTACTCAACCCCAAGAAAACTAAGTTAATGCTTTTCACCTCCAAAAGTTGCCAAAATCAAAAGCAATCTTTTATCATAAAGTCAGCATATAATACTGTCATTGAAACTGTAACTCAGAGTAAACTTCTAGGCATTATAATACATGACAATCTCAAATATGACCACCATATACTGCACACCATTAAATCCTCACACCAGAAACTAGGCTCCCTTTATAGGATCAATGGATTCCTTACAGATAACTGCAAGAAAACCTCTACGCACCACCTTCTTCCTGCACCTATCCTAACAAACCTAAACAATACTCAAAGAAAGAAACATACCTCCTGGCACAATAAAATAGCTAAATTTGCCATCAGTCTCTCTCATAGGACTGACCATTGTCTTAGCTTAAAGTAATTGAACTGGCTTGAACTGCACAACTGTCTAACATATTCGCAGCTAACTACAGCACATAAACTCATTCATCATCCAGAAAAATGCTTTGCACAACAAAACTTATTAGTACCCTACTGACCTCTGTTCTAGTAACAAATTATTATTTAGAAATAATTCAAATAATGTTACAGGAGATTCACTGTACTCTCAATGCATTGCTAAACTCTGGAATAGTATCCCCATACAAATAAAACTCTCTGACAAACTCAATAGTTTTAAACCACTGCTTAAACAACATCTTAACCAATCCTGGCCCTGCACATGCTCATAACAAAACTTTGTGTTCACTGCCCAATACTCTCTACTCTCCTTAAACAGAATATTCTCAACCTCTTACTGAAATGACAAAACTATTTTTATACATAACTGCTGCCTGTACAATCCACTAAGTTCCAAGTGCGCTTTCTCTTTAGTAACTTCCACCTTTGTAAAAACTTAAGAGTGTATAAATGTAACTACTGTTTGTGTATAAATGTAAATAGAACAGTAACTACTTTGGGTATGTTTGACTGGAACTTAGCATAATGCAATGTAAGCAACTGGAGCTTTTCTCCCTGGGCCTCTGCTGAAAATGGGTATTATCCAGTCAGACTTTTCCAGTAAACAAAGACACATAAATAAATAAATAAAATAAATAAGTGCAATCGTCATCAGTAAGTCTAGATTTACTATTAATAATGGTAAGCAGATCATCCAACTTTTGACATGAGGAACACAGATCACCAGTGTTGTCAGGTGTCACCTTTAAATATACATATCATTTATTACACTGTGTAAGATATTTGTACTTTAGCAAATCATCAATGGCATACTCATTTAAGGAATCCATATTCAGCTGCAAATTAATAAAAAATTCTAAAATAAAAGAATAGTCAAATCAGTTACCACAGAATTCAAAGAGAACTTAAATCAACTTTTATAAGAAAACTCATACAACAATATGCAACTAAATATTAAATTAAGTACAGTAAAGTTGTTGCTCTGACCATACAAGTTTTGAAAGTCACACAACAGCTGAAATTCCTTTACATAGTGTGTGACAGCGCAAAGTAGCTTCTGCTCTGTTTCACTTGTAGTCACACTTCTTTGTACCAGTAAAGATCAATTAATCACAAACCAAGACAGGATTGTTTAGATAAGCTGTTGCAATGGCCATAACTCTCCACAGATGCTCAGATATTGACCAGAAGGGGCCTGTGCAGTGTGCTGTCTGGGCTGACCGCACTGGCCATCCTTCACTTCTAGAAGGAACACTGCCAACAGGCAGCCCTGCCCACTTCTCTTGTGCATGGAAAGTGTATTTCATCCTCTGCTGTAGAAATCAAACTTTCTTGTATGCTTTCCAAATGCCCGCACACATCACTTCTTCCCTCGAGCATGGAAAATGGTTTTCATCCTCTCTGCTGTAGAAATCACATTTCCCTCTATGTTCCCAAAGAACCTGCAACCTTCCCTTTCCCAAAAGAGAGATAAATGGGCCATTCCCCTTCATTTTTCTCTTTCCTTTCCTGTCTCTTCCAGTGCTGGAACTGCTAACTGAACCACGGTTAAATGGGTGGCAGTCAGGGCTCTATCTCTCTGCACCATAGTCACGTTTTGTGGCTCAAATCTTACTGAGCAATAGAAGGTTTAAGAATAGGATATACAAACATGTACCTTACATTAAAAAGAAGGATTTATTAAATTATTTGCTCACACATTCAGAAAGCTGTTGCTACTTTAAGAAGTTTACTTTTGCATTAGTACATTATCTGTCCCCAAATATTAGAAAGGGCAGCATGGAAGACTAATTGAACTATATGAATATGGATAGTAAATAATTTTAGACACATGCAAAAGTAAAGGTTCTAATCAACGTGTGAATGCTATTTTTTTTTTGAGAAAACAAAAAGATTTTTAAGCCATGTGATGTGTCACGTGATCTTTGCGATAGTATAAAATGGAGATAGTGATCATGTTTTTTAAGTCTGATGAGATCTCTGTTCCAGTATTGTGAAACTGAAGTGGCAAGAGAGATTACTTATTTATTTATTTTTTTTTTGCATAGTGTGTGTTTATGTTTTTAATAAGTAATGTCAGTCTATCAAGGCATTTCATTTGTCTCCACCACTGTATCAGCTGATCTAAAAGAGAAATATTTATGGTTTACATTCCTTTCGTTTATTTTTTTTTTCTTTTATTGTCCAGGAAAAAAAAACATTATGGGTTATCCAAACTCAGCTGATTGCACATACCGTCTTTTTTTGTGTGCAAGACTGCAGTATAGAAGAGGGGATTGGGGAAACTGCCCTTTCCCCACTGTAATGCAATCTTGGAGTTGGTATATAAATTTAGCAGGGGATGTAGGGAGGGGCAGAAAGGCTTGTCTCCCTGCAAAAACACATGTTTAAGTGTATTTTTATGTTTTATGACAAGTTAGAGATCTGATGTTGTCAATCTTCACATAGTCCTTGACAGTGGGTTTGGTTCCAAACCCTCAGAACCAACTCGGCCATTATTCCAGCTCGCCCATACCAAAACTCTCTCGAGCTCAGCTCTATCCATAATGCTTCTCACCAAATTACCCCAGATCTCGTTTGCCACTTCAAAGTGCCAGATGTGTCTCCTATAAGCACTCAAGCAAAGCAGTTTCTTCTCTGTAAGTTACTTTCTTTCTTTTTTATATTAAGATTTGTTAGTTTTCTACCTGCTCCCCTTTTTCGCTGTTAGTGGGTGTGTGATCCCGTTTTCCTCTACCTTAAGGTACCTTACATACTATTGTTGGCACATTTCCCATCTACCTTTGGTATTTCTTTTGTACCATTGTTGGTACTTTGTTATTCTCTGTAACTTCCCTTTTCTAATTCCTTAAAAAAAAAAAAATAGACAATAGTTAGTCCCTGTGTAGTTTAGTGGAGTCCTTGTGTGCGTGTGTGTTTTCTTGTTATGGCAGACATGCCAGTTAAGGGCACCTTGGGTTTTAAGAGGTGTCTTAAGTGCGATAGAAAAATTCTCAATTTAGATGGGCATACTCATTGTGTTTATTGTCTTGGGGCTGTACATTTACAGGAAGACTGTCATATGTCATAGTTTTAGCCATAGCGCACTAGCTGACCATAAGAATAAGCTTATTCTAAAAGGCCTTTTAAAAGCCAGATTTGAAGAGTCACTGTCAGAGTCACTGTCAGAACAGAGGCTAGTTCACCATCCACATCTTCCTCTTCTTCCAGTAAGAGGGAGAAGTCCAAAAAGAGACCTCAGATGTCCTCCTTTCTCGAGGCAGATAAGTCTCTCATTCCTCTCTCTTTTATTGTGATGCTTGTCTGTCACTGTTATGCAAATCGATCTGAGATAATTTCGTGAAGAGCATTACGGGTAGAGCTGAGCTTGCAAGTTTTTTGGTACGCGATGTGGAATAACAGCCGAGTCAGTTCTGAAGGTTCGAAACCGAACGCACTGACAAGGATATGTGAAGATCGACAACACACATGGAATGTTATGGTAGGACATAACTTCTTTTTCAAACAGTTAAGTTAGATAACTTGTGGTTTGATAGTTTTTAAGATATACACACATATATATATATATATATATATATATATATATATATATATATATATGGGTCCACTTTGTAATCTGAAGGCCCATAATATTGACTTTCACATTCTCGAGATGTGAATGCCTAAAGCTGAGAATCACAAATGTCTGAAATCTTTCTGGGCAAGTTAATGCTTGCCCAGCATGCAGACAAATGCCCTTTCACCCCACTGTGGTGTGATTCTGGAGTGGACATATATATGTAGTTAGAGGGGTGTGGGGGGGGTGAAGCCTTCCACATTGGGGGTGTGGGGGACATAGCTCCCCACCTAGGTGGATATTTGTTTGGCCAGTCTGTTTCTGTTTGTTGTTGGTCAAGTGTTAACTTGCCCAGGGAGATTTGGGACATTTGTGATTCTCAGGTTTCAACATTCTTGTCTTGAGAATGTGAAAGCCAACATTATGGGCCTCAAAATTACAAAGTGGACCCATATATATATATATATATATATATATATATATATATATAAATATATAATTTATATACATACACATATGTGTGTATCTATGGTATTTGTCAGTTTATTGAATTAACATATGACTGTAACTGAAAAGAACGAGACATCGAAACTGCAGAACAACGAATGTTCACAAAAGTGAAAATTACAAGATAGAAACAAACACATTCAATCCATTGCAGGAGAAATAGACATGTGTCCCTTTAAACTAGACTATGATTTACAGCAAATTCTGCAGCAAACACAGAGAACTTTCCGTAAGATAATCGTTCCAATGAAATGATGAACATGGTGTTTTATTTAGCTTTGCAACAACGTTTGTCTACCTTTTTGAAGAGGGCAAGCCCCCCCGCATCCCATACACCCCCCTGAAAATTATATATACCAACTCCAAGATCACACTACAGTGGGGAAAGGGGCGTTTCCCAATCCTCACTCTACCTCAATCTCCATTCAAAAACTACAAGGTTCCAAAAGAAAAAAAATATGCGTAACATCCTCAGCTGGTTTTTCTGGGGCCTTCAATTTTGGGTTTGTGAACGATCATTGTTGTGCCATTTCGGTGCTGCCATCTTATTTTCAATGTTGGTCATATGTTAATTTGGTGAACTGAAGTAGACCCATATATCTATATCTATCTATCTATATCTATATATATATATATATATATATATATATATATATATATATATATATATATATATATATATATGTGTGTGTGTGTGTGTGTGTGTGTGTGTGTATATACTCCACTCAACTACTGACAACACCCCATGCCCAAACCCAGATAAAACTCCCTCTGAGTAACACACACATTTCGATACATACTTTATTGACACCATCACCAAACTAACTACTACTTTCTCACTCATCAACCCTGACACATTGGGCCCACCATCAGCACATAATA